>NC_142632.1:17102016-17418276 GCF_059453375.1 Lepisosteus platostomus
TCACTTATTTCATCCTAAATGAAGAGTCTGGAAAGTCAGCAGGTAGGCTGGTCTCTGCTTGGTCAGGGTACAGTGACGTTGTGTTCTATCTGCTGGGGGGAAATGTTTTATTTATCTTGAGAGAAAAAAGGTCACCACCACCTCTAATCTGTGGTAAAACACACTATCATATGATTTTATGAACGTGTGTGTTTTGTGTCGTCTGATCATCTTGGGAAAAGAGTTGTAGTTTTGTCAGTCATTAATCATACTTGCATGTAATTTTCACTGTGTTCCAAGTCATGATAGTGTTGAATCATAAAATGCATTTATGCTTCATTTGAGTACAGTAGTTAGTCAGCAGCGTTACCACCTGGTGGCCTGATGTCGTCAGGTCTCAGCCGGGCCGGGCCTGGTCAGGACTGGACTGGGAGACCTCGGAGGAAAGCCAGGTTGCTGCTGTCAGTAGTGTTGGTGGACCAGTAGGTGGCGATCTTCCCTCTGGACAAGAATTACTACACCACGTCTGCAGTGTGGTGACTGGGAACACTGTGTTGTAGGAGGTGCAATACCCCAGATGAGGGGTCCTGAGTCATTGAGACTGAGATGGGATTTTAAATGACTTTCAGGGTGTTGGTGTTACTAAATATGGGTAAGACCCCCTCACCCCATCCTGGCTAACTCTGCCTTGGGCAATTTCACCCTGTTCTGGGGCTGATGGCTTGCATCGTAATGTCAGGTACAGTGAATGGTGGAAGAAGTGAGTCCCTCCTATACATAAACTGCTTTGAATTCTTTTGGGATGGAAAATATTGTATAGGTGTGAGGAAATGACTACTGCTGCTCTGTATTGGCACTGCGTATCTGATGTAGCACGGTCCAGTCAGTGTCCCTGTGTTCCCCCCAGCTCCCTCTTCCCGGATGTCGTGAACTGCATGCAGACGGACAACCTGGAACTGAAGAAGCTTGTGTACCTGTACCTCATGAACTACGCCAAGAGCCAGCCGGACATGGCCATCATGGCGGTCAACAGCTTCGTGAAGGTGGGCCGGCTGCTGCCGATGTCATGGTGTGGGTGGGGCTGCTTCTCCCTCCTGCTTCTTTGTGCTGGCGTCTGCAGCTCCTGGTGGAAAACAAAACCGAAAGGCCGCTTAAACCCAGACATGTAAAATAAGCTGCTGGTTTGAGATGGCTTCTGGTTATTCCTCACGTCTGGTAGCACAAGCAGAGGTCTTGATGAGTAAAGAAAGCCTGGCTGTCCCTGGAGACAGTGGGTCGCTCAAGTGGCGGTATGCATCTTCCAGGGTAGGGTGTGGCTCTCTGGCCAGAGAGTGCTCTGCTTGTAGGCACACGGTGACTTCTGCGATGTCAGTCAGAGATGTGCCCTTCCTGTGCCTGGCACCAGCTCTCCTGTTCGCCCCTCTTCTGAGGACTAGCTGCTCTCCAGGTGGGCGTGTCAGAGGAGCACGTCCACATGTCCTGCTCTCTCCCGAGCAGGCGCAGGCGATTCCGCCACAAACCCGCGCCTCCGTGCAACTGGTGATTCCAAATCGGGGAGAACGTCATGCGGGGTGCTGTTTAAGGGTCTTCAATCCACTTCTCCCCAGGACTGCGAGGACCCAAACCCCCTGATCCGGGCGCTGGCGGTGCGGACCATGGGCTGCATCCGTGTGGACAAGATCACGGAGTACCTGTGCGAGCCCCTGCGCAAGTGCCTGAAGGACGAGGACCCGTACGTGCGGAAGACGGCCGCCGTGTGTGTGGCCAAGCTGCACGACATCAACGCCCAGATGGTGGAGGACCAGGGCTTCCTGGACTCGCTGCGAGATCTCATCGCCGACTCCAACCCCATGGTACAGTACCCCTTTTCCCCTCTTGGCAGGAATGGGTGACGATGTCATCAGGGGAGGGTCTTTTAACAGCCCAGCTTTCTCTCAAAGCAATGGCTTAGCCTGAGACTAATTGACATGCCGTTTTTTGAACAGAGCCAGGATATTGGTTTCAACAGTATGACTGGGTAGCTTGTTCCCTACTTTCACAGCGCTTTGTGTAACAGAGTGCCTTCTGTTCTCAGTTGGACTCATTAATGGAACCAAATTTTGAAGATTGAAGTTGATCACCACACCTTATTAATAAAATATAGCAATAATTCTACTTAAATTGCAGTTTTTGCAATTTTGCAAAGCAATGACTAGAAAGACCCAGCGTCCACGGCTCTGCGTGCCTGACGGTGGCGTCGCTGCCGTGTCAGTGAGCAGCTCTCATGCCCGCTGTCTGTTTCAGGTGGTGGCCAACGCCGTGGCCGCTCTGTCGGAGATCAGCGAGTCGCACCCCAACAGCAACCTGCTGGACCTCAACCCCCAGAACATCAACAAGCTGCTGACGGCCCTCAACGAGTGCACGGAGTGGGGCCAGATCTTCATCCTGGACTGCCTCTCCAACTACAACCCCAAGGACGAGCGCGAGGCCCAGAGGTCAGTGCAGAGACGGCGCATCTCCTTCCTCCTCTCCACTTTCTACACCCTCGACTCCTGAGGCTTCCTTCTGCGTTTGTGTTCGTTCTCATCCCATCTTTTAGTCTCCAATATCCTTTTGTTCAGCTTTGCCTGTGTGCTTGTATAGGTGGTCTTCTATTGTTGTGGCAATCCCTAAAAAAGCCTGCAGAGTCTCTCATTGTACTTTTTGCTCTCTGAGGCTCTCACCTCCCAGGAGAGCTCGTGTGCTTTATGTCTTCTGTTCGTTCTCCCTGTCCCCCCCAGCATCTGCGAGCGAGTGACCCCGCGGCTCTCTCACGCCAACTCGGCGGTGGTGCTGTCCGCCGTCAAGGTGCTGATGAAGTTCCTGGAGCTGCTGCCCAAGGACTCGGAGTACTACAACACGCTGCTGAAGAAGCTGTCCCCTCCTCTGGTCACTCTGCTGTCCGGGGAGCCTGAGGTGCAGTACGTGGCCCTGAGGAACATCAATCTCATCGTGCAGAAGAGGTCAGCCGCCCCCCACTGCCTGCCTCACGACATTGTCTCAGGTTTAAAATACCCAGCAGAAACCCCTGGATCTCCTTCTGCAAGAGCCCTGCCTGCTCGGGGAACTTTTCTCTAGCCTGAGCCCAAATTAAGGCCCAGCAAACTCTGAGAGAATGAGTCAATGTGTCTGAGGATTTTGAATACTTAGTTCAGGCCTCCTGGTGAATAGAGTGTTAACTGAAAAATGGGTAATGGTTATATTTTCACAACTGGCAGCTGATGTTATATTCATTACTAAAGCTTGAAAAGATTTATAGTTTTGTCATGGAGGTGAAAAATGCCTCCCTGTTTAACCGAGCCTCAAAAAGAGCTTGTGAAACATTGTAAAACATCTTTCCATTTTAGTGTGTAAGCACCTATTCCTTGTATTTCTATTACCTCAGTGCAGCTGTGTACACACCCCCCTCCATAGACACTAGATGGCAGTGTTAGCTTTCTTCCATACCCAACTGTTTTGAAGTGCTTCAGGATTCTACCACCTTGATTTTTTCTGGCTTCTATATCTTTCACTTATTGTCAATATGCACTGTGACAATATAAATGCTCGCTCTTCTGCCGAGTTCTAATTTTCTTTCTTACACTTGCCACTGCTTACAGACAGTGTCTCTCTCTCCATCTAATGTATGACTTCCTTGACTATAGTAGTGTTCCTTTTTTAATAACCTTGGTGTCTAAAGCAAGTTTGGCATACAGGGAAAGGTCTGGTCACCTCTGAGACAATCCTGCACTCCAGGAGCTTGTGTGTGGAAGGAACTTGTTATAAATGACAACAAGAATGCTCTGTACTGAATGGCGCTTTATAAGAATAACATGGATTGATTGAACCCACAAAAGGCGTCCCCACAGGGCTAACACTGCTGTCTTTCTTGTTTCCTCCCGGCAGACCAGAGATCCTCAAGCAAGAGATCAAGGTCTTCTTTGTTAAGTACAACGATCCCATCTACGTCAAGCTGGAGAAACTGGACATCATGATTCGCCTGGCCTCCCAGGCCAACATCGCCCAGGTGGGTCACTGCTCAGCGTGTGACAGGCCAGTGCAGCTGCCCCTAAGAGTGGACCAGCCTGCAGACGGTCCGCTGTCCGGCCGTGTCTAGACTGTGCCCATTACAGTTCGGCTGCAGGTTTAGTTTGGTTGCAGTGCACCTCACAATGGCTGGTTAGAGGTCTGTGAAAGAAGTGATGGTTACGAAACAGGTGTTGGGTGCTTGTTTACAGCTTATGGATTGAAGAGTGCCATTCATCTGAGCTAATCAGCTCATACAACGTGCTTGGGTAGGAGTTGCATACAGATGTTCAGTGTGGATTAGATATTTATATAAGGTACAGACAGAGAAAATAACCTAGTAATGTGGAAGATAAGAAGCTACTTTTTAAAGCCTTGGCTCAGTGTAATATTAATACCTAAAAAGAAGATTAGTGTAGCCAGTTCAGCCTAGACTTCTCCAAAGTATCTATAATATAAATGTTTGAGTTAATTATGTGACTTACTTTTGAAAGCTAGCATTGATTGGCTAGCATGCACTGAGGGTTTTTGTTTTGCCTTTCAAGTTTCCAGGTTTAATGACAGATAAAGAAATGTGAGGTCAGATCCTGATCTGTGCTTTGCTCACAGAAAGAAAGGTGTATGTCATTTGCTGTGTGGAATTAAAAACAAATGTTACTGTGGTCTTTGAAGCTAGCATGTTGGGTCATGGTTTGCGTCGATGCAGTGGTATTCCTGTTACCAAGATTAAGGCGCTTTAAAACACAGTGAGGAATTCAGCTGAGATATTAATATAAACACACGTCCGTGGCAGAAGGAAGGGTGTCATTGTTGTTAGACTGCCAGGCATGTTCAGACAAGCCAGCTGTGTCACTCATGATAACGCATGGATTCACTGATAAATGCCCTCACTGCAGGCCAGTTTTCATCTTCAAATCGCAGCAATGTTTGTGCTGAAGTCAAATGCAAACACAGAAGGCAAATATTACAATCCCTAAATAAGCCATTGCCAGTGTGCAGCATACTTAAAAAAAAAATCATTTGCACATCGCTGTGTTGGTGGATTTGCACAGCCTGCTTTTCCTGGCTTTCAGCTTGCTGGGATTCTACCATAAGTTTCACACAGAGGATTTCTTACTTTATTTGAATTGAGTATTTGCAACAGCAGGTAGGAGGGAGTGGGGGTGTGTTTGCACAAATTGAGGTGCTGTATTGCAAGACAATCTCAATTGTTTTTTGGGTCTCCAGCCTGAGCTGCAGTGAGATCTCTCTCTTGCTCGTTGCTCCAGGTCTTGGCTGAGCTGAAGGAGTATGCCACCGAGGTTGACGTAGACTTCGTGCGGAAGGCTGTGAGGGCCATCGGGCGCTGCGCCATCAAAGTGGAGGTAAGTTCCTTCCTGCAGACAAGGCTGTCCGAAACGGCCCCTGTGAATTATCCATCCATTTTCTCTCCGCTTCACCCAGTACAGAGTCACAGGGGGCAGCCCGAGTCCACACAGCCTGGAGGGGATGCCGTTCCCTCACAGGGCAGACACACACAAACACACACCAGGGCTGATTTTCCCCAGAGCCAATTCATTAACAATTAACCAGTGTGTCTTTGGACTGTGGGAGGAAGCACCCAGAGGAAACCCACATGAACACGGAGACCAGGTCCAGAATTAAACACAGGGCCCCAGCACTGAGAGGTAGCAATGATAATCCCTGTGCCGCTCCACATGAATTATGCCACAACGAAAACTGGAACATGACGTGAGCAGGCTGAGGTCTTTAGTATGAGTGGATGAACAGAGTATACAAGCAGGATGATCAAGCTGAAATTAAACATTTAGAAGTATTACGGGATACAAATGGGAACAGCTGAGAGAGCTTCAGGTTGGATGCACAAACCCCTGTCAGATGAATTTTGTGTCCTCCGGTGGGAACGGGGCCTCCCTATCCTCTCTTGTGTGTCTGCAGCAATCGGCCGAGCGCTGTGTGAGCACCCTGCTGGACCTCATCCAGACCAAGGTCAACTACGTGGTGCAGGAGGCCATCGTGGTCATCAGAGATATCTTCCGAAAGTACCCCAACAAGTAAGGGCCTGTATCCCCCTGGGAGGTGAAAGACAAGAAGGGAGTTGCTTGCGTTATTTAGAAGGAACATTTCCCTACTCTTCTCCTGTTTTATTTTATGACATGGGACTATTTTTTTAGTGACAATGTGCTTTGACCGTGTTTCCAGCACACCCTTCAGACCCGCCCAGCATTTTTGAAAGTACGGAGTTTAGTCCAGAAGGGGCAGCGGTCGCACGAGTCGTGATGGCCATGTGGGCGTTTTGCAGGTACGAGAGCATCATCGCCACGCTGTGCGAGAACCTGGACTCCCTCGACGAGCCGGACGCGCGGGCCGCCATGATCTGGATCGTGGGGGAGTACGCCGAGCGCATCGACAACGCCGACGAGCTGCTGGAGAGCTTCCTGGAGGGCTTCCACGATGAGAGCACGCAGGTGACCCCGCCGCGCCCCGCACACCTGCGCTCGGACTGAGAACGGCGTGGGGCATTAAGAGTGATAGTGTGGGGGTGCGCGAGATGGAATTGAATAATGTTGCAATCGCTTCCGAGATTATCCTGTGAATGTGCGAAATTAACAGGGTACGCTGGAGGAGACCATGGGCATGTGAAGACCAGTGGGTGGAATGTAGTGGTTCATGGAAGTGACTGCAAGACTTTATTAAATCAATTGCGTGTGCCACAGGGCAGTGCCATCTGCTGATGTGCCCATGTACTGATGTAGGGGTCCCCCACCGGCGCTCTGCTGGCTGATCCTAAGTGACAGAAGCGTAAAGTATGGTGTGAGTCACCTGCACATGTCTGATATCTTTTAAGACCATCCATAGCAGACCGTTGCCTGTTGCTATTTCCTCCTAACTCTCCTGCCCCCTTTTCCTGCTGTCTTATGGTGGCGATACAACATTCCTGTCAGATTGTGCAGAGTTTTGAGCAGAGAGGGTGTCTATTTTGATTGAAACACCCAATTTTAGTGCTTCTTCTTCAGGACAGAACGGTCTCAATCGCCAAGAGGTACTGACCTGATCTCCACTCTGGGCGCTCCAGCCTTTGACAGCACTCTCCCCGTGTCTCTGCATCTGCTCTCCTAGGTCCAGCTCACCCTGCTGACGGCCATCGTCAAGCTGTTCCTGAAGAAGCCATCTGAGACCCAGGAGCTCGTCCAGCAGGTGCTCAGCCTGGCCACGCAGGTGAGAGACGGCCCAGACCTGCAGATAGCCCCCCATCACAGGCTGCCAGTTCACCGAGTCCATACTGCCATTGCCTGCACTCCATCCAGTGAGTGCGCAGGGCAGGTTGAGCTCAGAAAGACACAACCTGAGAGTTATTTAGTCTAATATCTCCTGCTTTTTTCCCCCGGAATTGTTTCAGGACTCAGACAACCCCGACCTGCGGGACAGAGGCTACATCTACTGGCGCCTGCTGTCCACTGATCCGGTCACGGCCAAGGAGGTCGTGCTGTCCGAGAAGCCCCTGATCTCGGAGGAGACGGACCTGATCGAGCCCACGCTGCTGGACGAGCTCATCTGCCACATCGGCTCCCTGGCCTCGGTTTACCACAAGCCCCCCAATGCCTTTGTGGAGGGAAGTCACGGTATCCATCGCAAGCACCTGCCCATCCAGCACGGCAGGTAGGAAGCACGATGGCACTGCGGTGGCTGTTTCGTTAGGAAAATTTTTTGCCACATAGCTTAGAATTAAGCCTGTGTCTTCATCTTTGACATATATGGGTTTAACTATGCTGTTTATTACCTTAGCTTATTATGCATTTAATTGGACCATTTGTCTCCATTATCTCAAGCTCTTAACACGTTGGTAGGGGAGTCCTGCTGTGTGTGGGGCCGTAGTTGGCCTTTGCAGTTTGACAGACCTATCTTTGTGTGTCACAGGATAGGAAATAAGATTTGATATGGCTGCTTATCAGGTCTGTCCGGAGGGGTTTGCATCTGATCAAGTGACTTCCCTTTCTGTCTCTCAGCATCGACACAGGGGAGAGTCCCGTGGGCACCAGCCCTGCCCCCCCTCTGGATCAGCCACAGGTCATTCCCTCGCAGGGCGACCTCCTGGGAGACCTCCTCAACCTGGACCTGGGCCCCCCCGTCAACGTGCCGCAGGTCTCCTCCATGCAGATGGGGGCGGTGGACCTCCTGGGCGGGGGGCTGGACAGTCTGGTGAGTCCTGTGGCTCAGGGCGCACCTCGATCCTCGCAGCAGGGGTGGCTGGCGTGGGCCTGTCTTGTCTGATTCAGTCTGGGCCTTTTCTCTGGTACAAGCCCTGGTCTCCCCCACCCCCCTGGTGCTTCTGGACTGTCGCACTGAATAGTAGAAGTCGGCAGCTTAGCTGGGAGGAGGAGGCATCCATTTTTAATGCAGAGAATTATTAAGTCAGCCCCAGCACCTTAATTATGCCACCTAAGAGTCAATTATCGAGCTAGTGTCCAAGCCCTAAAATGGAAAGCCTTGGAAGATCAGATAATTGGCTGCCCCTGCTTCAAAGTCCTTACCTTCAGTAGGCCTTAATATAATAACGCAGCTCATTTGACATTAAACACACATGTTGCACAGTGTCCCATATTGTCTGGAATACAGCCTTTTCACCTAGGCTAGTCCATGCTGCAGACTACACAGCGCAATTACCAGAATGATTTGCATCTCTCCTGTTTGGAGAGGCTTTCCTCAAGGATGCGTCCTGCATGTGTGCACTCAGGTCTCCGTCAAGGCAAGAGCTCCTGTTCAACGCCTCCTAATTCAGTTTCCAGTCAGCGGTTTGAGCAGGCGGTGATTGTCCTGCAGTAGGATGATTCTGAAGGACCGCAGTCAGAGTAGCACTGTCTTGTGTCACAGCTTTTGAAAAGTCAATCCTGACATCGGCGCCGTGGAATTGGGATTCGTCCTCGGCCGAGCAGTGCTGGGAAAGTCCTGGGGAAGGAGCTCACGCTCCGAGATTTCGCTTTTGTTTTTATCTTCGATCTTTATCTTTTGTTTTTTCTCTAGCTTCAGGGCTGTCGAGTCCTTTTAAAAATCAGAGTGTCATGGTTTTGAGACCATTTCACTAGTTTGTGCCGTGGGGATAAAATATGGGCAGTTTGCTCAGGTCCCTTTAAAGCACAGTTACTGAACCCATTCCTGCCACTTCACCTTCGGTTTCACAATCCTTTGTAAATCCAGTGCTTGTTATTTGATTCCTGCTCCGTTTTTTAGCAGTTTTGCCTTGGTTAAAATAAGAAACAACCTCCTTCTCATCCACTATTTCTTTATTCTGCTTTATTTTGCTTTTGTGTACTCATGGTGTCAGACCAAGCCCAGCCTGAGAAATAGTCTTCTGGGACATTGTTGGGGACTTCTCCAGGGCTTAATTCAAAATTCACATGCGCGTTTTCCAACACATCTTTCTGAAAATTAGTGCTCTCAATAGCTGAAAATGTGCTTTGTTTGCTTTATTTCTTTTTATTATTGAAAACTCTGCATGTTCTGTCATGTTATCTGGCATATTTATGTAGACTTACACAGTGGAGTAGGAATTACCATGGTTCATGTATGTTGTAGGAAAGATTTTCCCAGTGTTTGTGTTTTTGTTAGCCATGTTATGCAAAATACCTGTTAACGTGTGAATTTGTAACGGGTATTTTGTAATTCTACATTCTTGGCTATACGCACACCGTAAACACACAGTGCAGTATATTTAGGCTGTTATCCAGCAGTGCCCACCAGCAGAGCAGAGTCGATATACTGCAAGGAAGGACTGATGTGCCAGTAGTAGTGCTGTGTTCTGGGTTTTACAGTTGATTTAAGGGAGATTAAGCACTGCAGTAAGAGAGGCACAAACAGGAGTGTCAATGTGGCACAGAAGGGAAGATCAACAATAAATCTGTTTTGTTTGGCTTCTATCGTAAAGGGTGTTAAAGGCGTCTCAGCACTGCAAACATTTTAGCTTTTATGTTGGATAACCTTTGCTAGGTTTTTATATATTAAAATATATTGTCATTCCTGGATTCAAGTGCAGATATACTTTCTACACCAATTAATAGTATTTTCTCAAAAAGGATCGAGAGTGGATATAGGCTGAAGTCTCTATGCACACAAAGGTATCCATCCATCCATTTTCTAACCCCTTTATCCAGCTCCGGGTCTCGGATGAGCCAGGGCCTATCCTGGCAAGCAAGAGCTCAAGGCAGGGTCCACCCTGGACGGGACGCCAGTCCATCGCAGGGCACATACACACACAAACACTCACAACAGGGCCAATTGTCCCAAAAGCCAGTTAACCTGCCAGTATGTCTCTGGGCTCTGGGAGGAAATAGGAGCACCTGGAGGAAGCCCACGTGAACACACGGAGAGCATACAAACTCCACGCAGACAGCGCTCCAGGTTCCCTGTTGGGATTACTCACGGTGCTGTCATTCCATCCCCTAAATTCCCTAAAGATAAATACAGGGAATGTTCCTAAATGATAAGGCATAGTAGTTTTGCACCTGATTTGTTAAATATTGTAATATAATGAGTTTGAAGTGAATTTCTCTTTCTTTCCTGTGTATGAAATACAAAGGTGGTTTCACAGTCCTTAACTGACCCAGTGTCAGTTTTCATGAGTAAGTCTAAGATTGTTGCTGATTGGAGCCTGCAAAAGTTTCCACAGGAGTTATCCGATTGAAACAGGGATATTGTAAGTGTTCCACGGTTGCTTCAGTGATAGAAAGTCTGTGCTGTGTGCGATACTGTTTTACCGTTTTTGTATTTCTGCCACCTGCTGTTAGTCGTTTCTTCCCCCAGCCCCTACAGATGAACAGTGAGCTTGATTTGCGGGGTTCTAAAGGGCTGGGGAGCTTTGTTTGCCTGTCTCCTCTTGAGGTGCACCGGAAGGGCGGATGCTTATATAACCATTTCCCTCTTTCTCCTCTGCAATCTGCTTCTCCTCCTGAGATGGGAGAGGACACACAATGGGTAACTCCGTCCCGTCCGCTGTGTTTGCCTGTGTTTCCCATCTTCCCATCGTGTGCTTCCCTCCTGATCCTGCCCCTCTCCTCTCCTGCCGTGCTTGCTGTGCAGGGCTCTCTGTCCTGCACACACTCCTGCCAGTGAGATGCACTCAGGCTGCAGACCTCAGCAGTGATTCCTTGGAGCAGACCAGTTCATCTGGTTGGTGCTGCAACGGACCGCTTTTGTTTTTCTATCAAGATTGAAAGTTCGCCCTTCCTGTTTGCGCAGTCTTGATGTTAATCTCCCTCTGGCCGATGGGGCATCTGCAGCTGGCAGCACTGCAGGTGTCTTTCAATATAATTCATCTCTGTTGGCAAATCCCGCACTGGAGCAGCCTCTCCTGACCTGCCGTTAGCGGATTTCAATACAAGGCAATTCAGAATAGAATGCCAAGGAAAATAAAATGTGTTGTTTTCCCAGAGTTTAAAGATCAGGACTTTCAGCTGTGGTCACAGAAAATCAGGGGAAATAAGATGGACATGTTTGCTTTGTAACTGCATATAGGGGAGTTCTCACAGTATTACAGTTCATCCCACACAAATTGCCTTTTAATATAGGTGTATGTTAATATAAAATTAATATATATTCAAAACATGCAGGGCAGAAATGCAGTACTGTACCACAGCCACCTGAAGCTCTGCCCCTGTTTTGTAGGATTGTGCACGGTGCTGAGTGTTTGATTTGTTTTTGCCATGGAACAAGTGCCAATCAAACAGATTTCCCTTTGTGACCAGATTGACAGTGTTGTCATCACATGAAACACATTTGGAACTGCTCTTTTTTTTGGAACAAACGCATCAACCATTTTTCTAAAAAGAAAAATCATCAACATGCTGGAAACTGTACTTCTATCCTCATTGGCAAATTTAAATCAGAGAAGGGAGGCTTTCACTGTCATTCCATCAGCTTTATTATCTGTTTCCCATGATGGAAACCCTCTCTATGCCCTATGGCTCTGTTGTGACAGGACAAAATCCCAGTGCTCTTCATCCAGAAATCAGTCTTGTTCTGATCTGTCTTTCCACAGTGAAATTCACCTCTTCTTCTTCCCCAGGCGGTTAGATGATGTGCAGTGCCCTTGCTTCAGTAGCACAGCAAAAGCACACTTGGTGTAATGAGCTCATGTGTTAAGTATGTTCCTTGCTGAGGAAAATGGTTGTGGAGAATTTAATAACAGGTCAGGAAAGGTCATGGCATTCTGCATTACTTGAAGTTCATGAATCCTGAACAACATAGTGAGGTTTCATGCTTAGGGATGCATTAAGGTGTAAGCATAAACTTAGCAAGTTCAGTCTTACAGTAGTAATACTATGGAAATCTTGATGAATTGGCATCAGTCCACAATGTGATGCCCTCACCTTTCTAGGTGCAATGCCCACTTAACAGAGTGAAGTACACAAGAGTACTGTGCCCATGCCTATTAAGTTCTATATAAGCCTGCTCAGAGAAGACATTTTTGACGTGTTTACCTCTTCTGTAAGGTGCATTTTAATCTTTTAGTTTGACAGTTTATGACAGGGTTTATGTGTTATATGAAACATGCTAAGTTTCCAGAATCTCAGCAGCATGGTGTTGGAGAATAATTCATATTCACTTGTGTGTCCATTTTTAACAGTATTGGAAATAAACACAAGGTACGTGATAAGAAAATGCTAGACGTTGACACCACTGGGTTCCTGTTGTTTATAAAAAGTCCTTGAATGGGCCTCTTGATGTCTGTACCCTTACAGTGTAATTCTTTTCCAGAGATGCCCATAATGCTGAGAAATAAGTCTAATTTATTAGAGAAGGTCAGCTTCTGTTTTCGTTCTGAAATCCAATCTCTCTTGATCAGGGAGATCTGTGGTTGGGATGCTGTTGGTAAAACGCATTACTGAGCTGCGATTCCACAGGTCAGTCATGGAGGAAAGAAACGGGGGAAAAACTGCAGAGGGCCAGCTTATGAAACGTGAAGACAAAAAGGCAGCATTATCTTTCTGACATCTCGCTGCTGCTTCAGTTGTTGATCACAGAGGTTCCAGATCTTAGTTTTCCTGGAAAGGGTGTCCAGAAAGAATCCTGGAGATGTGAAAAAAATAAATCTGTAGTTTTCTCAAGTCCAAGTCCAGTCAGACATATTCCTGTCTTTGTTGACAGATCTGATGAGGATGTGTATATCCAATATAGCAACGATTTAAAAAAAATTTTCAAGCAGTTTAGGTTTTGCCATCCTTTTACAACCCCATTAAAGAACAGTCAGTAACTAGGCTACGAGGTTGAGTCGCAAATTAAATTTAGTACATGAAAGAATAGAGCTTTTATTCAAGATCGGGATTCGATTCAATCATCAGCTTGCACCCAGATTGGAAATTCCAATTCTGTTGGCTGGCAATTGCGAATTCCACGTGGGATGGAGTGTGTCAGGTTTTGACATGCCTTTGTCAGATATTCCCAGTGGAAATCTGGAATGGGATCTGAAGCTTGAGATGTACAGTACCACTGACTGGTGGGTGACAATGTTTGCATTTTATATGTGAACTTAGTCATTCTACACATTTGTCATAAAACCACTGTATTAAACAGCGTTGAGACAGTGGAATGATAGATCACCTGTGTTTTGGTTTTATCTGAATTAATGGCACTATCTTGCAAAAAGGTGCATGTGCAATGGAGTGGGGAAATAAGTCACTTATTCACTCAATTAAGCCAAAAGAAATCTATCGCATAAAGAGGCCATTCAGAAGTGGCAGAGTAATTAGATTTAGAACCAAAGCAGACCTTTTCAGAAAGCTGCTCTGAAAATAATTATAGAGGTAATCAAAGAAGTTCTGCATTGTGTAGTTTGCATTCAGGCAAAATCTGCTCTCCTATTTTCTGCAAGAAACAATTAACCGATGAATGGCAAAAGCAGTTTGCATTGTGTTGTGTGCACACAAATATGTCTTGCAGAATGCCCAGTGAGAGGCGTGCAGTACTCTTCTGTATTCGTTAACTCAGTGTAGAGCAGTGGAGAAAGCATTAAACTCCCCTGCACAGTCTGCATCCATGAAAGACTCGAGCTGGTTTAGTTCAGGGGTAGTTTTTTTATATGGAGTCAAGCGGTTACAGCCTTTCGGAGTTGGATAAAGTGCTGTGAAAAATCGAGTAATTGAGGGGATCAGTGCTGGCAAGTCGCTTTGCAGATTCCAACCAGATAAGACCGATTCATAGGATAGATGGTTTTCACCCAGCCTCGCGTGTTCCTTAATTAAATCCAGACTGTCGTGTTGTCCATCAGAGTTTGAAAAAACCCACAGCTGGATGGCAGCCTTTATCCTTTCCAGAGGTTTCATCCTTCTAACCGGTGGAACTCGATATCAGGTACAGGGCTTGCGCTTGTGCAGTGAGCTAACGTTTTAATGCGATGCAGTTCTGTGCAGTAACTGTAAAACTCCTCGTCACGGCTGCTGGCTGTAAGTCCACCTGTCTGCTCTTATTTGCAGTCAGACCTGTGTTTGCTGTTCATCTGTATTTACCTGGGAAATGCTCCCGATAACGCAGCAGGCACTAGACTCAATTTAAAGCCCACCCAACAGGATGGCTGGAAGTGCCCCCTTGAGCATGACTGATCCAGTCTGAACCCCTCCTGCTGCCACATTTACACCGCCGGGCACTGCCGTGTGTGAAGGGAGCAGGCTGGTCCGCCAGCCAGCTTGATCAGCCATGGCAGGTCACCAGATGATAACGGTCTCGGAGCCCGTTCACCATTTTGTTGAAAGTTTATTGTTCCACTCTTGCAGATAGGAGATGTTTTTGTGGTTTTTCTTTCCCCCCCCATTGCTAGAAAATTAGCTTTATATTTCAGGAAGAGTGCTTTCAGAGGAGCCTGTACTGTGACAGCACAGATGTCAAGGCAGACTCTTCTTTCCAGATTGTGTACTAATGCACAAAAGTTTGTGAAATTACAAGAAATCCTCATTTCAAAGTCTTTGTTCTGTGGCAGAATAGGCTCACATTTTCTGCTAGAAGAATGTAATCATGAATGGCAGAAGCAATTCTTTGCCATTAAACCTATTTCATGTAGTCAAGTGTATTCAGTCTGTGAAAATGGAACACATTTTATGCTGGTGTCAAAAAGCTCTTTGTAAGTCATGCTGGTAGCGGTCCCTATCTGAGTTTCTCCCAGTGCCCCTTGGTCTTCATACTGCTGTCCTCTCCTGCCATTGTGGTGTCTGCGATCATAGTCTGTGTGGTCGATGTCTCCTACAGGCTCGTTAGAATGGGAGTTAATATAAAGATGGGTCTTTTGTTTGGGGAAAACTTATGTACCCAGGCCCTGTTGCAATGTCTTTTGAAGGTCTGGTGACAAGGCTTCTCAGAGCAGACGAGGGGGAATGTCTTTGCAGTGTGACATATTAAACGGTTTCCCTGGCACACATCCTGGCAGTCTTGTTAGTGGTGTGCAGCATTAAATTGCTTCCTTGCCACTCTTTGGTAGTGCAGCCGACAGGATTGTGTGTAACTCTCAGAATAGAGCAAATGTAAATAGTCTGCAAAATGTACTAATCTAAAATTCAAATTATGCCTATGGCCTTTTTACATCTGAAGCTTGAAAAAAAGAATTAACTTTCTAAAAATACCAAGTCTAAAATGTCCCCTACCCCCTCCAACGTGCCCTGAGGGCTTTATTTAACCCATTTAACTGTTTTTACATAAAGGCAATGTGGCTCCTGCTGGCTTAATGGTAGTGAAATTTTCATTGGTTTAATTTTCTTTTACACTAAAGATAAGGTGACCTTCTGCTACTGAATTGATTCCTGCAAAAACCTGTTTGAGAGAATCAGGTTCCGTACTCTCAAAAGAGCCAAAGGAATTGTTCATGCCTCTCCTCATCACTGCGTTGCTTGCTTCATAATTGTAGCCACGTGTTAAAACTACGCGAAACTGAATGGCATCACCTGGGCCGAGCCTGCGTGGACTGGTTTCTGTCCCGATGGCGCAGGTGACAGACATCAAATCCCACTGATGGTGTGGTTTGCAGTTTTTTTTAATCAAGCTCTGGAAACGTGCACTGACATTCCCCCCCAGTAGTCTGCTGTTTCTGCTCGTCTAATTAAACTAGACTTTTCCTTTAACTATTTTGAATTCTGCCTAATGTCGTGCTAGCGAATGAGTGTGGCGAGCTGGGCGGGGATGGGCAGGTTTGAGGTTGCCAAGCGCTTGCCCCTCTGTCTGCCTCTGTTCTGCTGCTGTCTCTGTGCGGGTCTGGACTCGGGTCTTGTCTTCTCTCTTTTTTTTTGTAGCTCGGTGGCGACCTGGGAGGAGGTGTTGGGGGAAGTCCTGCTGTAAGTGCTTTTTTTTCATCTGCTTATGTTGGGTTTTAAAGCTTAAATGTTCCCAAGTTTTTTTTGTTTCTCGCTGTCTCATTTTCTGAATTATTCCAAGTTCCAGAACCTGGTCTTTTTTTATACCTGTCTCAATTACCTTGATGTTATTTTATCGAGCGCAAGTTCAGCCCCCTTTGATGCTTAAAGTTAAGTATAACACTATTTCTATTAGTTTAATATCTACAGTACTAATATTTCCATCTCTGCCCCCTTGTTTTTTTTGTCTTGTCACATGGAATGCTCCCAAAGAGAAAAAACACTTTTTTTTAGTTCCAAATATTTTTACTTCAATGCGAACACGTTTTCGTGTACAGTGGCCTTCATGCCAGCTCATTCCAGAAAGCTGCTACAGGCTTGTAGGCTTGCCAGCAGGCCTCCAGCTTCTGAGTGCAGGTGGGCCAGGGCCCTGTTCTCCTGCTGGTTCAGCCCGGCTGTAATTGCTGCTCAAGCTTTGCCCTTTGAAGCCTGTCATGCCTGGCACTCTCGGGCTCTGCCAGTGTTCATTGCCGAGCGTCACCTCCAGGAAAATGCCCCTGTGCAGATGTACAGGACCTGCACATGTGAGTTATCTGAAGCAGATCAGAAGATTGACAATTAACAGTCCTGCCTAAGCAAAACACAGCCCGTTTCTTTCATTTTTAAGCTGTGTCCCGTTGACCTTTTAATATAACGCAGTTTAAATGCTTTTTAACCGTAGACGTGTCACAGACAAGAGGAGTGAGGCCACCCCGCTGAAGGTGGCCACTGTGCAAAGCTCATCTTTCTGTCTCTGCCATCGCAGGTGGGGCAGAACTTCATCCCGTCCTCGGTGCCCAACACCTTCGCGCCCTCGCCCACTCCGGCAGCGCTCAGCAGCGGCCTGAATGACCTCTTCGAGCTGTCTACGGGCATGGCCATCACCACTGGGGGCTACGTGTCTCCGAAAGCGGTAAGTGGCGGCAGGCGCGCGGTGGCCCGTCCCTAGCAATGCCCTCCTGTGGCAGAGACTCCCTGGCGTGGAGCAGTTTAAAAGTTCAGAAGTACCATAGTAAAAATACCGAGTCTGGTCCACGTGGAGAGTTATTGAGCGACTATGCAAGGTTCCTAAGTCATTGGACAGGCCAGGGCGTTTAACATCTTGTAGCATTATGACAGTTTATGAGAAGGCATTTTGTATGCGAGAGGATGGGAAAAATAGCAAAGCTGGGAGTGTCTTTCACATGGAATCAAAGTGTTCTTTGAAATGCAGTACAATCTGGCATCTTTCCACTGTTGCTGTTTTCAATTGTAATCATGCTTGCAGTCTGAATTGATCAAGACTGCGGCGCAGATCTGTGCATCTTGCCACCCGGGTACTCATTTTATAGGATCTGGGTTCCTATATTGAACATTCTGAAAAAGATGAGTTTTTTACGGGTCCCTGATTGTTTTACTCGTCCAAACATTCTGTGATTGTTTCTTATCATAGATGTCGACTCTTTTCTTATGTCAGTAAGAAAACTGTAAAAAGGCATAAACAAATATTTGTTAGTCTTGTTACGAGTTTCAAAATTTCTTAAAATACATAAACAGTTTGGTGTCTCCAAGGATCTTCTTAACCATGAGCTTGGCAGGACTTGAAGATTGTAACTGTTGTTGTACAGACTGCATATTTTCAACCTTGGCACAATGATGTTAAAACATATTTGGGAAAAAAAACAAAAAAACATGTTTGGACATGCATTCCTCACTATGCAGAGATGAGGAATTAATCTCTTTAATTTATAAATGAATTGAAATACAGTTGCATTACGTTGCGAAATAGATTTTGAAGGCATTTCACCCTCTAGTATTACTCAAGTTAAATTGAAAACCACAGTGTATTGTATAACCAGAGCTTTTACATTGCACTTTAAATGTAAAAAATCCTAAATGAAAGGGGAAATTATATGTACCTCTTAATCTGTGGATCCAGAATCATATTCAATCCAGACTATTACCTCAGACTGATACATTATCACTATAGATACATTTCCTTTGCATTATTAAAAATGCAATTTCAATTAGAACCATCTCCCACCTCTGTTCTTTTAAAGCAAGAATATTGTCCCCACCATCACTCTGTCTTCCCATTTTTCACCAGGTATTTTTGTGCATGTCTGTTTTGATAGAAAGCATGCCCTTCAGAGTTCAAATGCACAGTGCCACCCTGACAGATTCTCAGGAGAATGGAATTTATGGAATTTTAAATTTAGCTTAGTCACTTTAGGTTTAAGTCCTAACTCATTTCAGGACCTGAAGAGATGAAGGAATGAGTCTGGGTGCGTTTTAACAACGCGGCCCCCTGGCGCGTGTGCGGAACCGCAAGCAGTCTGGGCGCTCAGGGCTGAGCCGCTGGCGTTGATGAGGCTCGTTGTGTTGGCAGGTGTGGCTGCCCGCTGTGAAGGCAAAGGGTCTGGAGATCGCAGGGACCTTCTCTCGCAGGCAGGGCCACATGTACATGGACATGACCTTCACCAACAAGGCACTGCAGCACATGACGGACTTTGCCATCCAGTTCAATAAAAACAGGTAAGGAGGCAGCTGCCCCCCTGCCCTTCGTGTGAAACACACCAGTGAGAATTGTGCTTGGCCCTCCTCCAGCCTGGAACGGGCACAGTGTGTGCACTCTGGATCTGGTTGGGGAAGAAGTGCAGGACTCTGACAGCTGTGCTACTGCCTTCCTGTTTTTCTGTTAAGATGATCGTGATGTGTTGCCCTTGTGGTTTATGTGAGCATGTAGCCCAGCCACCTCTCTGACCTCTGCTGTGTTGTCTCTCGTTTGCTGGACAGTTTCGGGGTGATCCCCACCACACCCCTGCCCGTACACACCCCGCTGATGCCCAGCCAGAGCATCGACATCTCGCTGCCCCTCAACACCATTGGTCCTGTGATGAAGATGGACCCCCTGAACAACCTCCAGGTACCCGCCGCTGCACCCGCAGAGACTTTTCAGATTTCTGGAGCCCCATATCCTAAATTCTGGAACCACCACGTTTTAATGGTTTTTATATGCAGGGAGAGAAGACATCTGTTAAAAACTGGCGCAAAGGAGGCTCGGGTTTGTTTCTGACCCACAACCGAGGGTACATCAGCGGTGCTTTCTGCAGGATACACATGGTTGTGAACTCTTGACAGTTTCAATGAGACCCCAGCCAGCTGGAAAATTAACTGCAGGCCTGACTACTTCAGCACTGACTGCTTAGATGAAGCTTCGTATCACCCTGCCAATACTAATAAAGGAGCTTTTGATGCTGTCAAGATTCTTCAGAATCGTTATGATGGGTTTGAAACTTCTTGGGGAATTCCAGTACCTGACTGATTCTTTGCTTTTCGAGATTTAACCTCCGTTTATTCCTGAGTTCTGATTTAGTTTGCATAACCAAGACAAAGAGAATCACTGACTGACTGAGTTAAGCATGGCAGTTAAGTTCTTTATTGTTTCGACATATCAGAATGACAGAAAATTATGATTATTAAAACACAAATCAGACATCAAAACGAAACCTTCCTCACTTCAATCCTCATTTGACAAGGCGTCTCACTTTCTGGGAGAGCTAATCCAGTCCAAAACCTTTATGAACACAACATGGCCGTCTCCAGGCTTGGTGATGCACCCGATACCCTGACTTCTTTCGAGAAACAGCTAAATGAGACCCTTGAATAAGTTAACTACTAGCCACCAAACAAGCCAGACGTTTTGTGCGTTTGGAGTTCTTTTCAGTTCACTTGACAGTTTCTGTTACCAGCTGGCTTGTTTGGTTTGCCCTTGACTTCTGTACAAGATGAAAGAAGTTGCTCTTTTCTCCTAGTATTGTGAAACAAGAATGCATAAACCTCCGTTAATCCCCAGCAGAAGGAGCAGAGCTTCAGCGTTCGTGAAGGTTAAATATTCAGCGTGGCTTTTTCCAGCGTGTTGTGAGGATAATTCCCTTCAAGACAGGACATGTTGACAGAGTTGCGTCCCTGCCTTCCCCAGCTGCAAGAGACTGATCTGATTCCAGGGCCCTGCTGAGCCTGTGATAAACAAGAATCCAGCAGGGTTTGTTGATACGTGTCCACAGATTGTGAATGAAGGCCTGCACTGTCACACAGCCGCCTCTCCTAGAGCAAACAACACCTGGCAACAGGCTGGAGAAGCCCCACATGATGGAAAGTTTGACAGCCGGTGTTAAACCTATTGAGGAATTGAGGAGGGCAGAGAAATGATTTTTGCCCATAAAATCTCAGCCTCTGAAAGAAAAAGTATTTTAAAAGATGACTGTATTATCTTTATTTCAGGGTGAATTGTTGCACAAAGGTGCTTTCAACTTTTCAGTTTCAGGAAAATTTCAGGATCATGTTTACGGTTTTGGCAGTCAGCTTAGTTTGTTTAAAGAGAGGTGGACACTGCTTAAAAGCTGACTGTTATCAGTTTTTTTTTCTGATTGCATTGGGGTCATGAGTACTGGCTCTTTGCAGACCTACTTAATTCAATGTTTGCAGACAACTGCAAACAGTGATTAAAGATAAAATGCTGATAGGCTTTTCATATAAGGAGGCACAGATGAGGTCAAGAAGAGATACTCTAATTTCGAGTGCACATTTTTCCATCTTTTAGGTGGTTGTTTTTGCAGTTTTGCATCATGGCAGATTTTAAAGCTTATTTATTCTCTTCTTCTTAAGCGAATTTGTTACTTTTATTTGTTGCTTTTAGCATATTTTGTCACTTTATTGATATGGCCAGCAGCCATATCACCCTGCAACTCACAACTGGCAACCCACTGAAGCTAAGCAGGTGTGAGCCTGGTCAGTACCTGGATGGGAGACCTCCTGGGAAAAACTAAGGTTGCTGCTGGAAGAGGTGTTAGTGGGGCCAGCAGGGGGCGCTCACCCTGTGGTCCATGTGGGTCCTAATGCCCCAGTATAGTGATGGGGACACTATACTGTAAACAGGCGCCGTCCTTCGGATGAGACGTAAAACCGAGGTCCTGACTCTCTGTGGTCATTAAAAATCCCAGGGCTCTTCTCGAAAAGAGTAGGGGTGTACCCCGGTGTCCTGGCCAAATTTCCAATTGGCCCTTACTAATCATGGCCTCCTAATAATCCCCCTCTATGAATTGGCTACATTACTCTGCTCTCCTCCCCACTGATAGCTGATGTGTGGTGAGCGTTCTGGCGCACTATGGCTGCCGTCGCATCATCCAGGTGGATGCTGCACATTGGTGGTGGTGGAGGGGAGTCCCCATTACCTGTAAAGCGCTTTGAGTGGAGTGTCCAGAAAAGCGCTATATAAGTGTAAGCAATTATTATTATTATTATATTATTATTCCTTTGCCCGAGCGGTTTCCTTTAGGAAATCCAATGTTCAAGAAGAGTCTTTGACCCATGCTGGGGGTTCTTGTTCGTTATGGTTAGGGATGCTGATTTCTGGGCAGTTTTTTCCGTATTTAGTTTAATTATTTTGGGAAGTTGGAACACAAAATGCTATAATTCCAAAATGGTACAACATTCAACCTTAAATCCAAACTGCTTGAGTAAACCGCAAAAATAGCCACTTGGATTTCACAATCCCAGTACTATTGGAGGACACTGAATAATGACTTGAATAATGAAATGTATTTTGACACATTTTGCTGCACTTCAGCCTCTCAGTATAACAGCATACTGAAGAAATACTGTGTTGCTGCACTTCCATCTGGGGAAATTGAATGTGCTTGCTTCATTGACACTATCTGAAAAGAGAAAAGCTTTAATAAAAATGCAAATTTATGTACACATTGAAGAGATCACCAGTTAGAGTTCATTTATGATTGGAACACAACACTCTCAATAAGGTGGAAAGTATTGTTGAGAAAAATATACAGTTCAAATGTACTGTCTTCGCTCCCTTCTGGGAGTGGCGGAGACTTGTAACGGAGACGCAGCTATCAATTGCAGAACTCGCAAGAAAATGAATCCCAACATCTTTGCCCCATGCTGATTCACAGAGAGAAAATACCGACGGGGGTATCTAAACATTCTCATCTAAAACACATGCTCCGAAAACATCATCTCTGCTTTATTGCTCTACTTTGTAAAAAATCTTAATAAATCTCAGAAATACAGCCTGTTTTCGAATCCGCAAGGCAGGCAGTGTGCCATCACCAGCGTTTGCCTCCTGACAACTGTGCGTGCAGTTGTTTTCTTCAGCGTCAGCCTGTCTGATGACTGTTTTTTGGTCTTAACCCCAGATGCAGGGGAAATAAAACATTTGCCGGCAGAAATCAGATTGAATCGGGCAGAACTCATACCCCTAACCCTTCTTCGCACTGCTGCCGACGCCTGTCACAGCTCACAAGTCGCGGAGGCTTAAAAAGCCCAGTCCTGGCGGTTGTGAGTTTGGAACTGTGGAGTACATGCTCTGTATGGCATGCCCACTCCCAGTGCTTGCTCTCCTGGATCGCGAGAGGCCTGTTAATGGTGGATCTAGCTCGCGGTAGAGCGCGTGGGGGAGAACTTCTTTCTCTTGTTTCAGAGGAAAAAGCGAAGGTTCAGGAGTTTAAGGTTCCATACTGTATTTATGTGTGGTTCCCTTGAGATTACAGGTGAGCTACCCCAGTCCGTGCGACACACTGCCAATCAGCACTGTCTTGTCTTCTCCTGACAGGTGGCGGTGAAAAACAACATTGATGTCTTCTACTTCAGCTGTCTCATTCCTCTCAACATCTTCTTTGTGGAGGATGGCAAGATGGGTAGGTGTCAGGGGGCCGACAGGTCAAAATGCTCATGGCGTTCCACCTTGTTGTGATTGTCGATCTGTGCATTGTGCATCGGAGAGCCTCCTCTAGCTGGATTCACTGAATGCTTCCTGGGGCGCACAAAGCCTGGTGTCTTTAGAGAATGCTTTTGTAATACAATAACAGTGAAGCAGTTTGAGTCTTGAGACTGGATTCAGGTGCTGGTTCAGTAAACAAGCAGAGAGGCAGAATTGTTATCCCACTCTCAAAGACACACAGCAACAAAAGTTGAAACAGCACGCCAGGGTCGAAACCAGAAACAACAGTAAGGCACAGTTCAGTGGCAATCTGGGAGAACAAAGTGAAACTGAGCACAGTCGAGACACAGAAGGCGAGAGACTTGAGGATGCTAAGACAAGCACACAGAGTGGAACACTAAGCACCAGAGGAGGCAAAGATGGGTTTTAAATAATGGAGGGAGTTACAGTCTGACAGGTGGCACTGATTATCCCCCATACAATGTTGTCACAGTAGCCGATTGATTGACAGGATTGGTGGTGTTAGCAGTGAGTATGGTGTGATTGCTCATTGTCCAGCGAGCATAGGACAATTTCGTTGTACGACAACTTTCTCATTAAAAAACCTCAAATGATTTTAAAGGAGGTCTTTAGGGGCTTCATAATATTCCAAGTGCTTCCATATATCTGGCTGCCTCTTTTTGAAACCCCCCCAAAAAACAGTGGGCTCACTGGCATCTTTGGAGTAACAGCTGAGCCTGATCCACAGATCAGTAAGTAACTTAATCAAATCTTCAAGCAGGGCTCCTCATGTCTGACCTTTCTTTGCTTCTTGTGACTCTTTTGACCCACAGAGCGCCAAGTCTTCCTGGCAACCTGGAAGGACATTCCTAATGAAAATGAACTTCAGTACCAGATCAAAGACTGCCACTTAAGTGCAGGTAAGGAGGGGAGGTGTCAATATTTTACGTCACGACTGATTTAGATCCACACCTCTAGAAGTTTTTGTCAGGAACTTGCAGACCACAGTGTCTTAGAAACAGCTGTAACTAAGGACATTTGAGCGACATATGAGTGATTCAGTGACCCGAATATCTCCCCAGGAGCCCCCTGGGAATCACCTTTTTTGTGTAATTCAGGCACTGCACTGAGCATGTGGTCTCACAGGGTGCCGGGCTTGATTGCCACAGATCTGAAAGCCTGAAGGACCTGAAAAAGAAGTTGCGAAAGGCCTGTTTTTAAGCTAAAGTGCTAAATCGCCTCTAGTCATATGACCAGAAAGCTTAGCTACGATACATTTTTGATTATTCAATATTATTGTTAGGGATATAAACACATTCATTTCATCTCACACTCATTTACAGCATCTAAGTAGAAGGTTTGTTGGACCGCATTTTTAAAACCTCAAGCAGGGATGGCTTCTGGATTAATTGTGCAAGAAGATATTGCTGTTCCATAACAGATGGAGCAGCATGAATTGGGGCGTTCTGACCTCAGGCCCGCCAAGCCCAGGAGCACGAGCTGAGCAGGTGCTGCTCTGCGGGCCCGGTTTAATTAGGCCAGCTGTTTGTTTGTTTGTTTTTCCTTACCTTAGATCTAAATTTAGTGCCCAGAGCCAGATCCCATGAAAACCTTTTTTTCAGACCCTTCTCACATTCATGATAGTACTTGTAAAATTTATATAAGCTCCCTTAATTCCATAGCGATGCACAGTTTGAATTGAATAGAATTTCAGCGTGAAATAAAATGAGTACGGAAGTTGAACTTGTACGCTAGGGAAACAAAGCCGTGGTATTTGGAGGTTTTGAGGTGTAAAACTGCCAGCAAATTCTAGGTCTCTGATTGCCTTAAGAAGAGGATTTGAAGGGTTCTTGAGAATGACAAAAACCTCATAGAGAGCTTCCTTGCCTAAGGAGTAAGGGGTCTGGGAAAAAAGCAATTCTTTTGAATTGTGAGGGTGTTTGAAGACGTCAAAGATAGTGTAACTCATTGTTCCTATGGCTTTCTTTGCTAAGGTCAGGTTCACAGAAACTTTATTTACATGGACTGTGACTGGACACCCGGGTGTTGTGAACTGGCAGTGCTCCCATGCAGGAGCAGTAGCTAAGACAGCAGCTTTAGCAGACTCTCGCTGCCGGTTTTGGACTCCTCCTGTTCCGTGCTTTGTGGTCTGCTCATGCGGTGTCACTGTGGGACAAAGCCTGTTTGCTTCATCAAACTGCTTTATTTCGTATTGCTTTGATAAGCGTTTGATCCACCATGGCATTGATCCTCCCCACACACACCGGTTAAGTTAATGCTCTGTAATTTGAAGTGAGGATGAAGTCGTGGTTTCAGCGGGCGTCAAACCGTGGAACTGTCTTGACTCTGATGTCAGCCATGAAATCTCGGAGAGAGCAGGGACTGATACTGATGTTTCTGTTGTTGGATTGTTGCGTTGAATGAGCCAGGGTAGGAGTTGTGTGTTGGAAAAAGCAAAGAAAATGAAATGCATACTATTTTCTTAGTTTATTTTCAGTTGTTCAGTTGTTTTTGTGATGCAGCTTAAATGCAATCTGTTCTACTCTTATATGTGTGTGTTACACCTGCTTGATTAAACATAAATATGTTGCTTTTCACTGTTGTAAAACCAAATGCAAAATGGGCAAATCTGTTTTTTAAATAAAAATATATAAGTATAAAAAAGCCAGGCATTTGCACAAAATGTCATGTTTAAAAAAAGCAACAATTACCTTGTTAACATCTGAAGCCTTTCTGTTCTCTACATCATCACCACTGAAGAGGCTCTTTCGAGCTACAGAACAAAACAAAAAAGGGGGAAAGTGTTAATCTTGATACCAGTTAATGTTTCCCTGATATCCTCGCTACACCAGCTCAGGCTGTGTGTGTAAAGAGACATGCTTTTACTTGAAGGGCTTATGCCACCCTTGAGGCCCTGCCCAGCTGTCCTTGTCGAATTCCTTGGTGAGTCTGCCTGGGCAATGCCAGCCTGAGATTTAAATGAGCTGCATTTGCCAGCATAACAGGATGGTCACCCAGCAAAGACCCTGAAAATGTAGACTGTCATTTTTGCTATGAAAGTACAAATCTGCTGTCCCCTCCATTTCGTTAAACCAATTACCACATTAAGGGAGTGAGATAATATCCTAATTCTTTTCAGGCTTCTGAAATCTGGAATTGCTTGCTTTTGCTCAGATGAAGCATCTTGTTTTGCTCTCACACGGCTCTCTTCATCAGCATACAAACTGGCCCAGCGATTCTCATTGCCTTAGCTGTCCTTTGCCGTAACTCGTTTGTATTCATCAGGCTAAAGCCAATTTATTTTAAAGTCAGAGCAGCATGCATGGAAAATGGGTGTTTTGGTCCTTTGTTTTAGTCTGGGACAGACTTCAGCAGTGAGTTTTTTTAGGCTTACAGTCTTTTTCCACTAACCCACATGTTTGATTGAAGGCTTGCTAGAAAACCAGTAGACCATTTTAACATGTTTTGACTGTCTGAAGCCTCACCAGTAGATTGCGTGCCTGCACACACCTGTACAGAAATGTCCCTGCTCCGTTTGTCTATAAAGTATTATCAGGATGGTTAAATTACTCTGCTTTTTTCTGCAAAAATTCAATCCAAAATGAGTCTCTTTGGGGAGAAGAGCCACAGTCCCAGGGCTCAGAAAGTCGGGGCTCAAGAAGGTATTATTCATCTATGCAACTTCAGCCCTGTTACCAGCAGTGATGCAGCAGAAGTCCGTGTGCTCTGGCCCAAAGGTATGTATTCAACTGTAACGATCTCTTCTCGCAGACGCCGTCTCTGGAAAGCTGCAGAATAACAATATTTACACCATTGCCAAGAGGAATGTGGAAGGGCAGGACATGCTCTACCAGTCTCTGAAGCTCACCAATGGGATCTGGATCCTGGCAGAGCTCCGCATCCAGCCTGGGAACCCCAATTACACAGTAAGTTCTGATGCCCCCCCGCCCTCCCTTCTTGTCCCGCACACATCTGCTGGGATCACTGTTTCCCCACAATAGCGCAGAATTCAAGGCCTTGAAACAGGTTTAGCCCAAAGCAAATGGATTGTTTCAGTCCTGCCACATGAAAGGCCATCCTCCCAGCTAGCCAAAGATCTTACAGCCTCCTGAGACGAAGTTAAATATTATTTATATCCCACTTTCCCATTTGCTATCTTAGACCCTACGTGCCATTGACAAATCTTGCTTTCAGAAGGGTAATTCTGACATAATGAGAGGCCAGTCTGTCTTTAGATGAGGTCTAAAAGTCACTTACTTACCCACTGGCTCAGAAGACCGGAAAATTGCATTTAATGCCTGACTGGTCGGCAGTGAAATGTAACTCAGTAAAATCACAGCCAACCTGAAACAGGTTATTTCTTTAAACTAGGGGCTTGTCTGCAGTTTTCTGTCAAAAGGTTCTGATGCAAAGAGTTAATGAAATGTACTTTATAAGGGAGAATGCCTGATATTGGACTTTAAGAAACCTATGCCATGTTTTGCTCTTATATGATGACAGGATATTAAGATCGCTATGGGATCAATAAGAAAAAAATTCGAGAAAAACGAATGGATTTTTTTTTTGTTGTTTTCAAGTGCCAAATCCTTTTCTTGCTTTTCGGCAGCAGGCAGGCAGTGCCATTAATCACGTTCGCGCCTCCACAGCAGCAGCTCCTCTTGTTGCTTTGCTAAATGGGCGGACTCCGAGAGTTCAGGTCGCGGTCTCCTGTGGGGAAGCAGGAAGGGCTGAGCGACAAGAGAAGCTTCAGAATGGGACACAGTCTACAAGCGAGGTGTTCCAAAAACTGCTGTGGAAGAGGTCCTAAAAATAGTTCGAACTAATTTGTGAGAGAAGAATCATCACCCTACATTTCCTTCAGCATTAGGATACTTTTTTGGGGGGATAGGACTGTTTTAAGGCCTCCTCACAGCTGTATAATTCTTGGTTGACCTCAGCAGAAGGTAATGTGAAAATGGAATGCATGGCATTCTGGAGCAAAGTGAATTACCCAAGCCATCCTTTTATTCTGATCCAGTGGTTTTAAGTAATTGTCCCTAGAAACATGATTTTTTTATTTTCAGCGCCTCCAGTACGCTTTATCCCAGCCAATTCTGGCCCCTCGATTACATAATAATCACTTTCGACAGGCTGCTGTCCTGTCTGCTACCACAGCAGTAGGCAGCTGTACAAACGCATTTCATTTGCTTTTCTCGAAATGTCTCTTGACAGCTCTCCCTGCGTTTGTGCCTTGTGAAAGTTAAGGATTTTTCTACACTAAAATGGTTTGTAGTATCGTTAAACTGGCTTCATTGTTAAACATCCTGTGGAAGATGATCAGCCTCCCCCATTTTGGTACAGCGAGTGATGATTGCACAATGTGCTGAAAACATCTGTAGTGCCCTCCACTGAAAATGCCCTGGCGTATCGCATGTATTTCAGATCACTGAAATGAATGATCCATATCCCACTCGAAGATCAATTGCGAATTTTGTCTCTAGTACCTAAGCATGTTTTTACTCTCTAGGTTGACCTATCAATACTGCCAAGCACTACTGTATGTCCCCACATCCCAGAACTGAAAAATTTTAATACAATTCTGCTATATTCCTTTCCCTGAATGCATCTCTTGAGTGCACAGCTCTGAAAGAGACATTCTAAGCTTAAGCAGTACAGCAATGAGAAGCGTTTTACTGGAGTTTACTAATAAACATCAACTTTTGTAGCTGTAATTGTCTGAATATGCAAATCTGCTGATTGAGACCTCCCCTTCCAAATTATTTAATGTGCATCTGCTCTTTAATTGCTTTGGTGCCTCATTACCTTGAGTCCCCCAGTGGTAATCATGCCTGTCCTGACTGGTGCTCCTGTCAGTTAAACCCTAATTGATTTTTAATAGGAAGCAGAATTCTGCACTTATTGTGCTGAGACCTTTAGAGCCTTAGAGGAGAACACGGGGGGAAACCTGAAGTTTAGTTTTCACTGAATAATTATTGCTCTTCTACCTGCAGATTTTTATTCTGTGTCCCCATCAGCCCCGTAGCTTGTCCCTGTTTACCTGTGGAAATTACGGCAGCTGCTTTCATCCTCATACAGTTGTGGAACCAGTGACTCATGCTGTGCCTTTTTATTTTGTGTTGTTTTTTTTGCCCTGATTCCTGCTGTTCTCAGTCAAGGGCGACTGGAAAGCCCGCCACCTGCAATAAGTTACAGAGCAAAAGAGATGAACTGACATGAGGCAGCTGCTAACCGCGGGGTTTTGCTCTGTGCCGTCTGACCTCTGACCTCTGACCTCCGAGCCTGAGAGTCTTGTGTTTGCAGTGTGTTTTGTGGCTGCGTGTGCGGCCCCCCCGCCGCAGGCCAGGCTGCTGTTTCGCAGTGCGCGTTTCCTCCGCGTTGACAGGCCGGTGCCGCTGGTGCTCACGCCGCTCCTGTCTCTCTGTGTCCCAGCTGTCCCTGAAGTGCCGCGCTCCTGAGGTCTCCCAGTACGTCTACCAGGTGTACGACTCCGTCCTGAAGAACTAGAGCCTGCCAGAGCCCACCTGCCGAAGGAGGGGGGTGTGGAGACCGTGAACAAACTCGTTTCTCTCATCTTTTTTTTTTATATGTTCTACTTCTGTTTCCTTCATCACAAGGCACTGAAAGTTCAGAACAGACGCACACAAAAGCAGACGTGCGCTGTGAACTGTGATTGGAAGAGCGTTGCCCATGCAGGAGTAGTTGATATCCTCCATTCAGCCGTCCATTTTTTCTTTTCTTCTGTCTTTCTGTTTTGCCAGGTTTCGCTCTGACACTTACAATAATTCAGGTAATCGGTAAATATTAGCCCCCAGCGCACACCCAGAGACATTGAAAGGGAAGAGCTGCGCTGGTCTGGGCTCTGAGGTGCCAGTGGCTCTTATGTGCTTAGTGGGGAATTAGCAGATGCAAATGAGTGCATTTTGTTGCGAGTCAGGAGTGAAACCGCAGAAAGACAGGGGTGATATGAACCACTCTCTTATTCTTACTAGTGTTCTTAACCACTGTGTATACCACTGTTTAAAGTAGCTGTTTTGTGATTATGCAGGTATGTGTCATCTTTTATTCTATGTGTCTTTTTGGGGGATTTTATTTTTTCCTTTTCTTAATAATTTCCACTGGCTTGTACATACAGATCCATTGCCCTGCTCCTGGCCTGCTGCCATTAGCTTGTCCTTCCCATCCTTCCTCATATTGCCTCTGCAGTAGCATTCAGGCGACTGTGCCAGCTTCCCTCCCAGCTCTGTCGTGTCAGGGGTAGATGTGGAGCATTCGGTGATTCTGGTGCTGAAGTTCTCGCCCCTTTGATCACAGTCCTGGCCCCTCAACGAGGCCGGTGAGGAAGTAGCACTATTTGCTCAGCTTGAACTTCATTGTGTATTGCTAGGCGTATACTCTACTGCCAGTGTAGCATTCCAGTACTGTAAATCTTTTGCAAATAATATCTGGTTGCCAGTTTTACAACAGGTTGCATAAAGCAAGCGCTCGTAAGAGAGCTGGTCACACATTTAATTAACAGAAAATGGCATTGAATACTTGAGTCCTCTGCCTACCTGCTGTGCGGTCATGTGCCTATTGCCCATACAGCTGAAAGCTGAGAGGACAGTCTCATCTCCGTTCTCATCTGCCTCCATTTCCTCTCCCGTTGTTTGTTTCAAGAATTAATTCCTGGAAAAGGTCCCGATTGGCGCTGTTTCTTTTGTGATCCTGGCTTCGTTTGGGGTGGTGGGGTGTGATTAGGTGAAAATCTCCAGATTCGTTCCGGCTCTGATCCGAGTGGGATCCAAATACAGCTTCTCCAGGGATGAGTGGATCTTGGCTCACTGTCTCGTGTTAATAGCAGGAAAGAGTTTATCTGGTTCTCTCTCCGTCTGCTGGGTTCCCCCTCTCAGTTTTCTCAGTTGCAATTGCAAATGTAAAACTTCGGCTCAGAGTCTTGCCATAGTTAAATCAAGTCTTTCATCATCACTAAGGACTTGTCCAAACAGAACGCCAGAGGCGTTGTCCTTCCTGGCCTTGCTGTCAAACGCACCAATGATGTTTTGAGTGGAAATATTCAGTATCCTGCCAACATATTACTGTTCGATTGTACTCTAGCGAGTTGCCAAGTGTCAAGTGCTGGTTTTATGCTTCCTTCTGCGTTCACCCTTTTTCTTCAGCAGTATCATACTTTGTCCATTCAATGGTAGATATCCAGAATGCAATTCAATGGCGTGTTGTTTTCTGTGCTTAAAGCATAAGGAAATGTTGTAGATCAAGGTCCAGGGTATTGAAACAGATGTGTTAAGCAACTTGGGTCTCTTTGCTGAGTCGGGAGCACTTCAGAGAAAGGTCCCCAAAGGGTCTGTGGGCAGGTTGTGTGCATATGTTCACCAGTAGTGTTTGTTATTCTAGATCTGGGCTTCAAAGTAGCATGAGATTTCAGTGGCCTTGTACCAAGTCCTCCAACGTGAACGTGATCTATATAATTTAAAAATACACTTATGAAAATAATGAAAAAAATTTGCTTGATGGACGTAGTGAAGTATACAGATGTCAGACTTAAGCGTAATAAAAAATGAACACATAAGGTACAGATTGTAACGTGTGACCTAACTCTTCCTGTCTTTCTGCCATTGTTATCTATGTGCCTGTAAGCCTGCATGTGAACATGCTCCTGTGAGCCTAGCTTAGATTTTTGTTAAAACTTTTATTTCCGTGCTATAAGTCCAGGGGTTCAACTAACGCAGCTGGCTGGGAAAGGATCAGGCTGACCCTCAACACAAGGTCGTTCCCCCGTGAACCCTTTTAAACAGTTCGGAGCTTTGCGTTTATAGAATTCCTAACTTCTGTATTCAAGTGTACAGCCCATCACAAAAGAGAGAGTTCTGGTTTTATCTTCCTTTCTTTCCCAGGTTGGAATCAAAAATGTTTTTGACAAAAACCCAGGATGTAATTTCATTACGTCCAGCAGATATTCAAAACAGTTTAGTGCACCGTGTTCGGGATCAGATTACCAACATAAGGAAACATGCCTTTTTATGATTTTAGATTTTTAGAATATTTTTAAGCTAATGAATCTGGTCAGTCTTGCTTTAGGTCAGTTCTTCTTAAACTCATTTAAGTATTCATCCTGGCTCACAGCTGCCCTGCCTGGGTGGTTGCAGAGTACTGAAGACACCGAGTATGGACACTGTTTCTGTCCAGATGGGGTTCTCCGGCCAGTGTTGTACTGTGGTGTGGAACCTGACAGAGGTCATGGGTGAGCTGTGAACAGATGCATTACCTTGAAGTCACACACAGACATGACAGAGGCTCTGATCTCTTCCCATCTGCTCTTGCGTGTTACTTGATCTCCTGGTTTGCCTCATTCTCATCTTGTCTTATACCTGCTGCCTATACCTTTTTTGACGTTGTTTTATAACCATGACCAATGTGTAACTATATCGCCATTTTCAATAAACTGTCCTGTCTATAGGAAACTGCCTGTGCCTGTGTGTTTTTTCAGAGCGGCTGTGTTGAGAACTTTGACTTTAATGGCTGTACGTGAGATGAAGAGTCGTTTGACTTCCTGATTGAGTGATTACATATGAGAGATTGTATTGTTTATATTTATACCCAGTCACTTTGGTTTTCTAAGAATCAGTTCTGCAGCTATGACACCGTGCAAGGAGATGAGCACCAGCAGCAATGCTCCACTGACACGCCCACCTGTCACTCATCATGTGACAAAGCAGGGAGGCACTGATTGGACGAGCCTCTTGATGTCGGGCAGGTCAGGAGCTTCACAACTTTGTCGTTGTTGGAACAAATAAGTTCTGGACCCCGAGATGAGCTGATCAAGTGAGTTTTATTGCATGCAAGGAACAGTACATTCAGAATTGTTTGAAGTTTATAGGTGCAGAGCTCCAGTTTATATAACAAACTTCAGCCATTTCTGACGCAAATTGTTACCATGGTACTGGGGGGAGGTCGCCTGTGTTTGGACATTCTCAAGACCTTGAAGACTTTGAATGGCTGGTCTCATCTTCCCATAGTTAGGGAATCTCTTGTCAGTTAACTCCCCATCCCTACCATAACTCAAAAGTGCTCAATCATGGAATGTTTTGTACCAAAAGAAGTCTTTGTGTAGAAAGAAATCGGTTAACCCTTTTTTCACGTCTCATATCTTTCTTCAATGTGAAAGCATGTTCGACTAATCCCAACCTTGCCTGTTTAGGTAACAGCTGGCTAATGACACAACCCAGGCTCGAACCTCAGACACCCGGACCCCAGACTGAGTGAAGTCTTTTCCTGGTTCTCACATCTCAGATCCCTTGCAAGCACCAGTTGAACTACCAGGATGGGTTCTGTCCAGCCTACCTGTACCTGCTGGCCAGATGGCAGGTAAGGTCTGAAAGGAGTGCTATAGGAAGGGAGTATCTTCCTTGTGACACATTGCCTTCTCTAACACTTGAGAGTAGCAGTTATCGCTTTGGCCTACATAGCCAATAGGGTGAGATCTGGACTTTCCATCAGAGCTGTTCCAAGCAAAGGATTGCCTCTCACAGCATATGCAATCTCCCAGATGAAATCCTCACCTCTGTGTTTTTTTGATTGTGGACAAAATACTTTAGTAAAACACAGCCTTTTACTCCAAAGGAGTTCTGCTAACTTGTTCATTTTATCCTTTGCACCAATTCAGAACAAAAGTGTGCGCCAGTGTAACATGTTCTACATCTTTTTAAAGCTACCGTTGAGATTCAAGACTTGCAAATTTATATAATGCAGGAAATGCAAGTCGTCTCCTTTCCGCCTTGATTTTTCCACATGCTGAGCAGATGCATCTTTCCCACTGTGGCCAAATTGATTAAAGAAGCTTTAATTTTACAGTTAAACTACATGCACACGATAAGATCTTATTCTTCAGTTCATCCTTTAAATGTTGTCTTGAAACAATTAACTTTAAAAATGAGTGTTCTGTTCTAGACTTTTGTCTGTGGTATGATACAAAGACCAGGAGGTACATCTCTACCCAGAAAGTTTTGGTTGAAGCCAATGACTTCTTTCAAGAAATGACGGGATGGTCAGTCGGTTATTACCAAGCTCGATGAGCTGGACACCCTGTTCTTTCCTTGCAAAATTTCTCTTTGTTTTAAAGATTGGAAAGTAGTAAGTCTCCTTTATAATCCCACAGTGGACAAACTGATCTGGACATCGGGAGGTGGAGAAATGTGGTGTTCTTGTGTGGTGTGATATTTTTGCACTCCAGTAGATCTGACCCACCATGGCCCCTGAAGGTGGCTGGTGTTCCCAGTCAGAGGGTGTCCACATAGCTCTGCTCACAGATGGGTGTTTATGTTCTAGGATAGAGCTACATTAACACAGCCTTTTCCCTGAGAAAAACATCCTCCTGTTGTGACATCATTACCAAATATTCCTTAATTATAGTGTGATTGGTGCTGCAGATTCCATTTATTACAGGCTCCTACTTAGTCATGTGGAACAGCAGGCAGTCTGGTCTGATTTGTGAATCCAAGAAATCTCATAAGATTGAGAAGTATCCTGTTTTGTTTTTTTGGCGTATTGCGTAAAACTTTGCTCGGGTGCTCCAGTTTCCTCCCACTGTCTAAAGACATGCTGTCCAGGGTAATAAGCGTAATAGCTTAGGTGCCTGAGTGTGCGTGCGTGTGTGTGTGTGTCCTGTGACATCCTAACGTCCAGTCCAGGGTGTAGTCCCTGCCCTGTGCCTACCAGGTTGGGCTCCCCTTAACCACCATCCCAAAAAGATAAAGCACTTACCGAAAACGGGGGTGAAAATCTGTATTTTCTACCTCTGTAATAAGAGGAACAATTGTTGCTTTTATTTATAGTTGCTCCTCACAGCCAACCCTGAAATCAAAGCATGACTGTAGCACTGACGTGCAGACTCTGGCAGCAGGCGCAGTCCTTGTCCTCACTGGAAAGTCAACAGGCGTAGTGAGTAGACTACAGAGGGGAGAACAGAGAGGGAGAGGTGTTTGCATGGAGGATGATAATGTTCCCATCTGCTCGTCTGTCAAAGTGCAATTGGGCCATAGTGCTAACATTAACCTTTGCTTCTGCTTATAATTGCCACTACCATGCTCTTCAGCCCCCAGGTGACTCGTGACTATTTGCAGCTTACTCATTGTAATGTCAGGTGTAAGCTGGTCGCTTGTGAAGATACTAAACATGTATTGCTACAGGGCAGCACGGTGGAGCAGTGGTTAGCATTTCGCTTTTCCCTGGATTCAGGCGTGGCACTTGGTGCCTCCTCAGGCAGACATCACCTGAATGAAGCTCTGTCTTCTCTTACAAAGAAACGTCATCAGTATTTGCATACAGGTTTCACATGATGTCAAAGGGCTGCTTCTGTGGAGAGTCTCTGATGGGCAGGTTATGCACACTGTGGTGTTTGAGTTAGACCCAAGACATGCAACAATGGTGCTGGAGTGAACATTTGATTCTGGAAGTCTTCCACCTGCTCCTTCTCCGATGGTGTAGGATGGGCTTTTAAATTGTTGTGGAGGCTCATCTGATCCCTTTTTTTGGACCCTGTTTGTGCATGTTGATGGCAAAGTTAAAGGACCGTTAATGTGATGAGACTTTGGAGTCAAGTGTGGACAATAGCACGTGGTCGCTAGGCAACAAAGGAATACGGATGCAAGGTTGCTAAGTTACAGCTGCGGTCCTGCCCCTTGGCAGTGGTGTGTGCTGTGCTTCTATGGCTATTAAAGACAAGCGCTGTGTTGCATTCTGCAGGATTCATTTGTTCTCTCAAGATGGAAGATGCACTCTGGAGGAGACTGTTTTTCTTTCCCAAAATCTTATCTCATCCCCCGAAGGCAGCACAAAGATGGACATTGCCTGCCTTTTGTCAGGGTGTGAAATATCTAGCTATTTGACTCCGAAGCTCGCTGTAACAGAATGGCCTGGCTCACATGTCAATTTCCAGTTTGCACAGCAGGAGCAATTCGGGTTTTGGAATAATTTTCAGTGAAGGGTTGAGGGCATGCGGTTTTCTGTTGCCTGTCTTAGTTGTATGACAAAGTCAAGGCAGTAATATCACACCTCTTTTTGCAAGAAGATTCTGTGAGAAACATTCCTTCTGAGGCAGATTGTTTTGTGCTGTAGCCTTACTGGTGCACAGGTACAAGTACGTGTTGTTTATGCTTAAGTCCTGTGGGCTTTTCAGCACTGAGTCACTAGTTTTAATGTCAGTAAGAGGTACTAGTAGTAAGAGTGACCACGGCACCACTGTCACGAGCCACTGTTGCACAAGGTGCACGGGGACCTGTGCTGTCCCGCCGGCGGGACCAGAAGTCCTGGGTGTGAATTAACGAGGCGGCTGTATGCAGGCATTGCAACAGCGATGTTATTACAGGAATGCGCATCTCCCGCCTTCACAGGCAGCGCGGCCCCTAGATTTCTGATCCCTTCAGTTGTCCCCTCTAGTGAAGAAACCCGATAAATAGACCCAAATCCTCCTCGTTATCTCCCACCGTGAGTGAACGGTCTTTCTTTTGTAGCGCGCTTGCATTGCACATTGCAACACGGCTCGCCAGTAAATTGATAACCCACGATTACAACAAGCAGTTCAGTTACTAATACCTTCAACGGGGAGCGGGGATTGCATCAAAATGTGACAAAGATAAAAGACGCTGTGGTAGCGGAATAGCCAGTTGTCTAAACCTCGGGCATCGGGAGAGTCTTCTCAAGTGCGTGCCTGGCATTTTTGGAAGACAATATTCTTTCGCGCCGCCTTGAATAATTAGTAGGATCCTTCTAGACTGGGCGATGCGCGCATACTGATTTTGTTTAGCGCTGGTACCAGGCGGGCGTTTTGACCCAGTCGTGTGAGCGTTTCTGCTCAGCAGAAAGACGATGTCTTCACGCTCGCGTCCCTCGCCGCAGACACCTGCGAAAGCAGCACCGGCGTGAGGAACGCAGCTCGCCGGGAGACACCGCTGCCGAGCTGGAGAGCTGAAAACTTCAAAGGGTCTATCTCCCTGTCCGCCACCCTGCTGCACAGGTGCACCAGCAGACCTCCGTGGGCACTGCAGGACTGTGATCTCGGTCCGCCCTCGCCTGCACTATCAGGTAAGAAGGAGCAAAGAGAAGTGTTTCTAATATGTGACGAGCGTAAAATTGCTTAATTAATATCTCTCTCTCTCGAGGAAGCCGGAATACTGGCTTTGCGTTTCAAATGAACAGTAAGTAAGATGGGGTTATTAATTTAGCGGCGTTTGAGATCGGTGAATAACAGATGGCTGACGAAATCTCTAGTAACGTTATGAAATATATAAATGAAAACAGCTTTCGAGGCAGGTACATGCGTTTCAACTACAAAGCCGAGTAAAGATCCTATCGCGTTAAGTTTGCCTGCGTACAAAAGCTAAGTGCGATGCACTGCATCGCATGTCAAGCAAAGTCTGTTTAAAGTGTTTTATTTCATTTAGCTGACTTTGAAACAAAAAATGGTTAGAAATACTTAAGAAAGCAGCGCTACAATTGGCTGGGAAATCCGAAGATATCTGGGCTCCTGGAGTTCTGGGCAGGACCTTGACCTGAAAGTGCTGGACCAGAAACGCCGCTGGATGCCGTTTCTCCCCGCATTTTCAGCGGAAAGGACGGCGATATTAGGTGCATTATTGTGATCGTTATTGTTATAAAAAGGAGAAAATTCAAGCGTGAACGCTTCTCCTTCACAAATGTTGTACCCGTTAAGACTTGCGCTGCGGCGGCTGTTCACGACTTCATCACCCAAACGGTTCGGGGTCCCCCCCAGTGAAACACGGGGCTCTGAGCCGCATCTTCATCATGCAGTCGACAGCATACCGATACCCCGGCTGCACGCTGCAAATTAACAAAAGTAAAGCTCCGAGAGCTGTATTATTAACACTCTGGACAGCTCCCCCGATCAGTATAGGCACTGCTTCCAATACAGCACATTGTGCACCTGCTACTGCTACTGTATTCATGTTACCTGATGCTACATTTCCCAGTGCTGCTCTCAACCTCCTGTGGCTACTAATTTATTAGTGAGACTGTTTTTTTTTTTACTGCTAGGCGAGACGGCGGCTATTAGGCCACTATTGCTACACGTCTACAGTGGGATCAAGAAGTATTGGCCCCCTTGATAAAGATGAATTAAAAAAAAACATATAAAATAAACAGCACAAGGTGCTACAATTCATGCCCCACAAATGGAAAAGCTGCAGGCTTTTATTCTAATATAATTATTTCAAAACAGTGTTTAAAATGAATAATACTTTTTTTCATGAAAACATTCCCAATGTATTTCTATTAATGATCTATATTATTATTACGAAAATGCCGTGTCTGCTTTGTGCCGAGGTTTTCACACAAACGCTCCTGCTCTTTGATTTTGCAGATCTGTTTGCATGATGCACAGCAGTCGGAGCTGAAGTAGAAAATCTCTCGCGCTCTCCACAGCGGTGCTCATTCGCTGAGGAGCTTGCTCATTAACACACAGAGCGCTCCTAATCTATTCTAATATCTGCATATGAAAAGCCTGGCTAGCTAACAATGGCCAGGAGAAACACATTTAGCTGGTATCTGCTTCTCGCTGTCTCCCTGAGGGCTGTCTGGTCCCACTGCAGAGCAGCTTGATCCATTTCAGGTTTCACAAGCCCTGGCTCAAACAGTTCTGTCAAGGAACATATTGAAAATTGTAACGGCACATTTCTTGTTGATGTAGTGCAAATAAGTGATTAAGCAAACTAATAGCCTGGCCATGACTTATCTGGGAATATGAGAATGTTGGAAAGTCTGCAGACAAGAGCAGACCATTCGGTCCATCTTGTTTGTTTAGTTACTGGATGTTAATCTTAGAATCTGGTCGTGCTGTCCAAAAATCCCAGTGAGTCATTTTAGCAAAAACATGGCTGGGTAGTTAGCTATACGACACCCAGTTCTTTTTTACAGAGAACCGCTTTCTGTATCTCAGTCCCTAATGCAGCAGTTCCTAATTTCTAACTGAAGCAGTCTGAGGCTGGAGGCGGCGCAGACCTCTCTGTCCTGTCCTGTCCTGTCCTGTCAGGAGAGCTCTGGGCCTGCTCCTGGGCCTGTGTCGGCGCGCTCTCTGACCGGCGCCCTTTCCTCTTCCCAGCGAGCCCAGGAGGGCGGGGCTGGGCGGCTGTGGCCTATGAATGGGAGTGAGCCGCGCCCCCTGCGCCCGCCGGGCCCGCTGTGACTATGTGCTGCCCGGCCCACCCAGCCCACCCGGATGCACTGGCCTGTGGCTTGGGAGACCGGGGGACGCGCAGGCGCCCGGGGGAGTGGCGGGGGCATGGCCGCCACCTTCAAGATCGCCGTGCTGGGGGCGCAGGGCGTGGGCAAGACGGCCATCGTCCGGCGCTTCCTCTACAACGACTACAGCGAGGCCCCGGCGCCCAGCAGGGGGCGCCGCGTCTACCTGCCCGCGGCCGTTCTCAACGGGCACGTGCATGACCTGCAGATCATGGACTACCCCGCCATTCCCAGCTTCCCCGTCAACACGCTGCAGGTAAGGCTGCACCTGCACCTGCGGTCACGCATCGCTCTCGGCCTTTGTGATCCAGGAGTTTGTGCGTTTTCCCTGTGTTCACATGGGTTTCCTCCGGGCCCTCCTGTTTCCTCCCACAGTCCAAAGACAAGCTGGGGGTTCACTGGTTTCTGAGAAAACTGGCCCTGTTGTGAGTGTGTCTGTGTGCCCTGTGATGGACTGGTGTCCAGTCCAGATGTATCCTGCCTTGCGCCCATTGCTTGCTGGGATGGGCTCCAACATCTTCATGAGCCTGTACTGAATAAACTGGTTAGAAAATGGATGGAAGAATTCCATAAGATGAACATAAGATGCTGGATGTTTCAAGTTTGTTGCCTTATCGAGGATCCGTGAGGATAGAGAGACGTGTGAAGCTCAATAATTATTCAGCACTTTGCTTTCAAGATCCTGAAAAGCCTGAAAAGGCTGTGGTTGCTGCTCAAATAGCATAATGAAAGCTGTGAAATTCACTTAATGCCTAATGAAATGCATGAAATATTTTGCACCAGTAGCACTGTATAAAAGCACATATGGAACATGTCGTTTAAGCATCTGTGTTACCCAAAGGTTTCATTGAATTTGTATGGCTTACAGATTGCTGTGCTGCAATCTCTCATGTTAATCAAATATTCAGTATATTCAAAAAAGCAAGTGTTAAGTCTCGGTTTGAAGAGTCACAGAACAGGTCTCTCGTACGGTCTGGGGAAGGACATTCCATAACAATGGAGACGTGACAGAAGGCGCTCAGTCACCACAAGTCTGAAACATGGTCGCAGGTACGGTGGCAGAGGAGCAGCCTCAACTGACTGGAGCCTACAGCAGGGAGTGTAGACATGGAGGAGTTCAGAGATGGACTGTATGATGGAGCCAGTTTGTTTAGAGCAGTAACATGACCTTATACTGAATATGTAACTTCATAGGCAATCAATGTAGAGACTTGCGTACATTGTAAAGGAGTGATATGCTGTCAAGCTCTGCTGTGAGTCAGAAGTCCGAGGTTCAGAAATGTGGACATATTGTAATTTGCTGAGAAGGATGTTAGGGAGCCCATAGGATTAAAAAGAGATGCAGAAATCGAGCCTTTATTTTATAAATGCATGAATCAGTCACTCAGCATCAGACAGTTGTAGAAATTGCCTAATGTGGGCAATATTTCTAAAGTGAAAAAAGTCTTTATCAATTGTTTTACATGGTGTTTAAAATACAAGAGAGAATCAAGTGAGAGTCCAGATTCCTGATTTTGGCTGACGTGTGAAATAATTGCTAAAACAATTGCTGGCAATTATTCTAAACTATCTGGACATTTAATTGAGGCATTGATACATGGAAACCTGGAGCTCTTACTTAACTGCACCACTTAAACAAGATTTCAGACCATTTGTGGTTCTGCTCTGAATGTTGCGATGATCTATTGGCTGGCTAATGAGTTTCTGGTGGCACAGAGCCTAGTGTTAATTAATAAAATACACTGTCGCGTAGCAAAGTCCGGCACAGTTAGTCAATTATGCTAACAGCTTTGATTAATAGGCCATCAGTATGAGATGAGCAATGAACTGATTGCATGAAGTGGCCCCTTCTCCGTGTTAATCACCACCGATGAAAAGCCCGTGCACGGTTGTGGAGCTGACACAATTGAGATCAGTTGTACAGCAAAGAGCTTTTGAATTTAATTAAGGCTCTGCGTCGGCTTAAAATGCTAAAAGACAGGAAGATTGATCATAAATGAAAGGCCATGAACTAAGCAATAAGGACAAAGGAGCCCACCTACAGATCATGGTATTTAGACAGGGAATGAGTGAATAATGGACAGAGAAGGACTCAGATACAGCCTGGAACTGTGAGTGTGTGTTTGTGTCTCTGCCCTACATTGCATTCAAACATACCTTCAAACTCTGCTCTGAAGCCAGCAGCAGGTTTTACAGATATTGCTGTTCATGTGAGGCGAGAGGCGGAGGGGACAGTTGCCCGGCCCGGGCAGGGGGCTGCTGTCTCCCTGCCTGACCCCGTTCGCCTCTCTCTCCTGCGCAGGAGTGGACTGACGCCTGCTGCCGAGGGATCCGCAGTGCCCACGTGTACATCCTGGTGTACGACATCTGCTGCTTCGACAGCTTCGAGTACATCAAGGCCATCCGGCAGCAGATCCTGGAGACAAGGTAACGGTGAGCTTGTAGAACCCCTTCATCAATCCCCCAGACTTTCAGAACGATGGATTCACTGCTCATTCGGTGTGAAGGGCCGACTCAACATCACAACAGGGAAAGACCACATTACTTTATCTTCACTGTGTTCCTAAGTCTGATCTCTTCAGTTTTTAAATAAATGCAACTTCTTTAAGATAACGTATTTTACAGGTTTCTAATATTTGCATTTCCATTTTGAATAAAAATGTGTTCTTTAAAACTTAATGGCACTTGTGAGTGAAATCAAGTGCTCGACCACCCATTACAGCCAGCCTGCTGACTGCCAGACAGAAAGTAAATATCTTAATTCACTCAAACAGAAATGCAAAGCAATTTAGTCTTTGTGAAAATGATTGTGGATTATTTTCATGAGCGTTTCGTCTTGATTAACCAAAATGAAAGACGGGTCGTTGACAAACGTTTCCGTCAGAATTTTCACCGAAAAAATAAACGTCAACGCAGAGAAGCCTGACGAGGTCTTCTGACACGGTGGCAAATGCTAACGAGGGCTTCCAGCTGCTCATGTGAAAAGGGCAGTGACGTTTCGTCGGCTGTCTGCTTCTCCCAGGGATTGAAGAAAGAGACACTGTGTACCCAGTAGCAGATTGTCACTGGAGCTCCTGCCAAAAACGATGAGCTGAATAGCTGCATGAAAAGGGCTACAATACAGTAACTGAGTTTATTATGCTCTGCTGGAACTCCTGCTGTGAGGACTTAAGAAGGGATCTAAGAAGAGAAAGATTGGGTTCTGGGCAGGTTTATTAAAGCCTGCTTTCCCTCTGCCCAAAGATTAAATTAGTGTTGCTATTTTTGTCTTTCACAGTCACAGAGGAATGGAAACAATATTATATCGGTGCCCAAGAGTATTGTTGGTTAGAATGGGGCATTAAATTTGTGAAGGGCTTTTGGGATCTTTCATACTGATAGAGACCTGCAGGTTAATGAAAGTGAAATATGAAAATCCGCAGAACAGAGAGATACCGTTTAAAAAACAATGACTGCAGCATTGATAGCTTGCAGTCAGCACAACAATAGACTAGAAAATGTAAGCATCGTACCACCACTCTTTTGTACTGTTTAAATCAAATCTAAAACTGCATTTGAAAACTAGTGTTCCTGCAGGACTGCACAGCGGCGCTGCGGCAGCCTGGGTCCAGTTGTGGATCTGGGTGCTGTTTGTGCGGAGCTGGTCTGTCCTCTCTCTCTGTTGGCATGGATTTCCTCCGGGGGCTCCAGATTCCTCTCACTGTCCAGCGGCATGCTGGTGGGTTAATTGGCTTCTGGGAGACCTGGTCCTGGTGTGGGTGTGCGTGTTTCTGCCCCGTGATGGCCTGACGTCCTGTCCAGGGTGTGGCCTGCCTGCCTTGCACCCGTGGCTCTGCCCTGCCAGCTCGCGAGTGGTGCTCACCAGGGCCGCGCGTGCTCTCTGTGCCCGCAGGGTGGTGGGGACGGCCGAGGCGCCCATCCTGATCGTGGGGAACAAGCGGGACCTGCAGCGCGGGCGCGTCATCCCCCGGCACAACGTCTCCACGCTGGTGCGCAAGAGCTGGAAGTGTGGCTACGTGGAGTGCTCGGCCAAGTACAACTGGCACGTCCTGCTGCTGTTCGGCGAGGCGCTGCGGCGTGTGGGCTGCGCCCGCTGCAAGCACGTGCACGCCGCCATCCGCTTCCAGGGAGCCCTGCGGCGCCAGCGCTGCTCGCTCATGTGAGCCCGCCGCGGCCGCCCGCGCCGGGGGCTGTCCTGAGGAGCGGGGCCCCCCCGGGGCCCCCCGGACCCCCGACCTGCTGAGGTCTCCACTGCGCCTTTCTCTTCCTGTTCCCTGGGCTGCTCCTCCGCGTGGACGTGCAGGAGGGGAGATGAGAAGGGCTCATTATTGTGGTGGAGTAGTAATCTGTCAAGCCCAAGAACAGATCTTGGATGGAGAGGAGAGGACACACCTGATTCGATTTCCCTGAGGACCGCAAAGTAAAAACTGCAAGGACAGCTCTCTTATTTTCTGATAACTGTTTGCGTGTCGCTGTCAGCTGTGCGCTGGTGAGGGCTGTCCTCCAGGCACGGCCAGTGTAGCGCAGCCTGCCACCAGAGGGCAGCTCTAGTCCCGTGGGTGTCCTGTATCTGGTCTTCATATGCCCTGTATTTGTCCCGATTAAATTGATGTATTTTTCCTTAACCCTGAACTGAACCTGTTTGGTCAGCTGGGGGAAGTGAGTCTTCAGGGTGGCTCATGTTGTCCCCAGGAGTCTGAAGCACTGGGCCTGGATGCAACAGTCCTAATACAAGAGATGTTAATTACATCTTTCCTGTGGTTGCTTAATTAGGTTGGTGTGGAGCATGCTGTTCTGTCACGGTGTGATTAATTTCGTGAAACTATAGCCAGCTGCTTTTCATCTCAAAAAAGGAAATCTGCCTTGGAAAAAAAAAAACATCCCTAACTCCATAACCAGCCCCGAGTTCAAAATTTGTTTGTAAAGAATGCAATACGCACTTTTGAGAGCACGGTACGATGGAGAGGGACTTCTAAGAATTACTTTAATAAATCCATTTTATTCGTGTTTTTATGGTATTTCCCTTTTTCTGGGAGTCTTTGATGCAGTAAGATGTCACCTTTGCTGCACTAGAAGTGGGTGAATGGGCCGCGTTCTCTGGAAGGGCAGTATACACAGGTACGCTGCCGATTTAACCTGGATGTGCTGTTACTCCTGTGACACTCGGTCAGAATGTGCTACAATTTTGTTTTGTTGCCATTGAGCTAAAACTGTTCCTGGAATCTTTTTTGTCCTTGCCAGGATCCCTGGATTTTCTAGATCCCTGGCTGAGCTGCAAAGCTGTGCAGTATTAAAAAATAACCATGTTCCCCCCCCACCCCAAAACAACAGATATCGCTCAGTTTGTCTATCGGTCATCTGCGTCACACTCTGTACAGGACCACAAGCTCAGCTGCCACAAAGCACAGCAGGTGTTTGTGCTGCCTCAGTTGTGTGCTTGGGGGTGTTTCCTGCATTCCGTTACCTCCTTGAGCAGTGACTTGTTTTTGAGTGGGAACCGCTGCAGAGTCCCGAGACCCACCTCTTTACTTCCGTGTGGGTAAAGTCAGATGGGAACCCGTAGCAATATTCTTAATCCGGTCATTAAAATATCAAACTCACTTGCAGTGTGTCTCTCCATTATCACGTAAAATCAGGTAAGAGTGTAATTTAAATCACTCCAAATCTGACGGCATAAGACAAGTGGATACATCGTAATTCGGTGGGGATGCTGGGGAGAGAGATGGTAACAAAGGACCAGTGGAGAATCCTTGCCCAGCGAGTAGGGCTAACAGTTACTGTCCACTGGGTCTGCCAGTGCAACAGGGTGCTGCTGTAACATCATGGGTGCACGGCCAAGCTCAAACTGGGGGAGACAACCTGGCAGTGTCCAGTAAGCAATGTACTCTTTCTGCTTCTTTTATCATAAAAATACAGACATGATTAAAGAGTCTAAGAGCAATTGTATCATTAATATTCATTTTATTTAAATATCATACAAAACAATAACGTCAAATAGAAAAAAAATCACAAGGTATCATACAAAGTTAAAGAATATAATAGGATAAAGTATGTTTTTCTTCATTTCATCTAAATATACAAAAGTCAATTTTAATAGTATCAAAAAAAATCACAGGGTATTTGCTTACAAAAATATATATGATCACATTTTAAAAATAATATTTCAAACTGAATAATATGACATAAAACCAAAGCTCTTCTGCTGCTTCATTGCTGACATATGGCATGCTTAATGTAAAGAGATCATCAAACACTTCTTCCTTATTGCAATTTCACCAAAGCGCACAGAACTTGACACGATCAGGATCAGAACAAACACTTCGCTCATAATGTATTAATAGACAGCAGCTTCACTAGGGCTATAAATAGACCAAAGGAATGAGCCTTGGCCCTTTGTCACAAGATGTTTTTAAGCAGGCAGACTGCATCTGGTGTTACAATGCACACTGTGAATGAAGGTCTAGTATCAGCTCATTTGTAAGCAAAGGTTAAGTGATTAGCCTGTTCAGGCAGTCAGCCCTGAATTTACTTGCGTGTGTGCTGGTTTATTTTTAAATTAATTGTGTTGGGAAGGATTCATTTGAATGTTTCACAGCTATCTCGGTTTTCAGGGGTGGAGGAAAGGAGGAGAAGGACGCAAAAGAGTCAAGAAGGGGCATGATACATGTGGGCGAGGACAGGCCTTGACCTCCTCCAGGACTTCTGTTTGAAACTCCATAATAAAGGATTGTGCATATCTCAAAACACAACCAGACATGTCACAGCCCCTTCTACGGACAGCATGGTGCGTTAGGCACATAATGCATGCGTATCGCCACACTGTCATCTTCACTTCCTCAAAAGAAGGACTGTGTGGACTGTTTTCAGACACTGCAGGCTGTTTTTTTTCTGCTGGGACTGAATTTTAAGGATGTCTAGAGCAAGTGTCCTAATCTGTTCTCGTCAGAAGAATAATCTTCTGCCCATTAAAAACTGGACAATCACTGCCTGAGAGCTGTCGGAATCAATGTTTAACTGAGTTACAGACAAGCATTTAATGGCCTCAGTATTGCTTTTCCTGCTTTTTCCTTTTCCAAGACAGAATGGGAACTTTTGTTAATTTTATCAGACCAGAAACAAACAGAGAAGCTGCCAGATGTTTTTTTTAAATACAGTTGTCTCTCGATCTTTGTGAAGGTTTGGTGCAGAGGGCTGTCACAAATAGCAACATTCACATATAACCACGTCTTCCCCTACACCATCGCATAATGTACAACAGTATATAGTATATGTAATGGTTAAAAGAAGTAAGCCTTCCTTATATGAAAACAGAAAAAGTACAAATGCACTCTTTAAGTTAATTTAAATAGCATCGATCAATTAAAAGAAACTACAGTAATCACAATCTTATAGTAATTGGTTAAAATAAACATGAGACCCTCCTCTGCATCCAGCCTGCATCTGCATCCTGCATCCGGAGAAGGCAAGAAGAGCCCACTATTCAGAAGAAGGTGATCGGGTTGTGATGGGATTAGCTTCTGCCTTTGCTCTCGGCCCTTTTTAAACATCCATCCATTTTCTAACTGCTTCTCCCAGTTCAGGGTTGTGGGGGAGAAAAGCCTATCCCAGCAAGCCACGGGTGGGGATACCAGTCCTTCGCAGAGCAGAAACAGACACAAACGTACTCACTCACCCTTGGGCCAATAGATTAATCTAGAAGCCAGTTAACTATATTATAAATGTGCTCGCATCTAAATGTGTCAACAATACAGAGATGATTGACATGCCCCCCCCCATGCCCATATTTTTCAAACAGGTTGGCCTAAATTGTCAAAAACATACGATGATTCACATGCCTGTAGCTGCACCAAATGGCGAACTAAACCTCTTCTAGCTCGGGTTTGATTTAAACTTTCCCAGACAGAAGGAAAGGGGACAGAATGTGCCGATTGTTTCAAACAGCAGTGAGAGGGACCTGAGGCTGCAGTTACACCCAGGACTCCTCTTCTCCGTTCCTTGCCTTCTCGGCAGTAGGCTCGCTGCTCTCTGGAAGCAAGGCGCTGGGAGGAGCAGGCCAGGTGTCCTCCTCATAGCCCAGGTTATCTTCAGTGGAATACAGCATGGGCATGGAGCAGTGGGAGCTGTGCTGGTTCCTGCTTGGCACTTTGTCTGAAGACTTGTGGGGCTTCTGGTTTACCTGCCTGGTCTGACCCTGTCTGTGGGAGACAGGGGTCGGGATCTTCGAGGGCCTCTTCTCTGGTCTGTTGTCTCTTCGAGGGCGTACCTTAGGACGCAGCTTCAGCTTGAAGATTGACGGCACCCTCTCCGGCTTTTTGAGAGACCTTTTCTGCTTGAAGGACGGGGTTCTGGATTTTGCAGGGATCTCTGCAGAACCCAAGGAGTACGCAGGGCTGGCCTTCAAAAACAGTTCTGGATCCTGTAGCTGCTGCTTCTCAGCTTCTGTCTGCTCTTTACACTCCAAGCTGGACCCCAGAGAGGACCAGGAGCTTGCCCTGTTGGCTTTTGACATGTTCAGATGGCCTGCATGCATCTCCATGGCCCTCTCTATGAACGTGGTGCGTGGGTCTCTGGCGGTGTTGCTTAGGGTATTGTTGGGGATTTTGGCCACCCAGTTCTCCACATCCAACTTATTGAGTGTCCTTTGGCCCTTGGAAAGCTCCGCTATGACCACATCAAAGCTGACCTCATTCTGGTGAGATGTTCCGTCTGCAGGGGGCTTTCGGGCCAAGGAAGGAGTGGAGTGTCTTGAAGAGGTCTCCTGCAGGTCCTGCTTGCTCTGCGTACCACATGACATTTCCACATTCTCGTCGCTGTTGTTATCGGACTCGACCCCCAGGAGCCGCAGGTTGGACAAGATCTCATACTCCAGGCTTTTGTACAGTCTGGACTCTTGCTCAGGGCTGATCGGTGGGGGGGTGAAGAGGCATTCCCTTTCTCTGTTTTTGTTGTTCAGGAAAGCCTCTTCCAGATCACTAGCGTCTGTCACCCTGACGCGCATCGTGCTGCTGTCGAGAGAGCTGCTAGGGACTGGCGATGACCTTAATGCGTTCTGTCTGGGAACACTCACGCCTAGCTTGCTGGCCCGCCTGCTCTCTCCATTCAGGCTGGCGTCCGGGTTAGGGGTTTTCCTGCCTGTCCTATCTACTTGACTTCCTCTCTGGAAGCTGCCAATGGGAGTCATGGGTCTGGTGTGGACCTGGGCAGCCAAAGCTGAGGCTCTACTGCTCAGCTGCTTGGTGGGACTGATAGATCTGCTAACAGTCGGAGTCTTCTGGAATGGTCTGACCTCAGCTTCAGGCTGCTGGGTGGTTTTAAGTTCTAGTTTAGGGCCAGGGTGGGTGCTTCTCACTGAAGTTGCTGGCCTGCCGGTTACCATCCCAGCCTGCCTCTGGGAGCAAGCCATGGCTGGGGCTCTGCTCTGGAGTTCAGCTGCTGTCTCTGTGCTGCTGGAGGGAGACGCAGCGTTTGTCTTCAGCGCAGACACCAGCCTTGATCTGGACCAGGTCTGAGCCAGTCTGATGTCTGCAGTTTGCTGTGGCTGCAAGGTGAGCTGGCTCTGGGCCCTCTGGAAGACCAGTGGCGTTTTTGGGCGCTGGAGGTCTGGGGTCAAGACTGGCGTCGGCTGGGCAGGACGAGGGAGGCTGCTGGCGAGGCGAGGGGAGGGGACTGTCCGTGTCTCTTCTCTTCCTGTCCTGGAGGACGCTGTCTGAGGTAAGCTCTCCCTTTCTTCTCCAGAGGCCTGTCTGTGGGTAGGGGTAGCAGATCTCCCCCTGAGTCTGAAACAAAGCCCAGGGATCACCTATGCAGTCACATAACATACACACACACACACTAAAATTGCAACAGATGTCCTGATATGCCATCCCACACACAAGCCACAGACTTCAGGGACCTGAGGTTTGAACAAGCAGCACGATCAAAGTGGCTTTCAGTTCAAGCACAAATGAGCTGCTAATGTAGACAGTGCAAAAGCGCAGCATCCCTGTGGGTTTGCCATTTCCCAGCAGACCGAAAAGGAATTTCATTCACAAGAAGATGAATGCAATTAGCTGGTTGCTGCAACTTAATTAAACACAGAAACCTCAGCAGCCCTAATCTACAAAATGATCTCTCCTGTGTGAAGCAAGGTCAATGCCTCTTATTTTTTTGTGCATATTTGTTCTTCATGTGCCCCTGAGGTGCACAGGCCCACTGTGTGTGAAGCACAAGTGAGGGAGAGATGCAAAGATGTGTCCCCTCCCTGTCTGAGGAATGAGCTGTACTGGGGTGAAGGCAATCGGAGCTCTTCGCTGTCCCCAGTGACTCTTCTGTACACTGATCCATAGAATCAGCTATACTTAGAAGCACCTGACCTGTCAACCTACTTAATTCTGCAAGTGTTGGTACACTTCCTTGCCAACTCACCTATCTAAACACCTGTGCACCCTCATAATACCTAATGATAAACCCACCCATCTGCCTGCCAGCCCACCACCTGCCCACACACCTCCACACCTGTCAGTACACCTGCTGCCCCACTACCTGTCTACTGACCCCATATCTACCCATCTACCTGCTTACCTACCCATTCATCTTCTGCTCCTACTGACAGCCTGATGGAGGGTGGTGTACTGAGATAAAGTCAGTAATAACTTGTCTTGGGGTGTCCCTGGCTAGGCAGCACACACATCTGAGGGGGGCAATGGCGAGACTGCCGCGCGGATCGCCCACCTGCTGGGGGTGGGAGGCCGCAGCTCTCTCGCGGTCCTGGCGCTGGGTTCTGGAGAGGAAGCGCCGCGGGCCCACGGGCTGTGGGGGCGGCCTGGCCTCAGGCCTCTGGCTGGGGCAGAGGGGGTCCACTCCACAGGGGCCAGCGGGGCCTGCGCCCGGCTCACCACCAGCGCGGCCTGAGGCTGGCCCTGGGCGTCCTGCTGGGGGCTGGGGCGTGCCCTGATCTCGTGGGTGGGGGCGACCGGCTTGTGGGGACTGACCAACCTTGCCTGCTTGTGAGCTAGAGCCAAGGACAAGAGAGGAGACACGGAGAGAACGCTGAGAAAAATATTCCCCCAGAGCAGCCGTTTCTCCTGTGGGTGCGCTGTGGCTCTTTATCGTGCTCTTTTATAGCCGGAAGATGCTGACAGAATTCCTTGCTAGAATGTCCATTCCTGAGCGTGTCTAAATGCGAGGAACATAGCACATATGTTGCAGTCTTTTGTTTGTGCCATATTTAAAGAAGTTTTTTCGTTCGTTGTCATGCCAAGTGTCGATTCCACAGCAGAAAATGGCTTCAAATGATTTTAGTAGGAAAAAATTAAATATACTGCTATTATGGAAGCTTAAGATTGTAGTTGAAAGGTCTGTATTGCGAGACACTCTCCAATATCAGGACTGGAGGCCCTCCAGTGTTAAACCTGAGGAACTACAAGTCAGTCCAGGTCTTCGCAGAACATGTCAGTTTCTATACATTTCACATCAGGTTGGGACCATGAAAAATATACAATCTATTTGACATTTTAACACCGAACTGACATGCTGGCTGTATTAAAGATACGTTCTGATACATCACAGGTAAGAGCAGGGTCTCTTATAATAGGAGCTCAGTCAATATATGATTACAACCATCCTGGAAGGTGATATTAAGCACATGAATGTGGGTCAGTGCAGACTGGTGCCAGCAACACACAAAGAAAAACTGATTCCAATTTGGTAACAATATTAGACCTTATCACTTCCTGATGCTGATGAATGCCATCATTAGATTTTGAAAAGAAACAAGTCTCAGCAAGGACTGATGGAATATGGAACCATTGTCATTTTGGGAGCTGCGAGATTTCTCTGTCAGCACCAACAGGCTTTGAGTCTGCTGGTTAAACCAGGTACATGCTAACAGACAAACAGGAGCTGTACTTGACTATCAGCAGTACAAGTCAGCACTGACAGTGGACGAAGAGGTCTTTAAAACTTCCTCTAGATCAGTGAAATAAAAAAAAACCTGCTTGAAAATGAAGCTAGCCAATGCCATCTTTATCAGTGTCAGTCCAAGAGCAGCAACTCCTATTTCTCGCCATTGAAGGATTTTGAGCTCAGCAGCTTTCCAGATTAGTATGCAATTAATTCAATTACAAGTTTAAAGAACTAGTGTGACCCTAACACCTGCACTACATGAGATTAGAAGCTCTCGACCGAATTGCCTCCAACTTATCCTGCTCACTATATTTTTTATTAAAACATGCTCATGAGGATGCTGTTAGATGGGGTCAGTGGGGAGGATGCCCTGTCCGCTGCAGAGAGCAATGGGGTGCAGAGCAACTCACTCAGAGAGGTGCAGCGACAGGGGTCGTGTTTGTCCAGGTAGTGCTCCAGAGTGTCCCAGCCCCCTCCCACTCGCACCATCACATGATTCCTCAGGATCTGCAAGGGCAGAGACACAACAGCACCAACCGGGATGCAAACTCAATTTTAACAGTTCTACCCTAGAAACCAGGACAGGGAGTTACAACTCTCCTCTTCCTGAGCATTGATGGATGAATTAAAGAATCTTCTTTAGTCCTACTTTCTAGGAGCCAATGAACCTACCAGTATGTTTTTGGAATTTGGGAGGAAACCGGAGCACCAGGAAGAAAGCTATGCAAACACTGCAAGAACTTTCAAAGTCCTCACAGACAGCACCCCAGGAACTGGACCCAGGGCCCCAGCACTGTGAGGCAGGAATGTTGACCACTGTGCTGCCTTGGGAAATATAATGTTATCTGAAAAAAAGTATTTTAGCTCAAGGCTCAGCTGCGCTGAAATCTTGTGAGGCTTGTTCTTTAGAGGCACTGCACAGTGAATCAACTAGGTAAATAAATAAAGTAAATAAACTTCCTAACAATTGGTCTGACTTAAGAATAACAGAACAAAAGAATAATTTGGAATCATCATACATGTTTACTCATCCAAAGGTCACTTCCTCAGACAGAAACACGATATAATATCAACTTTTTAAAAAACAAGCTACCGGGTAGTCTTTTCCTTAGTCTTCCAAAACATTTAATGAAGGAGTTATGGGCACATCCAGGCATATAGTGACTCACAATATCACCATAAAATGAGTAGTCAGCCTTGATACACTGACACAATACCAGGTACATAACTGAGCCAACTCAAACACATCTGTATCTGTGGGCGACAGCTTAGCTGTGTGCATCTTGCAGAGTGCGATACACTGGTCACGCATGAAAGAGGATATTCAGCATTTACCATGGGCCAAGGAAGTATCCTTTGAAAACCGGAGAACTGCAGCTTTGGAAAATGAATGTCGGAGACAGAAGGGACCTACCCGCACAAAGATGAGCGTGCCTGAGTCTCCCACTTTGTACTTGCCCTCCGAGACCTTCAGCATGGAGAACTGGGAGGGACAGGTGCAACGGCTCACCAGGTACTGCACCTGCACAGACACAGGCCCCCAGGGTCAGTCTGCCTGTCACAGGGCCAGCAGGGCTCCTCTGTACGGCTGACCAGACGCAGAGCATAACCATTAACTCCACTCGCTAAGCAGCTCCCTCACAAATCATCATGGCAGCCGAGAGGCTCTGGATATGACCCTGCCTGTAGGACAATCTGGTAACATGGACACGTCATGCATCCTTTCCAACAATCAACAGAAACCTGGGAGATAACAGTGTTATCCAACAGGGTGTGCGCTATATCTGATCATAACCCAGCGCTTGTTCTCCCTGGATTTGGCGCTGTCTCCAATATCTAACACTTTTACACAACAATAAGAATACTCTCTGTGCCTTAAAGCGGAACAGTAGCTTCTATCTGCGCGTCCTTGTTTCACACTCCCTGCTGAATTATTCAACGTGTCGGCGCTGGAGCATCACACTTTCAGCCTCAGAGACCTGTCAGCTACTGTCATATCAACACAGAGCCTACAGCAGGATCCTGATGAGGTTTAAGAATGTTGCCCTTTCTTATCAAAAGAAATTTCACTGAGTCTTCTGTTTGTTTTAAACAGCTCTTAACCTCAAGCAAACTGCTTGCCCGGACAATGACTGCATTTGTCTGTCCAGTAGCTCTCCTGTATTTCACTCCCAGCTGAGCCCCAGGAGAAGCTGCTCCTCACCATCGCATCCAGGTTCTTGAAGTCGGACATGCGGCGCTGGGGTTTGGGCAGGGGCGTCTCCAGCGGGGGCAGGGCCAGGTCCTCACGGATCTCCTCCTCGATCTCCTGCTCCAGCTGGATCAGCACCGGGGCGGCCATTCCGAAGCGGGAGGCCCGCCGGGCCACCTCCAGGAGGCACAGGATGAAGTTCTTCTCGTTCTTCCTCAAGACCAGGTCTTCCGTCTCAAACATCAGCACATCTAGGGGCACAGACGCAGGGCTGCAGGGCAGTGCAGCACAGAGCGCCCTGCACTCAGGCTACTGGCATCGTACAGTTATTCCTACATGTCAGGGTGGCTCAGTGCCTGCCTTACAGTGCTGGGGCCCTGGGTTCAATTCTGGACCTGGGGTGCTGTCTGTGTGGAGTCTGCATGTTCTCCCTGCGTTTGTGTGTGTTTCCTCCAGGTGCTCTGGTTTCCTCCTACAGTCTAAAGACATGCTGGTGGGTTAATTGGCTTCTGGGGGAACTGGCCCTGGTGTGAGTGTGTGTTTGTGTCTGTGTGTGTTCTGTGATAGACTGGCGTCCCGTCCAGGGTGTGTGTGTGTGTGTGTGTGTGTGTGTGTGTGTGTGTGTGTGTGTGTGTGTGTGTGTCTGTGTCTGTGTCTGTGTCTGTGTCTGTGTCTGTGTCTGTCCTGTGATGGACTGGCGTCCCGTCCAGGGTGTGTGTGTGTGTGTGTCTGTGTGTGTCTGTCCTCTGATGTACTGGTGTCCTGTCCAGGGTGTACCCTGCCTTGTGCCTGACGCTTGCCGGGACAGACTCCAGCTCCACCCTGACCCACAACTGGAAGAAATGGTTAGAAAATGGGTGGATGGATGAAACCTGCACTAACAGTCACCCTTGGCTACACGGTAAGTAGTGAAATTCCCTTTAAAAACCTGCAAGACTGCAGCACTCTCTGGGATCAGAGGATGAAAACAGATTTTGCTTTTCAAAACCTAAACTGTACCATTCGAAGCAGAAATAAATTTTGTTTGCAAAGCTACAAGTCTTTGGTTCAGTCAAAACGGTTTTAAGACACAAGATTATTGGCCATTTTTGCAGGGGTAGGGCTAGACAGAAATTTACTTCAAAAACGCTCCGTCGAGCTCACAGCTCCTCCTTGTGGTTGAGGTTTTTATCGCCCACATTTTTTTTAATGTCTCCAAGACCCCTTGAGTCTTAACAAATTAAACCAAAACAGCTTTAGGATGTATAAAAACAATGTATCCTTTAATAAACAAACACGCAACAGCCTTAAAACAAATTAACAGTAACAGAAAAGCTTACGTTCGCCTAAGTATAATGGAGACATTTCTTCCGAGTAAAATAAAGTCTAGACACTGGTGTCCCCGGGGTCCTGTGGAGACATGTCCCAGGTCACTTACCTGTGTCACCCGGGCGACAGGCCACCGTGTTTCCGGTTCACACTACTGAAATATGTCTTAGCAATCAACAAGACGAAGTAAAAACTCGGTGCCTAAAATCAACAGTAAAACAAATTAAACTGGAAAAAAAAAACCATAAAACGGTTTTGTTTTTTTTGTTTTTAAATACATTGAACTTAAATGCTTTCGTGGCATTTAACGCAAACTGCCCGGAGAGGCAAGTGGGTTAATCTTTCCGACAAGACCAAACGTAGCTCAAAGCTCAACGTGATCGTTAAAGCCCCCCACTGGTTTCTCGCTTGCATACGGGACTGTGAACTCCTAGCCCCACTTTTTCCATCTCAGCAGCCCTCCCTACCTTTGATGTCCATCTCCTTCCGACACCAGCTGATAAAGTTGGACACGTTATCCCTCGCCAGGAAGGTCGCCGCCTGCGCGGAGCTGACGAAAGTCACCCCGGACGTGGGCAGCCGCATCTTCAGCGCCCCAGCGCCGTACTGGCGGAGAAACTCCCCGGCCACCCGGGTCACCTGGTTGGCGTGCTGGCACAGCAGCGAGCCCGTCTCCAGCACCTCCAGGAAGCCGTCCACGGCGATGCTGATGCCGTACAAGTCCGTCAGCCACTCCGCCAGGTCCTCCTTCATGGCGTACAGGTACTCCTCACTGGACTTGAACGGCTTGATGCTGCGGTTGGTGGCGGTGTGAATCCCCGACATCCTCTGGCGTTTCAAGCAGCGCGGTTATTTACTCGGACACCAGCTCAGACCGAGGGATGGGAGCAGTGCGCTCACGTACTCCGTTTGCATTTCGTCGGAAAAGGAAGAAAAAAAAAAAACAGAGGCACCAGTTGCTGTGGCCCAGCGATGTGATTTTTTTTTTTCAGGGGGCAACGCGAACAACGCGACAAGACAGAACAAACAAACAAACAAACAAACAAAAACGCAAACTTGCACTTCTCTGCGCGCACCCACGGGAGAAAGTGTCCGCGTCGCGGAGTCACATTGCGCCCCGTCCTGGTGGTAGGGTTGTGACACAGCCCTTCAAAAGATCAACGCCGAGCTACAGCTCGCAGCCAAACCACTGTCCGGCGGGATGACTTGCAACGCGTCGGGGCATTTAGCCAAACCGTTTCCCTTTCCTTCGTCGAAAGTCGTCGGGCTTTGAAGACGCCAAGCACGGTGGCCGGGTGTTTGTATCGCACCGCGTGTGTTCCGTGAAAGCGCGTCTCCCTCGGACGGGACCCCAGGACGCCCCTCCGCTGGCTCTCCGTGTTTGTTTCGCAGTGCTGCTCGGCTGGCGCTCCTAGGTTACCAGAGGGCTTGCTGCAAACATCCTCTTTAACCGTTTCACCGCCAGGCCTGCTCCTAGCACTGCCACCCTCCCAGAAACAGAAACTTAACTTCTCACACACAGGAGGACACGACTACTGCACCTGTCCTATTTTCGCCTTGGGAACCCATGTCAATGTCCAGAAGATTTATAATTTTTTTTTAAAAAGTGTCTGAAATGAAAAATTCACCTCAGCTTTTAACTTTGCTTTTTTTTGTGTGTGAAACACACACACAAAATGAATACAAGCCAGAAAGGTTGAGAGATCAAACTCATCAGCGCTGAATTCTGTGAGAGCTCACCCGGAGTTGAATACATTGAAGACGTCGCTTGTCGGTTAAGAGGTTTCTTCACTGAAATGGATTCAGGTTAATCAATCTTGGGAACCAGGACAAAATACCGTATATTGGGTGTTGGGACTTGAGGACTCCTTGAATACCCTTACTCTAGGTGCTACTGGCTGCACTTACCAAGCTACGGACACTATTCTACATTAAGGTTAAGTGCTATTCTGGTAACATTCTTCAAGCATGGCCTGACCACAGCCACAGGGTTTATTTCAAGAGTACCTACATCACCTGGATACAGTCTTGAAGAGCTTGTTTTCACTTTATAGGCAGCCTCCAGGCTAGGCCCAAAAATCTCCTATTTGCCTAAAAGGAACAGATATGCTGGGATATGGACTGGAAATCCCTGCAAAAACAAAACCACAGACATTTGTCCCAACAGCACACAAAGAGACCGTCACCGGTGAAACTCAAGACTCAAAAGGCACCCCAACACCAGATCAGAAAACATAGGCTGTTTATTGATGATATAACTTATGTTCTTTTTTTTTGGACAGTAACAAAGAGCTACACCATGGCAGACAAGGGGAGTAGAATTTCAGTTCTACAAGTGCGTGGCGTCCGTGAAAGTGACTTCATGACATAAATAACGACGAGCTCAGCAGCCTGCAGGCAGGCTCACTTCATGTTCTTGACAAACTCCTCTCCTTTCTTGATGGAGGCCTTCAGCTCTGCCATTGCCTCCGCCACCAGCTTCTCCTCGAAGGCAGACAGCTTGCCCAGCCCCAGATTCTTCTCAATGCCATTTTTCTGAAGGGAAAAAAGAAATACCACCACATTCTTCACAAACCTGAGCGGGAGAAATGCAGCCGTCTCAACCTTGAAAGGAATTCTCCGCCACTCTCTCCCAGCTCTCGCTGGCATTTCCCCAGATATGGACGTGGAGAAGATACCATATTCTTGAGAATGGCCGGCCATAATTGCACTGGCCATCCATTTTCTCATCACTTGATCAAATTCAGGGCTGCGGGGGAGCTGGATATCCAAGCAAGCAACGGACGCAAGGCAGGATACACCCTGGATGGGACGCCAGTCCACCACTGAGCAGACACGCTCATACCAGGGACAGTTTTATAAGAAGCAAATTAACCTATTGGTATATTTTTGGACTGTCGGGGGCAACTGGAGCACCCAGGGGAAACCCCCACGAACCCAAGAAGAACATGCAGACTCCACACAGACAGTACCCCCAGCCCTGCCCTCGTCACTGCACTATTTCAGCCACAATATCATCTCGCCCTTTTTGCACCAAGGAAACGGGACGTACCCCGAGCAGAAGAGGTGTGGAGAAGTAGGGGGACTCCGTCTCCTCCGACCTCACGAAAGAGCATTCCACGACGCCCTCCTTGCCGTTCATGGCGTCCAGCAGGGAGAAGACGAACCTGGCGCCGGCGTAGGCCATGGACAGCGTGGCAGACCCTGTGGCAGGAGGGCACAAAACGATTATGGGGGTGTCGAGCACGTCTTGCGCCCGTGAAAAACAATTAATATAGCATCCCACACACGACCGGAACAGACTCCGAAACTCCCGACTGTTATTCAGGACTACAGACTAGTTTCTCGATATCGATTTCCCCTACACAGCAGAAGCGGGCGAGAGATGGTTTAGTTTAAAGCAATGCCACCAGAAACGCCCATCGCTCTGCCCTACAGCACACAAGCAGCTGAACTCACCAGCTCCCGCCTTCGCCTTCACCACCTCCGTACCGGCCTCCTGAATCCTGAGTGTCAGGGCGGTCAGCTTGTCCTCAGGGAACTCCACCTTGGGCGTGCACTGAAACAAAGAGCGAACAGCGAACATTTAATCAGCAAGTCGGCAAGAAAATGACCGTGAGGGAGGAACCGTCTCTGAGGAACAGACAAAACTACATCTTCTCCACCACCGAGATCAGTCCCAGCAAGGACACAAGCCTCAGATCGGAAGGGAATTATTCCACACTTCAAAGCCGTGCTTGCAATCACTCAGCCTTCAAACAAAAGCTTCCCTATGGCCACCCCTGCAGGAGAGCACCCTGCACAGCAGAGCCGCGATCGCCTGGCCCTTCCCAGAAGCCTACCTGAGAGATGAGAGGGATGATGGTCTTTCCTGCATGACCTCCTACCACAGGCACGTTGACCCTTGCTGGGTCTAGGCCCTGCAAGAGAATCATTTACCTCCGTCAGACTCAGACATCCCCAAATTAAAAATCAGGGGGCAGATGAAACAATATTCCAAACAGCTGTCCACCATATGACAAATGAAACACTGTAATTTTTAATGTTTCAGGCTCTTTCGTCAGATGCTGAAGGCAAGTGTTGTGGCACTTGGGTAGGGAAAGGGGCGTGTGCTGAAGTGAGCACAGTGATTGGTCAGGACTGCTTGGATTCCAGGCCTCAGAAAAGGGTGTGTGTGATTGGTTGGTGTGGTTGCCGTGGGTGACAGTATATAGAGTTGCTGATCCCATGTGTGGAGCTCAGGTTGGGAGGATGCTACGATCCCCTGATGGACCTGAAAGCGAGCATCATTCTGTAAGGAGGTCAAATAATAGGGGTGCTGTCACAGGCTCCCCCTTTCTGAGCAATCACCTGGGACCCAGAACCTAGTCGAGGTTAGGCTCAGCCAGTATACAACAGAAAGGGGGAAAAAATGCTGCCAATTTCTTTACAAAGCAGTCAGCAGGAGCACAATAAGAACTATACACAGCAAATATTTTAGCTCAGGAGCTAGACCCCTTTTTCTCTTAATTCCTTGTGCTCCTGCTGGCTGCATCATGAATAAATCAGCATCTCTATTATCTGTTTTGTTGTGGACTGGCTGCGCCTGCCTTCTGTCAGGTACTGGGCCCAAGGTGATTGCTCAGAAAGTGGGGACTTGTGACAGGAGCCCTGTTGAACTTTTGAGCCCATGAGCACGCCCCTCACTCCACCCATACCATCATGTACATCTATACAAGAAAGTCCTTACCGCTGTCCGACTTTAGCTACTGTATTGTTTTGGATACGAAGTTGTTTGATTTCATTCCGTATTTTATTTTGCTTAATTTGGGTTGCTTTATTGGAATGCACTTTGAGAGGATTTTATGAAAAGTGCAGGATCAAGCGTTAACATCCTCTTCATCATCAAGAGATGTGCTTTGTAGCTATGAGCACCTGAAACGGGCTTGATTTCTCACGGTCACCCAAGGGAAAGAGGGAGCTTCTCACTGAGGCCGTTTTGTTGTGGACAAAACAGTAGAAAACAGTAGACCTCTATATAAGTCTCGGGCAGTAGAATGTAATCCTTACTTTCAGCTCTGCCACAAAGGTGTTGGCTCTCACAATGTCCAGCGTCGTCACTCCAAAAACCCTGTTGGGGTTGTAGACTCCGTGCTTCTTGAACACCTCCGAGGTAATGGGAATAGTGGAGTTCACCTACGGAAAACCTCCATTAGTCTTGCGTGGGAGCTGTGGTACAAGGTCCCTGTGCTTTGCACTAAAAAATTCCATCTGCAAATAACACACTGTCGCAGTTTTTATTTTTAATTATAAAGAAAATAATTAGTTTAATATTTAGTGCACTAGAAAATCTACCCCTGCAAGAAACAAGCAAATTCTCAGAGGTTCAGATTACCTTTGGGGACTGCAAGAGTGTTCAGGTGTTTGTGGCATGCTCTAACAAAGTTTAACTTGGTAAAACAAAGGAAATTTGGGTTCGCAATTATTTACTTAAGGATTTATTTAAGATTTAAAATCACCAAGCCACTTTTGGATTAAACCGTTGGACCCTATCTTGCTTTTCCAATGTTAAATTTCAGCTGTTTTTTTTTTTTTTTTTTTAAACAGCCCACTGTGTGGAAAAGGGCCCGACCACCTGTTCCTCACCCTAACCCTCGTCAGGAATCATGACTTGTTCGCAGTGCCGCGGGTGGACTCACAGGATTGGCAATGACGCAGATCATGGCCTCGGGGCAGTGGCGGGCACAGGCGTCGGCCAGGACCGCCACGATCGTGGCGTTGGTGTTGAAGAGATCATCGCGAGTCATGCCTGGAACACACCAAAGGATTTCAGGGGAACCCCTGGACCACCTGCTCAGCTATGTGTGAGGGATTGCATCTAAAAGTTTACTGCACATGACATTTCACATCTCACATGGAAGACTCTACAGGAGCCTAGAGCCTGGGCGACGATCTCTCGGCACACTGTCAAGACTGCAAGCACTGTGCGTGAGAAAAGAGCGGACTGCGGCGCACACGTCCACACACCTGGTTTCCTGGGGACCCCTGCAGGAATCACCACAACCTCACTGCCTTTCAGGGCCTCTCCCAGCTGCTCCGGACCCATGTGCCCTGAGACACAAACAACCGACACTTGAGAAACACCGATCTCCTCTCCCAGCAGCAGTTCAGCCCATACAGACGTGGTGCTCTGGGTATACAGTTAAAATGTCTGTATCTTCTTCCTTTTTTAAAAATCAAAGAAATGATCACACCGAGCAGCAGCAATTTCAGCTGCACTGCAGATTAATTTCACACAGGTATTTTCATTCCTTAAACAGCACGTTACAATCATGCAACCACAACCTCTTCTCAACTGCAACCTGAGGGTTTTCTCGTAGTTTGTTAGAAGGGGGTAAAAGGTTGCAACAAATCCAAGAACAACTTGTGCTTAGACGTCACTTTCAGGAACAAGACCCAGCCTTTGAACAGCTCGCACGATGATCTGACAGCACAGCCTCCAAAGACAGAGAGATGCGCTAAATCGGTCGGAGAGCAAGGTGTGATGGGATGCAGCTTCTGAAGTATCAGGAGAGAACACTGGCAGCTGAATGAGCTGGACTCGCAGCTCCACATGGTCACAGCAGAATACTTTGCAAGGATATTGTTTTACACCTGCTGGCAGTAAGGGAGGCTGGCGAGGAAGGAAGAGCCTCACCAGTGACGTGTGCCCTGGTCTCGATGTGGCTGAGGTCTGCGGCCACTCCGGGGGTGTGGGCAATATCGTACAGGGACAGCTGGCTCACCAGGGGGCTGTTCTTCAGCAGCAGGGAGAGGGGCTGGCCGATGCCCCCCGAGGCCCCCAGCACCGACACCTTGGCATTGTTCTGTGAGCGAGAAGAAACCGCACGTGATTACCGATTTTTTTGGCATAGCTCTGGATTTTGGTTTGTGCTCGTAACTGTTAATCCTGAGCAAATTCAACCATGCGCTGCTTCATTTCAAATTAAAGACTCCAGAGTTTCCCCAAGCTGCCCAAATATACCAGGCACTACAAAGAGCCTGCACTACTCTGGCACACATTTTTGTGCCAAAAACTTGAAGTGAACTTCCTTTTTCTTCTGCAATACCTTCCTTCTCTCTTGTACACTGACAGCAGCATCGTGGTGATAAAAATGATTCAACCCTGCACCTGGCCTCCTCCCTACTGAGGAGCTGTGGGGTTGGGCAACAAACATGAAAAAACACATCGGACTTGGACCACAGGAAGCTCACGAACGTGAGATCAGAATCAGGTGGAAAAAGGCGTTAAGTGTTAATGTATAGCTTCTGATAGAGTGCAATTTGTCCTGATTTAAGAGGCATATTAACAGAAAACCTGGCTGTATGTTGGTGCAGTGGTTAACCCTGCTGCCTCACAGTGCTGGGGCCCTAGGTTTAATTCTAGGGGTGCTGTCTGTGTGGAGTTTGTATGTTCTCTCCATGTTCACATGGGTTTCCTCCCACATACTGGTAGGTTTATTGCCTTGTGCCCATGGCTTGATGTGATGGCTTCTCCTGTGGCCATTAACACAAAACACACACCACCCCTGCGAGTGAAGACTGTACATGCCAGAAGGAGAAAAGGTCACAGGTCTAATAGTGTCGGGGCGAGAGAGGCCATTAATCAGGGACAAAGACCAGCAGCGTCCACGCCAGCGAGAGAGTCTTAAACACTTCCTAATCCGTCTCGGAAACCTCTTCTGATCTGATCCCCCAGAAAGAACAACTCGGGGCCTCCAGCCTCAGCCACAGCCACCCCCGTCAGTGGCCACAGGTCTAGGGGTTTGGCAAAGGACTTGCAGCTGTACATTCAGACGAACCTGTGTAACCTGCAGCGGATAAAAACAGCGCTTTCCTACCAGCCAAAATGCCCCAATAAAATGGAAAGGAAGTAGAGCAGGGGGAACTATACTAACGTTACACCACTCAAAGATCCTATTGCTTACACCATAAACAGCTTTGTGCAACAATGTTTCCCGTGTACAGTACTTGATTTGTCATTTTTATCCATTGTTGTAGGAATAAATTAGCCAACACTGGGGCTGTAAGAAATGACTGTACATTCAACAGGATATGTTGCAATAAAGAAATGAAAAGAGAATGAAGATAAAAACAAAACTACCTCTTTTTAAGGGGGAAAAACTCATTCAAGCCTGGCAAGAAAAAGATGTCTGGAAATTGATTAGGCTGATTTTAGCAGAATGGCGTAGAGCCAGTAAAAACCGAGCTATATCTGGTGGGGAGTTCTGATAAAAGCATTCAAGAATGCACTAGCACTGACAACCTGGGTTATTCTCCATTCAGGGGTTATTGGAACAGTAATATTTCAAACATCATACAGAATAAATTTGAAAAAAAAGTTCAGTTTCTTCCTTTTGCCAAAAAGAGAACAGTAGATTGTTTTACTACAGTTGACATCTCAGATACCTAGTTTTTGTTTTGTGCAGAAAAGTGCACTAGTCTTTTTCATATATATTTGATCATCATGAAAGAATTTGTACTAAAAAGTAACTTAATCCTGGCCTTAATAAAGAGACTGACTTTCTGAAAAGCTCACAGTAAAGCTACAGGCCGAATCTCTCTCCACCACCCTACGCTGCTGTTCAATGTCACCTCCAGAGCCCAGCACACAGCTCTGCCGGTACAGTCCTCTTAGTGCGGTGCTTCTGTGTTAGAATGAAGTCCGGTTCTTGACATTAGCAATACCGTATCGATCAGCCAGAGGAACCTGCTTCTCGACAGGCGTGCGCGTGTGACGTCACAAGACGGAGTTAGTGCATCAACAGCAGGCGCAGCGAAACACGCGGAGCACCTGACACGGCGGGAGACAGTCAGTCCAAAAACTGGAAAAAAACCCTCAGCATCCTATTCAGTCCCATGCAATTCTAAATCAGTAATAATTTTAAGTAAAATTAAAACTCAAGCAACCCCCCAAAAAACATGCATAACCTACAGCTACAGCGGGGACCTTGCGAATGACACACCTAAACTACAAACTATCTCAGCCAGTAAAAACAAGACATATAGTGTTTCAAAGCCTCTCCGCCATGGCCTACAAATAAATACGAAACGGACTGGGTTACCGGCAGCTATCACAAGACACCTCCGTTAACGCTTCCCGACCTCGGATTAAGACACAGGAAATGGTGCTGCAGTCTCCAGCTGAACAAAGCCGGGGGGAAATGAGACTGCGTTGTGATGGCCGTGCAGAACAGGCCACGAAGCAGCCTAGCTCCTTAAGAAAGAACAGCGCGACCTTCCAGGGCTGTATCTGTGTACCCGGCTCAAGTCCGTATTTTCCAAAGGGAATACAATGTTAGTGGCCAGATAAAAACCGGCCAACTCGCCCGTCCCCAACTTTTAAAGCCATCAGTGATGCACTTTCAGGACCACCGCATTGACACAACCCCATTGACACGCAGCCTTGAACTAACAAGGGTTGCCAGAGGCATAATAATATAAAAAACTTAAGAGCACAGAGCAAGCGCCTAAACTCCTCTCAGAGGGCACGCCAAGCGCTGCGCTCTCCTGCTCGCTGACCTCACCAGCCTTGGCATTCTTAAAACTTTTCGCAACAGTGCTGCTATTTTACCTGCGATGAAGTGGAGAGACCCCGGGCGATGTTTAGTGCTGGTCTTGCAACGCGGGAAAACATAGCTCAATAAGACTTGACGTTAATTCACAATCAGAAGAACGTTGAATTTGGGTGTCTCTCTGCTTCCAGTGACTCCAACGTCCTCTACCACGGCAGCCTGGCAAGACAGAGCTAACTCGCGGAACTACCAACCTTGCCTATCCCTGCCCTCCCCTTTCACTTAAGACTTTTCTCTGATTGGACAAATTACAAACATCACAAACACTGATTGGACAGTATATCCGTTCATCACTTTTGACTTGTTGCGCTAGACCGGGTGCCTGCTGATTGGTTGGATTGGAGAACGCTAGCTTCTGATTGGCTCACAATCTTTTTTTTTTACCCTCTGCACATGACATGAGTCAAAAAACCTCACTCTCGCAACAGCTATTTCCGCTTGGTAACTTAAAAGCGTCACAGCAACGACGTTTCTTAGGTCTTGTTAATAATACTGTTAAACTTGGTTTTCAGTCACGACACTGCGAGAAACAAGTCACCCAGGAAACAACAAAACGTAGCGCGTTGCAAATTTTTAAGATAAATATAGAACGGTTAGCGGGATTTGAAAAATAAAAATATGTTTAAAGATATTTTCTTTCTAATATTCGATCAGTAAAATACAGGCATACTGTATGTAAAATGCCATTTCCGGAAAATAACTGTGTTCGGGAACATAAATAAATAAATGATGATAATTTGCAATTTTAAAATAGCAGACAAATTAGTAAAACTATCGTTTATTTGCTTGCGTGTTTCCAATTTCAACGTAAAAAAACGTGTCTTTCTGTGTTTTAGACCTTCGGTGATGGCAGGTCTGGTTCTCTGTGAACCTACGGATCTGTACAACATCCTGAATCAGTATACTACTCGAGTCTCCAAACTGTCCGAATCCAATTACCTCTGCCTCATTGGTAAGTATATATCACTTGACATGCAAAATCATCTAACTGCGACTAATGAAATATTTAGACATGATTGGAACAGTGTCCACAATCCAAATGAAAGTTACTCTGCTCTTGGACATAACGGGCTTCAGGGGTCATTCACTGTGACGCTGGACAGATTACAGCCTCTGTCCAGTCGGAACATGCTGCAGTGGTGTGACAGACCCCAAGAAAACAGTCACACCAGATGTGCTCTTTGACTGTTTCCTAGACGCACGCACAAAAGCCGAGTACGACGAGAGTCACGTCTTCACCGCCAAACGAGCGAAACGGGTGAGTTTTCTTCCCCTGCTTCGAGCCGCACCAGAAATCATGATGCATGGTCACCGTGATTGTGAACTGCGGCGAAGGTCAGCTCTGGTCAGTCCTAGTTACTGACCAGTCCACTAGAGTGTCCGAAAGCGCTTTTATAGAGCAGGGCGTGGCTCGGGGTAACACTGCCTTCGGTGAAATTATTGAGAAGGAATGACTGTCCGATTAAAATACAAAATAATCAGATTCAAGCCTAGATGCAAAGTAAGTGTGCGCTGTTTACTATTGGATTCTGTGTTTTTGTTCTGTATTTTATTTAGTCTCTAAGTTCAATTTCTACAAATGAATTTCCCGAGACTTCGAGAATTAGCGATATATCCGTTGTCTTTCGTGTTCTCATTTCAGAAGAGACCACCAATTGTAAATCAAAGCCTTATTCCACCAGCCTCATAAAAGTGTACGGATAGTACCGGAATTATCTGTGCCACAATCCCCAATGCACCATACTGATATTTCATTTATTTATTATTTTAGTAGGTCAGATAGTAAAATATGCGTACCTTTGCAGTTCATTGCAAACCTATTGTTTCTACATGAACAACTGACGCTTGAGGTGTTTTGTTATCCTTATACTTTAGGAAAGATTTTTACACTAGCCTGAGCAAAACCTTTTTGAACAACAGCACGTTTGACAAATATTTACTTTACAAGCTGAGGCACCAAATCCCGGAACGGAGTTTCTGGAAATCTTTAAAAAGATTACTTTAAAAAAATAGAGCAGTTCAGCTGCTGCCCACTAGAGGGCAGCACGAGACTGTGTAAACTACAAGCAGCACCATCGATTTCTCCGCCGTTGAACACCAACATTAGTCGATGAGAGCTGCGGGGTGGCCCAGGTGTTTGAACACAGATTGACTGGATCTTTCAGTTTTATTCTGTACTTGCCCAGACTCATCTGCATTTAACTGTAACTTGGATGTAATGGCTCATCCCAGGCAGAATGTCTGAAGCCGGAATCTCAAAATTACAACTTGCAAATGAATAATAATAATAATAATAATAATAATAATAATAATAATAATAATAATTGCTTACACTTATATAGCGCTTTTCTGGACACTCCACTCAAAGCGCTTTACAGGTAATGGGGTCTCCCCTCCACCACCACCAATGATAGGAATAGGAAAAGGCTCTGTGGTAAGGGTGGTGGTGTATTGAAGTTTGTTTTTCCTTCTCCAGGACGAGAACGGGGAATTTGTGATTCCTGCCTGTGTAGAGGTGGAGTGCGTGAAGTACTGCATCGTGTATGATGGCAACACAAGTTCCGTACATGGTTGTGGTGAGCTGCCAACACAGCGGGATCCTTCCTCTCTACAGTAGCTTTCACCTGTTGTAGCCATATCTGCCTTTCCTAAGACCTTGGCCAGTCCCTTCCGCGGTTTACTAAAATCATCAGGTACTCTGTGGATGTGCTAAGAAATCATTTTCAAGTTTTATTTATATGTATTAAAGTCTTTCATTTTAGGAGCAATTTTAAAACTCCTGTCCTGTCACAAAGTGGATTGTTAGCTATTCACTGACTGATGGCAGGGAGTTTCTCTTCAGGCCCGGCCGTCGAGTGCGCTGAAGTCCTAGCGCTGTCCACTCGGTATCCAGTTCAGATCCTGAAAGGCGGCTACGAAGACTTTTCTGCCTCCTACCCTTTTCTTAGGACGCAGAAGATCCTGTACACTCCCCAGGTGACGCCCTGCAGCCACCACACTCAGGGGGAGGGGCTTCACAGCCTTTTGCTGTTTACTTTCTGACAGAAAACCTTTTTTATTTCTGTGCGTGATTCAGACTGAACGTTCGAAGGTTCAAATTCAGCAAGCAAGAATGGAAGAGAAAATAGATCTGTTTTAATTTGAGCGCAGTTTGGTTAAAAATTTGCCAGATGTTATTAAAGTCATAGTAAATGTTCATCTGGAGCACGAACCTTTCAGAGTTTCAACTGACGGTTAATTGGTTTTGACTTTACATGTTGATAAGAATTTGGCTTGTAAAGTAGAGTAAGTGTAGTTAACTGTTTTGTTTAAATTAATTCTGTCTCCTGTTACTTATGTGCTCAGTCTGATCAGAAGTTGCATCTCTATTTAAAGTGATAACTGTGGATTGATTAGAGTTTATATTTGTGTGTGGATTTATGAAGCTGCTTCCAATTTGTGTATTTAGTCACAGTGGAAGAGAGTCTTTTTGAAAAAGGGAAGTGGGTATTATGGGCATCACAGCTATGATATTAGTTTCAAGGGTGAAGAACATTTTTAGTCATTTTTAAACATTACCATGTTTTGGAATGTTAATCAGGTTGAAATAAGCATGTTAATATAACCTGCTGTGTTCTGTTTTTTTTTTGTGTGTGCTATGAAAAGATCAGAAAGTTCCAAATCTAATAATTAAACATAATCTGTTGTGATGTTTGCATCTGCATATTAGAGAGTCTGAGCAGGAAGGAGGGGGAAAGGCTTGGAGTGGTACTATCATTTCCAGTTATCATTCACAGAGTTTTCAAACACCTCTTAACAAATTCCAATTTGTTAACAATTTACAACTGAGGCTATGTTCTTTTTTCCCATTGCTGGGCTACCATGCAGGAATTAGAAAACCTGACGCTGTATCCCGTAGAGATCCTGCCTGGTCAGCTGTACATGGCGAACCTGAGGCAGGCCTCTGATCGTCAGATTCACAAAGACCTCAAATTAAAGGCCCTGGTGAATGCTTCACAAGACAGCAGCCACGTGTGAGTGAGTCTGCACAATTCTGCCTTATTCACTTGATTGAATACAAAGTATACATGAATTCAAAGACTTCTGCATAGCATGCTGTAGATTACCATACAGACAAGGTAGGATACCCAGAAAAAGTAAGAAGTATCTTTGATCTTAAAATTTTTTTTAGAACTTTAATACAATAAGTATAAGTAATATCTGCATGCTTAAAAACCCAAAATCTGGGCTGTGCCTTCTTGTGTTTGCCTGGGCCAAGAGCCAGGTGTGACTCAGCAAGAGTAAACTTTTCAGAGGGCACGGTTGTGTAACGTTTCACTTCCTGTCTTGAGTTACTTCATCGCTGAGCGCTGTATGTTCCAATCAGACCCCTGTTGGTACAATCCTGCTTTAAAGTGATGCATTCTTCTGCATTCTCTCTGCGCCAGGTTTAAAGGAAGCGACTGTGAGGTCTTTGACATTCCTGTTGCAGATTCTGTGGAGGCAGACCTCTCTGGTTATTTCCAAAATGTGTGCATGTTTATAGGTTAGTATAAAACAATGTGTAAAATAACATATCACTGTCTAGGCACTCCCAACCCAGAGGCATGTGATGTTATAATGAATTGACTAATTTGAAGCTGGTCTCTGCCAACACTTAAATCTTAAGGTCTGTAGGTGGTGCTAAAAATGTTTTCCTGCTTTGATCTGAAAACCTGATTCACAGTCAGGGCTGTGACCTGCTGGTGATGCCCTTTATTTTATTGCGACTTCAGCCTGCATTTCCTTTCTTTTTATTTTAGTTTATCAGAACCCATAGTGCAGTGAGCTAGGAAACATGCCTCATGATAGGTTTGTTTAAAATTATGGGATGTTTTGAGGTGCTTCCTGAACTCATGCTGGTAAGTGTAATGCCTACCCACTGATGGTTTTTCTGTTGTTTTCCGAGAATCCCATCTCAGGGCACAGGGCTCGGTTCTGGTCTTCTCAAGGCTTGGTATAAGCCGCTGCAGTGCTGTGGCAATGGCATTCCTTGTTCATCATCTGAAAGCCACACTGAAGGCAAGCAGTGCTTTTTTATCTCTAATTTCAAGGGCAGGTTATGTGTCTCCATTAGTCACAAAAGCAGAGTACTATGAAAAGCGGTTGAATGTCATGGCATTTTGCTTTGTGTTATTTTAAATGTAAATGGTCTTTCTTAGCATTTTATTAAACTTAGAAATCCACAAGAGAAGATTCTAGGCTTTTCTGCTCACAATATAGGTGTGTTCTCACGACTTTGCAAAGTCGTGTCACTCACAGTTTTGCCAAGCTTTTTGTCAAACCCTTCTGCAATAGCAGTGCAATACCTTGTGTTTCTCTCCTGTAGTTTAGAAAGCATTCAGAAAGACTCTCTGGTACACGCATGCAACCCATTCTGTGCTCTGATAACTGGTAAATGACTGCAGCAGTTTTAACAATCAGGATGCCATCAATGAAACTGAAAACTGCTATTTTAACAGTTGGAAAATCTCACATTGACATTGTTGTCATTATTCAGCAATCACACTACAGGTTTAAAGTTAAAATTGTTGTTAAAATTTCACTCTTTACCTGTGTGATTTCTATATTCTTATTTTTAGGAGTCGTGGGCACATGTGCTGAAATGCAAAACGAATGCAAGACCAAATCGCGGGTTTGTGCAGCAGCTTTCAGACTGGGAGCTGCGTGTTCTGGGTGAGAGGGCCACAGACATTGCAGAGCCACTCTACTGAATGGGTACACGGGCCGACCCATTCTGACTGGGCCATTGAGCCCTGGAATAGGCCATGACCCCTTTCTGCAGCCTTCACCGTAAAACTGAAAACAAGAAGATGAAATATACAGTTCTATCTTTAATTTCACTGTGCAACGGTTGACCATTTGATTATTGGAATTAGTTAAATGTATTAATCATGGTCTCCGCATTTATTTATTTCACACAAAATAAAATTATACCTGTACATACATTGTAATTTGTTTTGTGTTATTAAAAATAGGTATATGCTGATGTTGTGCATGGTGGTGGAGTAGGCACATGCCTGTTTTATTATGAAAACCTATATAACACACCCCTTCTAAAAAAATGTGGTTTGTGTTTTGTGAATGTACTGTATTGTTTTGAGCACTGGAACACATGAGTTGGATGGGGATGTGTAGCGTGATACATGTCTAATAATATTTTGGGGGATAAGGATGGAGTTCTGCAGTTGGTAAACTCTTATCACATTAAAAGGGTATGAAAAAACTTTACGGGAATTCCGGGTATTGTCTATAACAGATTTTTTTTCTATAATTAAATGGTATATACATTTCTTCCTCTTTATTTATCAAAGTAAATATTGAGGGCTGGTGCATCCTTGGTCAACACTCTGCTAGAGTTGTAGTAAGGTTTAGTGCAATAGTAAGATCTAAAGAACTTAGCTATCCGTTACAGACACATGGAGAGCCAACAGGCAGCGGGCTTCCCAAATGAAAGTGAATCGCTGCTCTTCCCTGTGTTACGGTTTTCACCTTTACCCTTTCTCTCTAAAATTCTAGAACGTGCTGTCACACTTCAGTTACATAACCACCTCATGACAAACAACCTTTTCGAACCCCTCCAATCTGGCTTCCGTCAACTTCACAGCACAGAAACCGCCCTAGTCAAAGTCACCAACGATCTCCTAATAGCTTCTGATTCTGGTTCTCTTTCCATACTCATCCTTCTTGATCTCAGTGCTGCCTTTGACACTGTTGACCATAACATCTTGCTTTCTCGTCTCGAGACTGTGTTTGGAGTCTCTGACACTGCCCTCAAATGGTTTAAGTCTTACCTCACTGATCGCTGTCACTTTGTCTCTCTCAATGGGTACAGGTCTGAAATTGGTCTTGTCAAGTCTGGTGTCCCTCAGGGCTCAATACTGGGCCCCTTGCTCTTCAGCATTTACATGTTCCCACTTGGTCAGCTTTTAAGATCACATGGCCTCAGCTTTCATTTTTACGCTGACGATACTCAAATATACATCCATACCAAACCCGACACTGATGTGGCTGTCTCTATTCTATCTAATTGCATCTCTGACATAAAAATTTGGATGACTCAAAACTTCCTTCATCTTAACTGTGACAAGACTGAAGTCATGCTTATTGGTACCCCCCATCAACTTCGTAAAGCCAGTCCTGTAACCCTGTCTGTAGATGGCTCTGTACTTGAGCTCCAATCAAAATTGAAAAACCTTGGGGTTATATTCGATTCTGGCTTAACATTCGACCCACATGTACAGCATACTGTCAAAACATCTTTTTTTCACCTTAGAAATATCGCAAGACTACGCCCTATGCTATCATTAACTGCGGCTGAAAAGCTGATCAACATATTTGTATTCTCTCGAATTGACTACTGCAATGCTCTGCTCCCTGGGGTATCTAAATCTACTCTGAACAAGCTGCAGTATGTCCAAAATTCAGCAGCCAGAATCCTGACCAGATCTAGCGCAAGTGTTCACATTACTCCTATCCTGGAGTCCTTGCACTGGCTTCCGGTCAAATTCCGCGTAGACTTTAAAATCCTCATGCTCACCTACAAGGCTTTACATGGCTTGGCACCTCAATACCTGTCTGAACTTTTATCGCCCTACTCCCCACCTCGCAACCTCCGCTCTTCAAATTCTGCCCTCCTTACTGTCCCCCAAGCCCGTCTACATTGTATGGGCGACAGGGCCTTCTCCTGCTATGCCCCCAAGCTCTGGAACTCCTTGCCCAAGGATATTAGAGAGTCACCTTCTCTAAACTCCTTCAAATCCAGACTCAAAACCCTCCTTTTCAGAAAAGCCTTTACTTAACTGGTTCCATTCTTCACCCCTCTGCTCTTCTTAATACCATCTTCCACGGTCTCCTCTATTGTTATTGTTGTATTGTTGTAATTATAATTGTGTCCTGTCTTGTGAAATTTTCTTATTTATTGTTGTAGTCTTCTTATTTATTGTTATTGTCATCCTGTAAAGCGCTTTGAGAAGCCACCTTTAAAGGCGCTATATAAAATAAAGTTTATTATTATTATTATTATTGTCCCTCTAAACGTGGGAGAGGTGCGCGCACGATCAGTGTGACGTCACACTCCGGGGGGCTTCCTATTGGGCGGAGCCGTCCAGTCTGAACCAATCAGCGCACGGGGCGGGGCCGCAGTCTGGCGTCTCCGGCTTCTCTTTGAAAGGAAACCCTTCTCAAAGCCCGGCAACACAGGGGCCCATTGTGACTCAGCGCTCAGCGCAGACACAGATAAAACCCCCCCGTTAAGCAAGATTCTTCCCTGAGTAAAAGCAGTAAAAGCAGGATCAGATCCCAGCGCTCGCTCGCTGGCTGGCTCGCTCGCGGGGACGCCGAGCCGCCATTGGTGCGCACGTGGAGCCCCAGCGCGCGGTCGCACCGCCCCCGCTTCCCGATTGGCCGGAGGGTCGGAGGGGGCGGGGCCCCGGGGTGACAGCGCCGTCAATGCGCTTTAAGACCAGACCAGATCAGCCTGGCTCATCTATTTCAAACATGGCACTCCGCCCCACTACGTTCAGCGACTGTCTCCAAGAATGGGAGGATCTGGAGAAAGATTATCAGCAGGTCCAGGTGAAACATCTTCCTCTGTGTCTCTTTTTTCCCGTGCTGTCGGTCGCCTGCGCCTTCTGTGCCGGTAAAAGACAGGAGGCTGATGGTTTGGACGTGTTGCACTTGAACGCCGAGATGCAGCAAGTTTCGTAAATATTATGACAGTACAGCTAAAGACGGCCTGGCAACCAGTTGCACGGTGTGAGTTCTGATGTGAGCCGCACGCGTGAACAGCTCAATAAGACACACCGTTGTTTCACTTTTCTTAGTTCGGGTTGTCCACAGACAGGCTCAGACCGAGCAAATGCGCTCTTGCGCCCGGAATCACGGGTGTCTACGACTGACTCCTGTTTTGTACTGTGGGCTGAGGATGGCGCCGCCTGCGATGGGTTTGTAGATCAATATCCTGGAGGAATCAGGGATGTTGAGCGGAAGCCATGCTGACGTCAATCAGAAACGAATACATTAGGAAATATTTGGCCCTTTTCAAAATTATTGTACATTGTTACGCAATGTAGGCCAAGCCTTTCTACGAGGATCTTTGCGAAATGTCACGGTTGGGACAAGCCCTATATGTGGAGAACAGTTTTAGTCTTGTGTGTGACAATCTCTAGTTGTTAAGAGTACGCATTCATAACCCTTGAACAAATAGAGCAACACTGCGGGCAGTGAGTGCAGGCGGAGTATTGACCTAAAGGCTTGGTGCTTTGTAATCTGGCGTCTCGGCACAGAACACACCGGTAACAGCGCCTGAGACTGAGCTGCCACTCGGCTTTTACAGCACTGAACTTTAGCCCAGAATGCGCGGTGAATCACAGTACAATAGAAACCTTTGCCCTCCTAACAGAAAATTAACCGAAATTCGCCATGCAACTTTAAAATGATCGAGCTCTGCCGACATCGATCAAATCAGGGCAGATTGATCACAGGTGCCTGTCAGAGAAACATCCCTTCTGCCAACTTTCCCCAGACGGGATCCTGTGCAGTCTTCAGCGCAGTGGCGCTGTGATGCAAAATATAGTAAAGGCAACGTCTGACAGCCAAGTTAATTTGTGGAACTTTAGTTATTTCCGTTCTGTTCAAAAAGACGAGCGACTCTGAGAGGATGCTTGCAAGCGCGCGCCAGTGTAGGGACCTGCGCGCGGGGAGATCCCGCCCGGCGGGGGGGGCGGTGACGTCACAGGCCCGAGACCAGGTCCCTGTTGTGGGTCCGAGCTCCTTGTTCTGGAAAAGATCTTGATAGACGAAGGTGTTTAATCTTTAAAAAAAAAAAAAAACGTTTCAGTTCAAATGTTAATGCACAAACGCCTAGGCTACAGTCTCGGTACAAGAAGCATGTTTTCCAGAAGGCAGTGTAAAGAGCTTTGAGTTACACTGCTGTGTACGTGGAATATCTTTTCCCGTGTGCCTGTCACGACCCTACTTTTAATAGGTTATAGGTTAATAGGTTAAAAATAACAGTTATCTGAATATTTAATTGAACTCATTTGCATTGGTATATTGGTATTGTATCATTTGTTTTACTGATATCAGAAACTGTCACCTCCGAAAACAGTGTGTTGTGTAAGAAGGAAAGGATATTGTTCATACTGTATGGCACAGTAGCACAGATGTTTCTGCAGATTTTCATACTGCACACTGTGCTTCTCGTTAGGATTATTTATTGCTGTCTCAAGCACGCGCATCCTGCGGCTCACCCCTGCTGTAACTGAAGTTTAATTTGGATCCCTCTGGATTCTGGAGGGCTGGTGTCTTCTACCGTCTCTTCCACCTGAGCTGTGGGTTACTTACCTGGTCTCATTATTTCATGAACTGCGTTGTTGTTAATACTTCTAGCAGGGCTGAAGGCAACTGTGCTCTTACTGAAGTGCCTTTTTTCACCAATTAACGATAACAAAGTTAATGGTTTAATTGACTGTACAGTTTGACCACAAAATCAGAAAACCAGAAGCAATCCGGGAATTGAGTTTGATACCCCCACTCTAGATGTCCAGCAAAGTTGAGCTTTTTCTGTGTCCGCCCGGCCTGCAGGAGACGCACCGCCTGTACAAGCAGAAGCTGGACGAGCTGACCAAGCTGCAGACCAGCTGCTCGGCCTCCATCGCCCGGCAGAGGAAGAGGCTGAAGGAGCTGTCCCAGGGGCTGAGCGAGTAGGTATTGACCGGAGCTCGTGCCCACGCTGGGCTGTCCTCCTGTCTCCACCACAGGGCGGCAGTGCTCCTTCAGTACCCTGGACATTGCTCATTCAAACCCCATTAATCCCTGAGCCAACGGCGTAGCTAAGCCATTCCCCCACCGCTGCAGAGTATATATACAAGATGATTTTGATGGGTAAGGTCATTATAATAGTTTAAGAATGATTCCTCACAGGGAACACACTGGAAGGCCTAACAAGTCGAGCTTGCGCTGTCCTCCTGCTAATCGTGGGCTCGCTCTCCCCTGTGCTCGGCTCTTCCTGTCTGTCTCAGATGCAGGGCCGGGGTGCTTCCCGAGGAGGCCAGTGTCATCGACGGGATCAAGGCGCTCATTAAGGAACGACCAGGCATCTTCTTTGAGATGGAGGCCTTCCTCCCGAAGAAGAACGGGTGAGACCTTGACGCCGCAGGAGTTTCTGCTCCAGATGACCCCTTGATCTGCTTCCCCTCTTGGCTCCTGTGCCTTTCTGCTGTCTAGTGCCACGTGTTTTTTATATGGTCATCCATCTGTCCATCTTCTCACCACTTTATAGAGTTCAGGGTTTGCCGGGGAGCCAGAGCCTAACCCAGCAAGCAAGGGACACACGGCAGGCTACACTCTGGATGGGACACACACACGGCAGGCTACACTCTGGATGGGAGACACTCACGCCGGGGCTAAATTTCCCAGCAGCCAATTAACCTACCGGCTGAGGTGGAGAAGCGCGTGATAGCTTCATCTGCTGGTTTAAGGGAGAGCTAGAGGTTCAAGCCCAGAGTGGATCTGAACCAGGACCCCAGGCCTAACACCCTTGTTCTTATAAATCCTGACACGGGATCTTTAATGACCAAAGAATCAGGACCTCAGTTTAGCATCTCGTCCGAATTATGGCACCTCCTACAGCAGAGTGTCACCAGTCACCACACTCCAGACGTGGTGTAGTAATTCTTGTCCAGAGAGAAAATCGCCACCTACTGGTCCACCAACACTACTGACAGCAGCAACCTGGCTTTCCTCCGAGGTCTCCCAGTCCAGTCCTGACCAGGCCCAGCCCGGCTGAGACCCGACGACATCAGGCCACCAGGTGGTAACGCTGCTGTTAGACTACCAGCTTTCATCCGAAAGATACAAACCAGTGTTTCTCTCTGTCTCTCCAGATTGTACCTCAGTCTCGTCCTCGGGAACGTGAATGTCACTCTGCTCAGCAAGCAGGCAAAGTAAGTGCTCGTCTATCTTCTTCATGTGCAGCGTGCTTAGTGGGTCTTTATTTAAACACGATCTGGTCGCGATTTCTCAAATCCAAGGGCATTGGCATGGCTTGAGATGCAACATAAAAGACCCGTTTAATTGATCAGCCTCAATTAGGGTACTGGGTAGAAGTTTGATCACCTCATTTAAAGAAATATCTTACTGTCTAAACATCCGTTCTATCCACTTCTCCCAATTCAGGCTCGCAGGGGAGCGTTTTATTATGATTTTAATGATAATAAACTTAATTTTAAAGCGCCTTTAAAAGTGGCTTCTTAAAGCACTTCACAGTAAGAAAAAACATTCACAATGAGAGCAGATGTTTCTAGAGAGGCGGGTTCCTTTTTTGACCAAAGTGATAATATTTACATAATTACATAATTGATTATATTTACACTATTAAAATAGAACTGTTCATTCTCTAGTCCTGTTCCTCTAAAGCCACGAGATGTAGTCTACATCTCTTCCTAGCTGAGCAGCCAGGTAGTGATTTAATTGCATCTGGTGACTCAATTGGTCCTTTTTACCAAAGTTCAGTGAAAATAGCAGTTCAGATATTGACCACTAGAGGGAAGTACAACCCCACTTTCAAAACCAGCTACCCGTGGAATTTCTCGGATAACGAGCATCAACATTCGTGTGCTTAATTATTACAAAGAGGAGCTCTTTCTGCCCATCGTGTTTGTTTGGTAGTTTAGTAGCAAAGGGGATCTAAAATGTTGATAGATATTTCTTGACGGACGGGGACACCTTACTGTAAACAGGCGCCATCCATCGGATGAGACATAAAACCGAGGTCCTGACTCTCCGTGGTCATTAAAAATCCCAGGGCGTTTCTCAAGAACAGTAGGGGTGTAACCTCAGTGTCTTGGCCAAATTTCCCTTTGGCCCTTACTAATCATGGCCTCCTAATAATCCCCCTCTCTGAACTGGCTTCATCACTCTGCTCTCCTCCCCACTGAGAGCTGGTGTGTGGGGAGAGTACAGGTGCATCATCCATCCAGGTGGGGGCTACACACTGGTGGTGTGAGGGAATCGCCATTATCTCTAAAGTGTTTTGAATGGACTATCCAGAAAAGTGCTATATAAGTGTAAGGAATTGTGACCCATACTGAGCACATTATACTCTTGGGAAAGCTTGAGCTCTCCAGTGTAAATGAATTCCGCCCTTTGCTGTATTCAAGTGTTCTGTTTTTTATTGCTTCCCCATGCCGTTGTGGTTAAATGTGATTTGCCGGCCTCTTTGTTCTCCCCTTGCTGCTATTTCTGTGTTTTGCCACTCCACTTTTTTGTTTTCCGTCTGCAAATTGAACTAGCCTGTCAACGATATCGGTTTTTAATCCGTGTTCATGACCTATGATGCTGCAGTTCTTCTAGTTTGAGAATTTTCATTATATGGAATTCTATGATATTTCCAGAAAGCATTTGATAAAAGGCAGATGCTTAAAAAAAGTCCTTGTTTGCTTGAAGAATTCTAGTTAAGTTAAACCTGGCACAGTGGTTGACAGTGCTGCTTCGCAGAGCTGGGGCCCTGGGTTCGATTTCTGGGCTGCTGTCTGCATGCAGTTTGTATGTTCTCTCTGTGTCCATGTGGCTTCCCAAAGACATGCCGGTAAATTAATTGGCTTCCGGAAACGTTGGCCCTGGTGTGAGTTTCTGTGTGTGCCCTGTGAGGGACTGGCTGCCTGTGCAGGGTGTACCCTGCCTCGAGCACATGGCTTGTTCTGGTGTAGACTCTGGCTCCCCCGCGACCCTCAATTGGATGAAGTGGTTAAAAAACACATAGGGGGAAAAAAGCTCCTCTGTACATCACCCAAAGACATACCCTAAACCAGCCCAACACCAACTACCGCCATGCCTGTTTCATACCAATTTAGTCTAAACCCCTCTGAAAATGTGGCTCTGAGCCCTTCACCAATTATCTCATGAGTCAATTAATGCGCCACATATGGGTCTGAGACATTTCTATATCACTTTACAGTTGACTATGATGCTATTCATGCTATAGTACGTTAAGGATATACTATTAAGTCACTGCTGTGCGCTAAGGCTGCACTGTCTGCTCTCCCACCAGGTTTGCCTATAAGGACGAGTACGAGAAGTTTAAGCTGTGCCTCACCATCCTCCTGCTGCTGTTCTCCTTTACCTGCCGGTTTCTGGTCAGCAACAGGTACAGGACTGACCGCTGGGTGGTTCTGGGCTCCGGTCTGCAGGGGGTGGGCAGGAGACGCCGCTGTAGGTGTACCGGCTCTGAGCAACGCCTTCTGCAGGGCCTGCGCAAACATGCAGCCTGCAGATACACTGGAGCTCAGTGCCGATGTACAGCCTCCCTGTAGCCATGAGCAGGTTTTCCCTTTGTCTGAGGTTTTCTTCTGTGTGCGTTTCCTTGCAGGGCGGTAGATTCTCTTTTCAACTTCCTGCTGGTGTGGTATTACTGCACGCTCACCATCCGAGAGAGCATCCTCATCAACAACGGGTCCCGGTTAGTGTCCCGCGTGCCGCTCGTTTGAGCTCCCGGTAAAACCCAGGGATTAAAAAAAAAATTGGTTTGAAGTAAAATCGCTGAGCGGTTGTCATTCTGCACCGCCTTGCCCCTCTCCACCGTCGGTGGGCTGGTGGATGCAGGGGCCTGGTGTCTCTCGCTGACGCCCGGCGAGGCCCAGCCGGCCCCAGTTCTGTGCTACAGCCGAGGGGAGCCCCAGTCCCAGCTCCAGAGGGTGGCCTCGGAGACGTGGCCCTCTGCACCCCGGGTGAAAGAAGTGAGGCCTGTGCTCTGGGCCAGCTCCCAGCGTGCAGAAGCCCTCCCTGTGTCTGCTCTCTGCTCACTGAGGCGTTGCTGAGTAGATGTGCAGCAGCTGTGTTCCAGGGCTCCAGATGTTCCCTGGAGTGGGGGGTGTTTGTTGTGTGGCAGCGGGGCTGTGGGCAGCGAGACGTTTCCTGCTGGAATTCTTGCCAGATGTGGTTCTCGTCCATCGTTCCTGTCCTCACAAACGTGTGGGTTTGAATTTAGCTCTTGTTTTGACATGACGGTGCACGTGAAATAAAGGACCTGGTTTAAGAAGCAGCCACCCTAATTCAGACGGGTTTTAGGCTTTCGTGCGTGCGGGCTGTGACTCTGGCCTCTGCGCCTGTTGTGCCTTTTGTCCCTGCAGGATCAAGGGCTGGTGGGTGTTCCATCACTACGTGTCCACCTTCCTCTCGGGAGTCATGCTGACCTGGTGAGTCCCTCCTCAGCGAGTCGCACCAGCGGCCCGTCTGCAGCAGCCTGCTCCGGTGCACCCATCCGTAACAGCGGAGAGCAGAGCTTCACACGGGGGGCGGTGGGAGTGTGGAGCAAACTGCTCAGCCACGCTGTTGAAACTGATACCTTGGCTGCTTTGGGAACTGGTTGGACAGATTCCTCCGTTCAGTCGCCTGAGCTCAGAAGGGCCGGATGCCCTGCTCTCGTTCGCAGTCTTCCTTTCCCTACTTATCAGCCTCTCGTCTTGTGTGCTCTAGACATACAAGAGGCGCTTTGAAGGACAGTTTCTGAAAAATAATGAAATGTTCCGATGAATTGCATCAATAACTTATTTATATACATATGTACACAACCGCAGTGTTTGCCATTCTTGTTAATTTCCAAGTCGTAATCCACGCTGAAGCGGCCTCCAGCTGCCTGTCCGGTTCGCTGACTTGTCTTTCCTGCCCACCAGGCCTGATGGGAAGCTGTACCAGATGTTCAGGAACCAGTTCCTCGCCTACTCCCTGTACCAGAGTAAGTCGAGAGCTCGCCTGTGTTGGACAGAGACGAACAGCACCCTGGGGTGGTTAAGCTGCCTGTCTTCGACTGATCTTTTTCTGAGTTTTTTTTTTCAGGTGTAGCGACTTTACTCTGCTGTGTGAGTTGTTCAGTGGTCCTCTGTGTCAGTGATCAGTGTCAAGTGACAACAGGATGATAACTTTGTCAGGAAAAACGACTATGATACCTCAGAATGAATGCAGTACTGCTTGTTGAAATGATCCTGCAGATCTTGGGATCGGGGATTTTTTGGAGGTTGTGTTCAGGTGATGTGATTTTGCTTAACGCAGCCTAAGCTGCAGGCTTCACCTCCTCTGTACTGCACAGCGCAGAAGCGTGGGTAAGGGGGGGCGCTGTCTTATACACACACACATAGGGACAATTGAGACGCAGATTAACCCAGCCAGCGTGTCTCTGGAAGGAGGAAGAAAACCAGAGCGCTTGGAGAGAACCCACACTCATAACATGCAAGCTTCACACGGAAGGCTCTCCAGTTTAGAATCGAACCCGGGACCCGAAAGCTGCGAAGCAAGGACCGCATCAAAAACGCGCTCTTTCAGTTGGCAGTGTAGATCTGGGTGACACTCCCTGAACGAAGAGCACACTTATTTCTGAATAAGTTTGGTATTTCTGAAGTCTTCTGTGCAGGAGTGTGTTATTAGATGAGAAAGGGAAACGTCTGATCTAGCCTAATGGGGACACACCGGTGATCTAGAAGGGAGGTAATGCATAAGGTGATTCTCCTTGCCTCAAGGAACAGGCTTTGTGGGGAAGAGTAAGTCCATTCGCTGCCCATCACTTCTCCATGTTATCTTATCCAAACTAAAGGGAAATAATGTCCTGTTTGCTTGCCAGTGATTACACAGCAAAATTAACTTTCAGCTGTGTCATAAAACCCTTAATGATTCCCCCTGGAACAGCAGACCCCAGAGCACATCTCCAAAATACAAGGACTCTCCTCAGCTGGAATCATGATTGGAGAGCATCTCTCCTCTCCTCTCTTTCCCCTCCTTCATTCTCGGAGACTCTTTTCCCGGCAGCATGGAAACGCAATCCGCAGCCCTCTAATTACGACAGACATGAAACCCGCATTGACAGTCATTGTTTTTCCCTGCATGCCCGGTGTCCTGTTCTGTGTTTGCGCTGCAGGCCTCGTGCAGTTCCTGCAGTACTACTACCAGAGCGGCTGCCTGTACCGGCTCAGGGCGCTGGGAGAGAGGCACAACATGGACCTGACTGTGGGTAAGCGCGGGGTTCCGGGGAACACCCAAGTAAAACAGAAGCTCCAAGTGGAGGAGACCTTGTCTTGAGAAAGCGTGTCCCTGCTTGTCTCTTTCAGAGGGGTTTCAGTCTTGGATGTGGAGAGGGCTGACCTTCCTGCTCCCTTTCCTGTTCTTTGGTCATGTAAGTGCGAGGTGTGAAGCCGTGTGAGAATACGAGGCCTGTCACCTTCTGTGGGGGTGCCAAGAATTGCAGTGCAATTGTGGGTTAGTGGGTTCATTAATCATTAAGATCAAGTTTAAAAAAAAACTATTATTTTTCATACACTCACCCATTTCAAAATGATTTTGACTCCCACGACTGCACAGAGGGTTTTGTTTTTCCGTCAAACGCCCGAGTTCTCTGCAAGTTCCACCAGCTGTTGTCTCCCGTGTTGCAGTTCTGGCAGCTGTACAACGGACTCTGCCTGTTCTGGATGGCCCGGCTCCCAGAGTGCCGAGAGTGGCAGGTTGGTGTTTTATGTGCCTTGGGAATTTCGGTCAGGGTTCCGAAGTGGAGCAGAGCCCTGTAGTCCTGAGCTTATGGGTTTGAGTCCGATGCCCTTCGCAGACTGCGATGAGGATTGCCCAAGCTCTGGCGTGCAGTTGGCCCAGCAGGGTTTAGGGCAGGTAAGACAGGTGACAGAAAAGGGGAGACTCATCTTTAAGGCGCCAAGCCGTTTCCTGTCCCCAGGGCGGCGAGATGCCCGAGTCCGTGCTGTGGGTGCTCTTGTATCCGAACTGCAGCAGCACGACCGGACTCTCCTCTTCCCAACCTGCTCCATTCATCCCCCCCCACGTCTGTGAGCTCCCGCTGTCGGAATGGGGTTCATTTCGGCATCTGTCCCTGCCTTCCTCTTGTTCTTTCCTGGAAAATAAAAACTAAATGCGAATCCATAATTCTTCAGTTAAAAAGTTCGATTTTAGGAAAAGGAACCTTTTCTCTTCTGTGTTGGTGGGGTTCGGCGTGATCGCAGAAATAATTTGAGACCAACAGCAAGTCGGTGCCATAAGAGTTCATTACAAGCAGCACAGGGTCCAGTTAGCATCTTAGTGGCCCTACAGACCATCTCAGAGGGTGGATGTGGTCAGTGAACCCTACTACTGGACATACGCACAACTGGTAATAGACCAGTCTGCTTTTTTTAATGCTTTGCTTTCCTGACCCATCCTCAGTCTCTCTTTCCCTCTCTACTGTCTCTTTCCTCAGGTGCTTATGTGCAGCTTTACCTTCTTGGTCCTCTTCCTGGGGAACTTCTGCACCACACTGGGAGTCGTCTACCAGAAGCTCCAGAACAAGAGCCAGGGAAGAGCTAAGAGGCTATGAAAGCAGTAGAAGGAGATGAAATAAACACTCCAGCACACCTGTCCTGCTCCAGCTACTTTGTCTATCCGTGCCCCTCTGTTGCTCCACCCGATTCAGTGTGGTCTTCTGGTCTCAGTGCAGGTCCTGGGGCCAGTGGATACGTACTAACAACTCGAGATCGGTCTCCATCTGAAAGACAGCCTATCGGATCATCTCATAGTGAGGACTTGGACTTCATAGCGTATGCATTGCAATCCTGCTGTTGTGCAAGTTTCACCTCCAGAAGCTGTTTACGTGTGCCTCATTTTTAATTGTACGAAAATGCAGTTCTGTGCCTGACTGTAAGAACTGTAAGAAAAAGAGTGTCCCGGCCTACATGTGAAAGCTGGGGGCAAAAGGAAAGAACAACTAAACTATGAACCACAGTGATGCTTTTTAGATCAACCGATTCAAACAAAACGATCCCACTGGGCTTGTATCCTGGGCTGGGTTTGTGTGCACGTGGTTGCTGGGGTTCACCAAGAGCCATGTCCATACTATAGAAAGAAAAACTGCAGAACTGGGGTAAAGCTGGTGTTTTTAAATGATGCTGTACAAGCTTTACTGCAACCCTTTTCCTTCGCTCTCTGAGGATTAGGAGTGGAATGACAGTACAGGGTATCCTTAGAGCCAGTGGATACGGCTTTACTCTCGCTCAATAAAAAAACAGGCTCGTTGATGGACTCCAGCAATGATACACCTTTGGTCACTTGTTGAAATAATTAGATTGCTTGTGATATTTCAAAGTGGTTTTGGGGGTAAGTGGTACATGTCACTGTCTCAAAGCAAAGTCTGTATACTTGTTCTACGCTTGTGTTAATGCACAATTACATCTGGTAGGGTTGTTGTAATTGACTCCTCAGTCTTGTATAGATAGTAATTTTCTTACATTGATCGCAAACCAGGAGCAGCTGCATTGTAAAGATCAATGACACTCCTACTGTGCAGCTATTCCTTCAGTTTATTTCGCCAATAAAAGGGATAAAAAGTAACACGGGTCCCTGCTTCCATAGTATTGTCAAGGGCTGTTGGATCTCTAGACAGTAGATGCTCTATATTGGGATGTTCCCCTTCCTAGGGGAACTCAGTTAGTGCCCTTGTGCTGTTGCTGCTTGTGCGCATCAGCAAGCTGTAGCATGCAAGAGCCACTCAATAAAGAAGTGCACTGGATAAAGGGAGCATGCAAACTCCATGCAGAGTGCAGCTCAGGTTCTGAACTTAACCCAATGCTAACCACCACGTCACTGTGCCGCCAGAATCCCTCAAGCACCAAGACGTAGGTTCCCAGCCCATCTCTAACACCTCAGGGTTTGACTGAGATCTAGGCCTGAGCACCGTATTCATTGCACACAAATCACCGTTCCTTTCCACTTCCCAGCCACCCAGTTCCAGCAGCTCAAGCCTTTCCGATTCAGAGCAGCCCTCTCAGACGTGCGCAGCCATGGCAACGAGCTGCCGGCGGAGAGCAGGCCAGCCCCGCGGACACGCAGAGCTCCGGGGAATCTCTCATCCTCAGTTAGAGGGGGGGAAAAGTGCTGGCTGTTGAAAATGGGAGAGAGAGACACTTGCGATTCTTCACATGAGCTTGTTCTGCCCATAGACTTCACAGCCAACTTAGCAAAGGACTAGAAATCCTTCCCAGCTGTGTGAACCAGGTCAGTGACCAGACCACCGGCATGTGTCCACACCACCCATCTTGTGAAGATGTGCTTTGAAAAATGTTTTCAGTTTGAGGACTGAAAGGCACGAGCAGTGCAAGAGACGGGTTTTGTAAGACCGATTATGAATGAGGTTCTGATTTTGGGGTTCAGGCGCTCATCCAAAGGTGTAACAGGGTGGTGCAGACCCACTGTCGCCAGGTTAGACGCAGGGGAAGTTAAAGCAGCTCTAGAGAGCGACTGTGGGGAAACCTGCAGTGAGCCTGACAGGACCAGTGTGTTTTAATCTCCCTGCCCCTCCAGAATTAAAAACAAACCATGACAATTTTCATCTCTATTTTAATAACGTTTAAAAAAAATGATTGCATATAAAATGTAATCAAGCTGCAACTAGACAAAAGGAACACAAGACATCATGTTACAACCATTGTTTAACTCCAAAAAATTAATTGTTGTTAATGGTCAGGTTAAGTGACTAACATTAGGGCTGCCTCATTGAAAGCCATTGAGTCCAGAAGCACTGATGAGCAATATCAAAACACACAGGCCCTGGTACAGCAGCCACCTTCTTCCTATATAGTTACAGTCAGAAACCAGGACCTCAGACTGCAAGAGGGCTTTTCACTTGCAAAATGTCACTCTGAAAACGCTTAAATGTTTCTTGTTAAGGAATCCAAGAAAAACAGAGAGGAATAAGTGGGGAGCCTTTCCATTGATACAAAGTTTATTAGAACCCACATCTGTGCCACCTGTTGAAAACATCTGGATAAAGAAAATATATTCCACGGTGTGAAAATGCTTTCAACAGAGTGTTTGGTTACAGGGTATTTCAAACTATACCAAATGTGTTAACATTTTCTTTAAGATTCAAATATAATGGAATCGATGGCAGTATTTGGTAAATGAACTTGCCTTCATTTCAGTTCCATCACCATTTCTATGCAAAATCTTGCCAAAAAAATGGAAATTCAAAGGTTACAGCTCAATACAGTACAAGGTATCACAGCATGTTGTCAAATTTACTTTAAAACATATGGCATAGGACCTTTGAATGGGGAAACTCCAGCCAACTCTTGGTAATAGCTAGCACTTCTGCTGAGATTGATGTGCGACACCGTCAAATTAAATGCCACCTTTATCAGATATTACAAATCATACAAGCAGGTAAAATCAGAACCTTATCTCAGTAAAGCAGCCAAGAATGATGCCCACATGAACCACAGGTGTATCTGTAGCAGACATAGGCAGCGTCATCCAGCTCTGCTTTTCTGAAGTGTATCTTTCCGTTCTCCCTTCACGGAAACACACCGCCAGCAAGCTTTTACTCTCCTCAAAATCCTGCTGACAAATTAGCGAGTTTCCTCCACAACTCCTCTCCAGTTGACTTTTCTCCTCATCATGGAGGGAGGAAAAAGAAACTGGGGATTTTGCATTAAAGCCAAGTTTGTGAGCAAAGGCAAAACGAACTCTATTCCCTTTGGAATCCGGTATACATGTCTGGAATCACCAGTTTTACGTCCGGATGCCTAGTGGTTTAAGGCCACGCAGCCTCCCCCCCGGTGAAGGAGCCACACGCCTCTCTCCGCGACCCTGCAGGAGACCGGCCACAACTCTGCCCAGACATCCGCCATAGACTCCCACTTGAACCCGCAGAGGAAACCTCGAGAGCCCCCTCCTTCCCGACACGCATATCTACATTCCCCTACGAACGAATCTGTACACTCCGCACACAGTCGTGCTCCAACCAGGAAAAGGGTCCCGGATTTGTTATGGAAATAGAAAACATTTTCCCAGTTTCCAACACAGCAGCAGCACACTCACCTAAAGCTTTACAGGCTGGAGTACACAAATATAAAAGCTGTAAAATATAACTGATTTTTAAAATGCCTTTTGATTAAATGTCTTGTCATCACTTTAAAGGAGAAATAATATTTCATCGAGGTGCACTGATTCCTGAACTGTACTGGCTGCTGGAGGCAGAGTTCAAGTTTGTAAGTGGCCTGCTACTTTCAACATTTTCTACAGGAAAAGTGACTATTCACTGCAAGAGTCAGGAAGTCTGCCTATGGCATAATGCTAGCTTTCCTGTCTTGGGTATCAAGTGTGGAACTTTCTTTGCAAACACAGCTAATGCCAGTTAGTATAAATCCTATTACTGCACAGTACTTTTCGGTATACAGATTGCACACAGAGAGCTACCATGATGCAAAAGGCATCCCCTGGCCATTTCTTTTACAATTTAAAATGCAAAGACCGTCTCCTCAAAGAGAGATAAGGCTACAGAAACACTTGACGACAACTCATCTGTCCAACTTTCCTCATTGTCCTTCACGGCATCACATTTGAACATGTTGCAGCAGGCACTGAGGATCAGATCTGACTCATAATGCATACCTATAAGTGTATTCTATACGTGAACCAGTTACTTAAAAATCCCTTTAAGTTACAAGCTAATTTTGATTAATTTCAGGATTTTCTGAGACCAGCATGTTCCATGCAAACTGTCATTTCTTCCACTAGAAAATTCAGCTCCATCTTCAGCTGGATCGATCTTCATTCACAAAAACAGACTTGAGTCTGCGGTAATTTACCTCTAATGTTAGTTCCAGTCAAACTAACTGCATACAATCATTACATATTTCCCTATTCTTGTTTCCAGTTTACAGACCATTGCTGCTTTGATTCTCTGCATATTAAAGATATTACAATAATATGGTTTTCATTGATATTTAAGATGCCTTTTCCTTCTCAAATCCGAGGTGAATTCTCAGTGGTTTCAGACTCATTGCCCGCCCACTGCTTTGCCTGTATCCACTCTTCAGACCCTTTGCTGTCACATGGTTAAAGGTCAGTTTAGACATAAAATTAAAAATAAAATCGTCTTCTGTTGCTTTTGTGCAGGGGGATAACCTTTTACAACCAAGAATCTTTTCACACGTCCCTGGAAAAAAAAACGGAGCTGGGAATCGCTGCAGGAACTGACTGCTCCTCCTCTTAGCTCCACACGTCCTGGGAGTAGCGGCCCTTGGTCATCAGCTTCTTGATGTAGTCCACGGCCTGGGTGTGAGTCATGCTCCCCAGCTCCGTCACGATCTCGTAGAACGTGTTCTGCACGTCTCTGGCCATGTTTCGGGCATCCCTGGGCACAAGAAACATGAGCCAAAACTCTCAAGAGCGCAAGCAGCCGGTGAATATGTAAGACGTCAGGGCCTCAAAGCAGGGCAAGCCATGCAGGTGAGCTTACTTTCTTCCTTAACTTGATTAGAAACACAGTGTGTTGGGGTCTAATAGACCTCTATGCTATCGATCTCAAATACATTACAACTGAAGACCAAAAGCCTGCTGCACAATATGTCCGCTCAGCTCTTCTCCTATGTTTAAGGGTACTGTCTCAGGCAAATGAACAGATTCAAGTCACCAGCAAGGCTGAGAGGAAAAGAATCCATGCTTAACAGTTTAGGTACTCAGAACCTTAGGTGTTATACGCCAAATTAAACTCCAGTCTCAAGGACAACAAGTCTGACTGTAGTGTTTCTGTAGCTCTCTTTTCTCCTGATAACAGGAGACTGAAATAGATTCCTCTAAAGGGCCTAGAGAGGAATCATGTGCGGGCATTAGAGTACTGCTAGTGCTCTCCTCATTCAAGAACACAGCATTCATTAAATCGGCGTCCAGCCATAGGCAGTACATCTGACCCTCTCACTTCGGTCACACTGGACTCTTCTCCTACGCTGTATGGCGTCCGACGCAACAAGCAAACAAGCAGTTTGACACAACACTGACACCTACCCACAGATGTAGATGTGCGCATTCTCATGGTGAATCAGTTTCCACAAATGTTCCTTGTTTGCCTTCAACAGATGCTGCACATACACCTAAGGGGTTAAAGACCAAAATCGAAACGATTAATGTATGCATGTGCCCAGATTGGGAACAAAGCACGCGACAAGTGAAGGATTGCTCAACCTAGAGCAGGTGATTATTACAATTATTACCTTCTGGTCTTGATCCCGTGAGAAGGCTACATTGAGCTGAGTAATCACTCCAGCCTTCTCAAACGCCTCCAGCTGCTCCTGGTACAAGAAGTCCTCGTTCTTGTGGCGGCATCCATAATAAAGCACGGTCTCGCCCACCTCCTTACCTGCAGAGACGACAAGGCCATCAGACCTTACAATTACATCTTTAACACCATTTAGCAATTCCATTTCCAACATTACATCAGGTCATCACAGAAAAGGGTTTGTTAGGGTTTGAGGGAAAAAAAAAGGCCTCCTGCACCTTCTGCGAGCCCTTTAATTTATGATCTATACATGAGTGCCAAGTCAATCTGGACTGGGAGCAGGCAATCCAGAGGCAGAAATCTACCAGTACAAAATCAGTTACTAGTAACTAAGTTACGACAACACGTGCCAGATGCAGCCAGCAACAATGCCATAAGCAATCAACTGCCCATGGACCACACTGTGGACTTCCTGGAGAGACCAACACCAGCCATTGTGCGAACTCAAATGCTCTCACCTGCTCTCTTGACCATATCATACTGTATACAGTTGAACCATGTTGCTTTTCGAACACCATAGGCAAGAAAAGAAAATAAGATGAATTACATACACACACAAGGACCAGTCAACATGCCGCACAGCACACGGCAGAGGCATGCTTGTGTTTCAGCCAGGAGTGCTCGTGTCTCTCAGTTATACCCAGCATGCCCACCGAAGTGCCCACAGACTTACCCTGCTCCTTCAGCCAGCCCCTCTCCTGAATGAAGCCGATGAAGGGCGCGATGCCAGTGCCCGGGCCGATCATGATGACCGGGTTACTGGCTTTGAAAGGCAGCCGGAACTGGGACTTCCTGACGTACATGGGCACTGTGGACTTGTGGCCATTATCGGTCACCAGTTTGTTTTTCAGCCAGTTGGTTGCCACTCCCTTGTTGATGCGACCCGTCTTGGTCTCGTACTCTACCACCACAGCGCAGATGTGAACCGAGTTGGAGTGCACCTGTTCACAGTACGGGCAGGAACAGTTAACGGTTATGTGCTTGGTGTGATGTTTCCAATCGTACCTCATAGTGCTAACTTCTTATTTAAAACCGAAACACTAAGATTCAAACCACTAGCACAGTGAGGAAGGTATAATTGATGTTCTTTCCGTTTGGGTTAATCCTGCAATATCCTTGAATATACTCTTGCCGTTCTTTAAAGGGAATGCTTTTCTTTTAAAACTTTTATACCCACTGCACTGTTAAAAGTAAAAAATAATAATAAGCAACATCAAAAGATGTCGCTTGAGGAATCTTCAGCTATGTCAGCCTGGGATGAAGAGCAGTGGGGAGGACAGCGGCAGGTGGATCAGAGCAGTGGGGAGGACGGCGGCAGGTGGATCAGAGCAGTGGGGGAGGAGGGGGGACAGCGGCAGGTGGATCAGAGCAGTGGGGAGGACAGCGGCAGGTGGATCAGAGCAGTGGGGGAGGAGGGGGGACAGCGGCAGGTGGATCAGAGCAGTGGGGAGGACAGCGGCAGGTGGATCAGAGCAGTGGGGAGGACAGCGGCAGGTGGATCAGAGCAGTGGGGAGGACAGCGGCAGGTGGATCAGAGCAGTGGGGAGGACAGCGGCAGGTGGATCAGAGCAGTGGGGGAGGAGGGGGGACAGCGGCAGGTGGATCAGAGCAGTGGGGGAGGAGGGGGGACAGCGGCAGGTGGATCAGAGCAGTGGGGAGGACAGCGGCAGGTGGATCAGAGCAGTGGGGGAGGAGGGGGGACAGCGGCAGGTGGATCAGAGCAGTGGGGGAGGAGGGGGGACAGCAGCAGGTGGATCAGAGCAGTGGGGAGGACAGCGGCAGGTGGATCAGAGCAGTGGGGAGGACAGCGGCAGGTGGATCAGAGCAGTGGGGGAGGAGGGGGGACAGCGGCAGGTGGATCAGAGCAGTGGGGGAGGAGGGGGGACAGCAGCAGGTGGATCAGAGCAGTGGGGGAGGAGGGGGGACAGCGGCAGGTGGATCAGAGCAGTGGGGGAGGAGGGGGGACAGCGGCAGGTGGATCAGAGCAGTGGGGAGGACAGCGGCAGGTGGATCAGAGCAGTGGGGGAGGAGGGGGGACAGCAGCAGGTGGATCAGAGCAGTGGGGGAGGAGGGGGGACAGCAGCAGGTGGATCAGAGCAGTGGGGGAGGAGGGGGGACAGCGGCAGGTGGATCAGAGCAGTGGGGGAGGAGGGGGGACAGCGGCAGGTGGATCAGAGCAGTGGGGGAGGAGGGGGGACAGCGGCAGGTGGATCAGAGCAGTGGGGAGGACAGCGGCAGGTGGATCAGAGCAGTGGGGGAGGAGGGGGGACAGCGGCAGGTGGATCAGAGCAGTGGGGGAGGAGGGGGGACAGCGGCAGGTGGATCAGAGCAGTGGGGAGGACAGCGGCAGGTGGATCAGAGCAGTGGGGGAGGAGGGGGGACAGCAGCAGGTGGATCAGAGCAGTGGGGGAGGAGGGGGGACAGCAGCAGGTGGATCAGAGCAGTGGGGGAGGAGGGGGGACAGCGGCAGGTGGATCAGAGCAGTGGGGGAGGAGGGGGGACAGCGGCAGGTGGATCAGAGCAGTGGGGGAGGAGGGAGGACAGCGGCAGGTGGATCAGAGCAGTGGGGGAGGAGGGGGGACAGCGGCAGGTGGATCAGAGCAGTGGGGGAGGAGGGGGGACAGCGGCAGGTGGATCAGAGCAGTGGGGGAGGAGGGGGGACAGCAGCAGGTGGATCAGAGCAGTGGGGGAGGAGGGGGGACAGCAGCAGGTGGATCAGAGCAGTGGGGAGGACAGCAGCAGGTGGATCAGAGCAGTGGGGGAGGAGGGGGGACAGCGGCAGGTGGATCAGAGCAGTGGGGGAGGAGGGGGGACAGCGGCAGGTGGATCAGAGCAGTGGGGGAGGAGGGGGGACAGCAGCAGGTGGATCAGAGCAGTGGGGGAGGAGGGGGGACAGCGGCAGGTGGATCAGAGCAGTGGGGGAGGAGGGGGGACAGCAGCAGGTGGATCAGAGCAGTGGGGGAGGAGGGGGGACAGCGGCAGGTGGATCAGAGCAGTGGGGGAGGAGGGGGGACAGCGGCAGGTGGATCAGAGCAGTGGGGAGGACAGCGGCAGGTGGATCAGAGCAGTGGGGGAGGAGGGGGGACAGCGGCAGGTGGATCAGAGCAGTGGGGGAGGAGGGGGGACAGCGGCAGGTGGATCAGAGCAGTGGGGGAGGAGGGGGGACAGCAGCAGGTGGATCAGAGCAGTGGGGGAGGAGGGGGGACAGCGGCAGGTGGATCAGAGCAGTGGGGAGGACAGCGGCAGGTGGATCAGAGCAGTGGGGAGGACAGCGGCAGGTGGATCAGAGCAGTGGGGGAGGAGGGGGGACAGCGGCAGGTGGATCAGAGCAGTGGGGGAGGAGGGGGGACAGCGGCAGGTGGATCAGAGCAGTGGGGGAGGAGGGGGGACAGCAGCAGGTGGATCAGAGCAGTGGGGGAGGAGGGGGGACAGCGGCAGGTGGATCAGAGCAGTGGGGAGGACAGCGGCAGGTGGATCAGAGCAGTGGGGGAGGAGGGGGGACAGCGGCAGGTGGATCAGAGCAGTGGGGAGGACAGCGGCAGGTGGATCAGAGCAGTGGGGAGGACAGCGGCAGGTGGATCAGAGCAGTGGGGGAGGAGGGGGGACAGCGGCAGGTGGATCAGAGCAGTGGGGGAGGAGGGGGGACAGCGGCAGGTGGATCAGAGCAGTGGGGGAGGAGGGGGGACAGCAGCAGGTGGATCAGAGCAGTGGGGAGGACAGCGGCAGGTGGATCAGAGCAGTGGGGAGGACAGCGGCAGGTGGATCAGAGCAGTGGGGGAGGAGGGGGGACAGCGGCAGGTGGATCAGAGCAGTGGGGGAGGAGGGGGGACAGCGGCAGGTGGATCAGAGCAGTGGGGAGGACAGCGGCAGGTGGATCAGAGCAGTGGGGAGGACAGCGGCAGGTGGATCAGAGCAGTGGGGGAGGAGGGGGGACAGCGGCAGGTGGATCAGAGCAGTGGGGGAGGAGGGGGGACAGCGGCAGGTGGATCAGAGCAGTGGGGGAGGAGGGGGGACAGCGGCAGGTGGATCAGAGCAGTGGGGGAGGAGGGGGGACAGCGGCAGGTGGATCAGAGCAGTGGGGGAGGAGGGAGGACAGCGGCAGGTGGATCAGAGCAGTGGGGAGGACAGCGGCAGGTGGATCAGAGCAGTGGGGAGGACAGCGGCAGGTGGATCAGAGCAGTGGGGAGGACAGCGGCAGGTGGATCAGAGCAGTGGGGGAGGAGGGGGGACAGCGGCAGGTGGATCAGAGCAGTGGGGGAGGAGGGGGGACAGCGGCAGGTGGATCAGAGCAGTGGGGGAGGAGGGGGGACAGCGGCAGGTGGATCAGAGCAGTGGGGGAGGAGGGGGGACAGCGGCAGGTGGATCAGAGCAGTGGGGAGGACAGCGGCAGGTGGATCAGAGCAGTGGGGGAGGAGGGGGGACAGCGGCAGGTGGATCAGAGCAGTGGGGGAGGAGGGGGGACAGCGGCAGGTGGATCAGAGCAGTGGGGGAGGAGGGGGGACAGCAGCAGGTGGATCAGAGCAGTGGGGGAGGAGGGGGGACAGCAGCAGGTGGATCAGAGCAGTGGGGAGGACAGCAGCAGGTGGATCAGAGCAGTGGGGGAGGAGGGGGGACAGCGGCAGGTGGATCAGAGCAGTGGGGGAGGAGGGGGGACAGCAGCAGGTGGATCAGAGCAGTGGGGGAGGAGGGGGGACAGCAGCAGGTGGATCAGAGCAGTGGGGGAGGAGGGGGGACAGCGGCAGGTGGATCAGAGCAGTGGGGGAGGAGGGGGGACAGCGGCAGGTGGATCAGAGCAGTGGGGGAGGAGGGGGGACAGCGGCAGGTGGATCAGAGCAGTGGGGGAGGAGGGAGGACAGCGGCAGGTGGATCAGAGCAGTGGGGAGGACAGCGGCAGGTGGATCAGAGCAGTGGGGGAGGAGGGGGGACAGCAGCAGGTGGATCAGAGCAGTGGGGGAGGAGGGGGGACAGCGGCAGGTGGATCAGAGCAGTGGGGAGGACAGCGGCAGGTGGATCAGAGCAGTGGGGGAGGAGGGGGGACAGCGGCAGGTGGATCAGAGCAGTGGGGAGGACAGCGGCAGGTGGATCAGAGCAGTGGGGGAGGAGGGGGGACAGCGGCAGGTGGATCAGAGCAGTGGGGAGGACAGCGGCAGGTGGATCAGAGCAGTGGGGAGGACAGCGGCAGGTGGATCAGAGCAGTGGGGGAGGAGGGGGGACAGCGGCAGGTGGATCAGAGCAGTGGGGGAGGAGGGGGGACAGCGGCAGGTGGATCAGAGCAGTGGGGGAGGAGGGGGGACAGCAGCAGGTGGATCAGAGCAGTGGGGAGGACAGCGGCAGGTGGATCAGAGCAGTGGGGAGGACAGCGGCAGGTGGATCAGAGCAGTGGGGGAGGAGGGGGGACAGCGGCAGGTGGATCAGAGCAGTGGGGGAGGAGGGGGGACAGCGGCAGGTGGATCAGAGCAGTGGGGAGGACAGCGGCAGGTGGATCAGAGCAGTGGGGAGGACAGCGGCAGGTGGATCAGAGCAGTGGGGGAGGAGGGGGGACAGCGGCAGGTGGATCAGAGCAGTGGGGGAGGAGGGGGGACAGCGGCAGGTGGATCAGAGCAGTGGGGGAGGAGGGGGGACAGCGGCAGGTGGATCAGAGCAGTGGGGGAGGAGGGGGGACAGCGGCAGGTGGATCAGAGCAGTGGGGAGGACAGCGGCAGGTGGATCAGAGCAGTGGGGGAGGAGGGGGGACAGCAGCAGGTGGATCAGAGCAGTGGGGGAGGAGGGGGGACAGCGGCAGGTGGATCAGAGCAGTGGGGGAGGAGGGGGGACAGCGGCAGGTGGATCAGAGCAGTGGGGGAGGAGGGGGGACAGCGGCAGGTGGATCAGAGCAGTGGGGGAGGAGGGGGGACAGCGGCAGGTGGATCAGAGCAGTGGGGGAGGAGGGAGGACAGCGGCAGGTGGATCAGAGCAGTGGGGAGGACAGCGGCAGGTGGATCAGAGCAGTGGGGGAGGAGGGAGGACAGCGGCAGGTGGATCAGAGCAGTGGGGAGGACAGCGGCAGGTGGATCAGAGCAGTGGGGGAGGAGGGGGGACAGCAGCAGGTGGATCAGAGCAGTGGGGGAGGAGGGGGGACAGCGGCAGGTGGATCAGAGCAGTGGGGGAGGAGGGGGGACAGCGGCAGGTGGATCAGAGCAGTGGGGAGGACAGCGGCAGGTGGATCAGAGCAGTGGGGGAGGAGGGGGGACAGCGGCAGGTGGATCAGAGCAGTGGGGAGGACAGCGGCAGGTGGATCAGAGCAGTGGGGAGGACAGCGGCAGGTGGATCAGAGCAGTGGGGGAGGAGGGGGGACAGCGGCAGGTGGATCAGAGCAGTGGGGGAGGAGGGGGGACAGCGGCAGGTGGATCAGAGCAGTGGGGAGGACAGCGGCAGGTGGATCAGAGCAGTGGGGAGGACAGCGGCAGGTGGATCAGAGCAGTGGGGGAGGAGGGGGGACAGCGGCAGGTGGATCAGAGCAGTGGGGGAGGAGGGGGGACAGCGGCAGGTGGATCAGAGCAGTGGGGGAGGAGGGGGGACAGCGGCAGGTGGATCAGAGCAGTGGGGGAGGAGGGAGGACAGCGGCAGGTGGATCAGAGCAGTGGGGAGGACAGCGGCAGCTGGATCAGAGCAGTGGGGGAGGAGGGAGGACAGCGGCAGGTGGATCAGAGCAGTGGGGAGGACAGCGGCAGGTGGATCAGAGCAGTGGGGAGGACAGCGGCAGGTGGATCAGAGCAGTGGGGAGGACAGCGGCAGGTGGATCAGAGCAGCGGCAGGGGGCTGCACTGCACTGTGCTGGGGGGAGAGTGAACCGCACCTTTGAGGAGGAGGCGATGGAGTAGTATCGCGCCTGCAGCCGGGGCATCAGCTCACACAGGTGATCAAGGGGCGGTCGCAGGGACGGCATGTCCTCCAGAATCGCCACGATGTTCCTCCGAGCGTCGGGCACCCACTGGTGGTACAGAGCCTGAGCGGGAAACACACCAGTCACACTCCCGATCAAGGCGAGGCCCACCGGTCTGACCGCTCGCGACAACAGACTTGGGGGAGGGGGAGGGGGGGGGGGGAACGTAAATGAAACGGTTTCCGGACTGCGAGGCGTCCATCCTCACTGTTCAAGCTGCTCCACGCCTCGGCCCGCCCGCCTCACCTTGCCCTCGGGGGACGAGGACGCCATCTTGCGCAGGGTCTCCTGGTCCTTGGGGTCGGTGGCGTACTGGGCCAGCTCGTACAGCACGTTGGTGCGCGGCGGGTTGCTGATGTCCAGGTAGTGTGTGAGGGCTGTGCGGTACGAGGTGGGACAAGGGAACGGGTGCTTCTTGTTGGACTCCTCTGGCGGAACAAAAGACACCAGCACAAGACCAGTCACATGGTACAACTTTTGCAAGCTTCTGTTTGACATCTGACTACAGAGTTCCTGCAGAATTTCCTTTTTCTTTGTTGTGGTGCGTGTCTGACGTTTGCATTTCCTATCAAGAGAAATAAAAGGACCTGTGCAGCATTTGCTGTTCTAGTTCCTATGATGTTCCTAAGCACAGCAGTTCCTTTAAGATGTGGATCTCATTTTTCACATAAAGCAAGCTTTTTTTAAAAAAAAACAGAAGCTGACAGTTACAAGCGATCGATTTCACAACGCGCGTCGAATCCCCTATGAACACATACCATCAAGGTTGTTCAAAGAGATTACAGTGTCAAGGTCCACACCGAGAATTTCTCCAATCTTGTTAACGATCGCAGCATTGTTCACGGGGTACACGGCAACATGATCTCCAGATTCATATCTGCAAAGAGAGAGGAGCGGCGCTATACTTTTAAAGCTAATCCGGGTGTTTCAAATATGCTTTCCTTTGAATAGGTATTCTATGACATTAACCAACAAGTGTATTACAAATGCAGAAATGAGTGCGTACGAGTAGCCAATAAAGCATGAAGTAATCATTTGTTATGTAACAAGGCAAACTTCAACACTCTCTTTCGTCACAGTTTCAAGCACTGAAAGACGAAGGACACTGGTGAGGAATGGACCCCATGCCTTCTGTCCCAGATGTCCCTGAGTGATACGGACATGATGTCATCCAGAGAAGGGAAATCAAAATGATCTTTGTCGTTTTAAAAGAGACGTTACGATTGCTCAAGAGGAGTGTCCACACAGACGACACAGCTATCACCAGTGTCATCTTGATGCAGAACAAGTCATCTGCACCTGGGGTCTCTGATGCTAATCTGGAGAGCTTCCAGTTATTCTTGTAGGTCAACCTAAATCAAGATCAGGAACATGAGCAACCGATCAACTGAGCAAAGGTTTTAACGAAGGGATCACTGGCCTTGGGGGGCTGAAGGATGATGATGATAATTCTGATTTATGTTCCAGATCTCCAAATTACTCCACTAAAACACCACCCGTTTACCTGATCAGTTAAACTGATCCAGGCATTGGAAACTCATGAGTTAAAGGCTGGTTTTAAAACCTGCTGCTCTCACGGATCAGTGTGGGGCACTCCGGATCTACATGTACTCTGCTGGCACAGAGGCAAACAAAACACACTGCCACTCTAATCACCCGAACAGTGATTAGAACAGTGATTAGACACTGTTCAACAATAAAAGCTGATAAACAGCAATTAGATCAAGGCCAGACACGCAAAGGCAAAGCAGCTCCCACCCAGCAGGATGGCTCTGCAGGTGCGGTGGTGGCACAGTACCTGATCTTGGAGCCCGTGATGTCCAGTTCAAGGTGCATCAGGTGACGGCTTCCGCCCCTATTCAGCTTCCGGTTGACCGTGACGGAGGCCAGGAAGGGGTTCTTGGCATCAAAAGGCCTTCGAAGTGCGACAGGAAACAGAATCAGAAAGTCCCTCTCTGCTACACTGGACAGTTCCGGACATTTCTCCCCCCATGTGCCCTCAAGCAGAGATCTCTTTCAGCTGGGCAGGAAAACACAATCTTTATAAGCAAAGACAAAATAGATGCCCCACCTTACCTATTGAAAGTTCCTGCAATAAAAAGTTGGAAGCTGAATTTTCATCTCTGTCAAACTATTTCTGCGTTTGCTTAGTTCACAGTGTTAAAATAGATTAGTGCACGTGTCAAATAGCCTCCTTTTTGTTTCACAAAAGCGTGGGCTCAAGCATACCAGGAGTGGAGCAATAACCAGTTTAATATCAATCAAACCAACAACGCAATCAAGGCTGAACGCTCTTCTACAGTGAAGCTGTGCTCAGAATGCAGGCTGGTGCCAGAGCCATGGTCATTAGTGCTTTTAGTCCTGCAAGCAGCAATACGACTTTAGAGGTAAAAGACTCAGGACTCACTTTACAAGGCACAGAGGAGTGCAGTAACTTCAAAGCACACTGACCCCAGAATCACAATTAGCTTACTAGAAATTCCAGTAAAACCCCGCACAACAGTACTGCACATTCATTCAATATTTTTTCTTTCCCCATCATCAAACAGTACTGCACATCATAAGACGGGATCATTTTCACTCCTCAGGTTTCCATAGAAACAGCTCCCAGCACGACAGGCACCTGGATACCAGGCCCGGATGTGAGAAGCGTGATGCCGAATGAAGCCGGCACGTACGCCTGAGCTATACCTCTCTCGCCGTTAATGAAACACACGCACTTGCGTCTCCAAATGAGTCCTACTGGCCTTAGAACAGGATATCACTCGCAGAACTGGACCCAGTTGGAATCCAGAGGAGCAAAACTGGCTTTAGTACTTACAAAGCTGTTGAAAGATTGACTCACAAGCTGCTCAAAAGCTAAACACCACAGTACAGCACCTGTTTTATACGTTTAATGTCTTCATTTATATATAAAAAGCATACAGACTTAAATTTTAGATTCAAGAGTAAGGGGGAACTAAACCTCATATCTACCTGGTCTGTCCCTATCCTGCCTTCAGAGAACCAGAAGAGAAATGTTAAGCACTGTCCTGTCCATTTATCACAGCTGTGAGAGGTATACAACAGTATTCACTCTGTGGTCTAAGAGCCAATGGTCCGGATTGGTAACAGAGCCTTTCAGAATAGTGCCAAAATCAAAATTAATTTAACCCATTAACGGAACTGTGAAACTGGCATCTCAGACAGCCTGCCAAGCCTGGCAGGCTCGCCCTATCCAGCAGGCCACCGGCGCTGATGGGATTAAAAAGTAGCCTGGAATCACATCACCTCTGCCCAGCCAATGACAAATGAGAAGGATGCAGACTAGAAATAAAGCACAAACACTTCCAAAGCCAAAAGCTTCAAGACTGAAATAAACAGAACAGGGGTAGCATGGGACTGCAATTTTCAGACAGAGCCAATATCCCTCTGAAAGTTCATTTTCCCTGGGTACCGCAAATCTGACATTTAAGTTGATGTTAGGGAGGAGTCCTTCAGTCTGGACCTTCTTCTCCACGCAAGTGACATTTGAACAGGGCTGCCATCTGGCCTCTCTAATGTTCAATTAGCAGCAACAGGCCAGATGGGAGCCCGGACGTGAGGTCAAAGTCTGTACTCACGGCTTCTGCGTCTCGAAGCTCTTCAGGCGGCCCATCTCCCCCGTGTACACCTTGTTCATGTTGACATCGGTGTGGACCACCAGCTCATACTGACGGATGCTGAAAAACACGAAGCCTCACAGTTACACACAACGCTTGCGTCAGCTTCTAGAGAGCTGCGGACGGTCTCGGCTGTGTGCTCACACGGCCGGAGATGCTGCAAGGCGCACAGCCTGGCAACATGGAGCTGCCCCCAAGAAGCTCACAGGCAAGCTTCCAGTGAAAGCTGCATCCAAGAGAGCAGGGTTATAAGGCTATAAGACGGGGGTCCCCTGTCCTGGTCCTGGTGAACCACACAGCTTTTGTTTTTTTGTTCCAGCCGAGCCCCCAGTTACACAGGCTAACCCTTCACTGACTTAATAATAAGATTAGTTTGAACTGCTTGTTCCCAGCTCTTAAGCATGTTGGATCCTTAACCGTTGTATTTAATAAGTGAAATAAAATGCCAAACACTTGTGACTAGATGGAACATGCAAATATTCAATTGAAGCAGCTTCTCAGATCAAGTGAGGCTTCAATGATCTAGTTAAGGTGGGGCATGCTGGAGTGAACACCAGCAGATGTGTGGGGCACCAGGACCAGGACTGGGAATTGCTGCTATAAGATACAAGTAGCAAACCTGGATTCCTCTCCAGTGGCCTCCACTCCAAAGTGCTCACACACAGCCGGCCAGAACTGCTCTCTCCAGGAGACAAAGTCCTCTTCAAGGCTGGCGGGAGAAAGACCAACATATCAAAACCTGCACTCAGTGTACAGAGGAGCAGCTGCAGAACAACTCCCTCCATCATGTTTCACCCGTTCAGAAATACAGCTGACAAACACTTACACATCTGAATAAAACATTCATAAAATGCGCCATGTGGCATTGAAGGTACAACATGGCAACCACAACAGCCAAGCAAAGTCGTAGAAGAGCAAATATCTAAGTAGACTCTCATCAAATGCCTACAGGCACTGATAAGATTAATGTGATAAGTGAAAGTGCAAAGCACTATCAAGTTTCACTCCTAAGAATTAGTTAAATACACGCCTATGGACATATAATTCTTCAAAAATCCACAGGGGCTGCAACACTGGACTTTCACACACTCAATTAATTAATTAATTATTATTAATTATTATTATTATTACTCAAAAACAAAGAAAACGTCTGCAGCTAAATAAAATGTGTTGGACACTACAATAAATAAATATTCGTCTGAGCCAGAGACGGGCAGCTCCAGCCTTTGAGAGCCACACCCGTCACAGTTTTGCAGATATGTTTCAATGAGAAGCAGATTAAAAACTGAAAACACACGCTTTTTTGACTTAACAGCCCAAATAATGAGTCGTTACCGAGTGTCTGAGATCAGAGGCGAAACGAAACTTAAAGGACTCTGCAGCGCTTGAGGACCGGAGGTGCCCTGGCCAGTTACGGTCCATCACTCACTTGCCATCGTCGTCTCCCATGCCCAGGTCAAAGATCCTCTGGGCTCCGAGCTCTTCCAGCCTCTTGTCAACGTACTTCCCCATTGCGTTGTAGTGCTCGTACGTCTTGTTCCCCAGACCGAACACCTACACGGGCACAGACAGGGAAACGTGCAGATGACAAAATCTACTGCCACCGACGCTGAAGGTTTAAAGCAAGAGACAAGGCCGTAGCAAGAGTGGATAATGACATAGCTATTGCCACACTATTCAAGAAAGCTAAAAAATTTTATGTATAAAATCGGTTGAATTCTGTGATTTTTACAATAGGGATAGAGAGTGCTATTAGCATTGGGTCTTGTCATGCTTGGATCCAGAGCAAATCAGCTCAGTGGAGCCACATCGCAAACCACAGGCGGCTTGGGTTCGAGTCTGGGCCAGGTCGCTAGCCAACCGTGACCGGGTTTCCCCACTCCCCAATGAAGCAGAAGTGCACAGCCAGCAAGGTGGCATGGCTCTATTGGCGCTGCTGCAGCTCTCCAGTGAGGCGCCATGGCGCCTGGATCAGGTCATGTGACAGAAGGCTCGGCCACTCATCATGCTGGTGGAGCACGTCTGTGGGCCTCTGCCGTCCCCGCGCAGGTACAGAAATCACTTCTGAGTGGGCGTACTTTAAAGAGGAACTGGTGATAAATTTAAATGATTTGCAGTGAATAGTATTCCCATGGGCACAGGTTAAACACTACTGAATCCAACCCACTTCTCTCCCATGGCTTGTACTAAGAACGTTTGCCATTCTATCACATTACCCTGCAAAAAGCAGATTAAGAAATACTTCTAAAAGCTAACAGACTAAAGTATAATCGTGCTGTAATGAAGAAAAACAAGGGCAGCATAGAGGCGCAGTGGTGAGCATTGCAGCCTTGGGGCTCTGGGTTCGACTCTGGACCTGGAATCTGTGTGGAGTTTGTATGTTCTCCCCATGTTCTTGTGGGTTTCTTCCGAGTGCTCTATGGGCAAATATATACAGTATACACACACACACACACACACACACACACACACACACACACACGTGAATGTGTACAAGTGAGATTTTCACTCATCACTCAGAAACAGTAATTCGGACAATATGTTCCTCTGAATGCCAACTGCCTGCAGTAGTAACTTGATGCAGCTGGAATGAGGCCCTCCCTCACAAATCAGGTCACGTGTCTCATCTTCCATTTCAAACAAAAGGTGTGGGCTTGGGACGCGAGTCACAGTTGTTCTGCTTTTGTTGCGCATGATAAAAGCAATCGGAAAGTGATCCAGTAAGAGGCCCACTGGTGGTGCTGGGAGTGCCTTTTAAGGCTGTTCCCACCTCGAACCACCTCTTCCTTTATAAAGAAAGAGAGCTTGCAGGGCGTGTGAGGGTGGGCATTCCTGCCATCTTCAGATTGCGCAGGCCAAGTTCGATTCAACGTCCCGTTCAATCCTGCCTGCATACTCCCGCTGTGCTTCATTAGTCGGTGCCGAAGTCCCAGAAATGCAATTCCCAGCCAACCGCATGTAAATTGTTACAACATTGCCTTCCACAGAACGCCACCGCTCGCCAGCAGCAGCTGAAGGAACATGCCAGCTCTGGACTGCTCAGCATGCTCGAGCTGGACCAGATGTTTTCACTTGGCAGGCGCACTGGTAGCTTGGAGAACTGCTGTGACAAAATAGAAACTGGATGGCCGGCCAGGATTTTCACGTGGGAAAGTTTCAAGACGCCGACTGACTAAAGGCTAAAGGCTTCTCGCAGTGCCTCCAGCACGAAGCCCTGCAGTATCACTGCTGTGGGATTCTCACAGGCGACCCCGAACCCGAACCGAGACCCACATGCTGACCACCTTCCTCAGCCAAGACGTGCACCTCACAAGGTCTCCCCTCGGAGCTTCAGATCCAATGGCATTACAGCTAAAGGGCCCCGCAACATACAGGACACAGGGATGAAGCCTGCTCAGACCCTGGAGGGGAATATATCTGAACTAGTCCAAGAGGGTAGCTGGGTCAGCAAGAAAAGAAAACAACGTTTTGTGTTTTCGTCAGCAGCAAAAGAAAAGAGAAAACAACGTTTCAGCCAAACGTTGCGCCTTCTTCTCTTTTCAGCATGGAATAAACTTATTACTTGTTCCAATATATCTGAACACTGAATATCTCAAATTACCCCAGAGGTTCAGTCACAGAGTGTTTTTAAACAGGACTGTACTTATTATGCAAAAAGATAATGGTAAGCACATTGTGGGCCAAAAACTGCTCCAGCGCTTCGCTGAATCCGCAGAGCGCGAGACCGAGACCCAGACGAAGCGGGCAGCCGCGCTCACCGTGTAACTGACGCCCGACAGATCGGTGTCCGTCTCCTGGAGCCAGTCGTAGAAGTCCTGGGCGTTGTCCGTGGGGTCCCCCTCCCCATAGGTGGCCATGCAGAAGATGGCGAAGGAGTTGTCGATCTCCGAGAGGCGAGAGAGCTCGGCCTGGGAGGCGCACAGGAGAGCAAGAGGGACGGGGATCAGCTTTGAGTTGAGCCACCACCTTGGATGAACCCTGCCTGCTCTCCCAGCGAGAACGGGGGAGAAACAAACCGCCACGCCAGTAAAGAGCCGGAGCATGGCTGTATATCAGCGCCCTCCATACGCCTGTCTGAAGGGCTTAGGAGAAGCGCCGCACCAGGACAGCACGGGCGGGCGGGCTCCTAGACAGGAAGGCCTCACCATGTCGTACTCCTCCGGATCCGCCGCCATGCCTCTCATCCCGTACCGGTGGGCGTCTTTGGAAAGCCGGTTGGCAAACTCCTCGGCGGTTCCCGTCTGGGAGCCATAGAACACCACGATGTTCTTCCCCTGGAATCCAGAACAGGCGCAGGTTTACCAGTCTCGCCTCTCCCATCGCGCTGGGCAAGCCTGTGCGCCCCCTCGTGACCCTGCGTGCTAGGAACTACGGAGCTGGGACAGCGCAGATGACATTTTCTCCCCATGCCGGGGGGAAATGTTTCTGCAACGCCGGCACGAGAGGGAAAATGAAATTCCACTAGAGGAAGATCTACCAGGTTCCCCCACATATCAATACTGTGGAAGTCTGGGCTTAAATAAAGGTACTTACCGTTTTCTTCATCTTTTCAATAAAACTCGTTTCGCGTGTGGAAGGTGCCCTGAAAGAGTCAAATACAAGCGAAACAGGAATGTAAAAATCCACCATATAAGGCAGATAAAGACCTATTTACATCATCATATGTACGTCTTTTGAAAGCAGTTAGACTGCATCAAAAGGCTATCGGATGGTTTAATTCAATGCTCCCTTTTAAGAAAAGGCTAAATCAATTTTCAAGAGAATGTCATTAACTGACATGCATTACATCAAGCCTTATGTAGCTTCATTTTGTGGTATTGCACACAGATGCTGAATAAACAAAATCTTATAAAATAAAATATAAATATATCCACGGAAGAGCATGGATGTAACATTTGTAAAACAAACTCCCCAAGGCTTCATTGTTAATAATCCAAAGCAGATCCAATATGGGAGCTTCCTCCGGAGGGCAGCTCTGTATACCAGCGCAATGCACGATTCTTCTGTCATCACATGTAACGCTGGCTCGTTAAGCCTCAATTCACACGCCCGTTTGCAAGAAGGCTTGCAGTAATCCTTTACATTAAGGGGAAAAACAATGGGCTCAACTCGGAAAAAGAACAATCCACAACGCTCTAGTGAGGAATCGAGAGGCTGGAGCTCCAGTCTTCCGGCCTGCTCATCTGCACACAACTGCACTGGATACACTCATTCAGATGCAAATGATGCTTGTAGTCCAAGAGCAGTGCCACCTCTCTCCATTGAGATCCAGCGGCTGCTAATGAGGCTGTACAACCCCCACAAGGTGTGCAAGATCCTGCTGCACACCTCCAGCCTCCCTGTGCATTAACTACCCTCGGTCCAGCTGAGGCGCGATGTGCCGGTCACAGACGCTGCCCCCAGACCGCCAGCCTCTGGGGAAGCTCTCACTTTTAAATCCTTCCAGTGATACGAGACGAGCAACTTTCCAGGAGAATGGCATAGGGGACTGCATGAGGCTATTTTCTTTCACAATACTAATTCCTAATGTCAAATTTTTCCATTAGAGAACTGATAAAACCACATTGTTTCTTGTCTGAACTAAGTTACTGCACCACGTTTTAACAGTTAAATAAGGACGAACTTGAAGGTATCAGATTTCCACTCACACACTGCAATTATGAGCAAGCATGAAGCTTTTCAGTAGTCCTGAACTCAGTGGATTTCCTGCTTTGCTACTTTAACAAGAAACCATGACATCTGCCAACCCCTTTAAAAACCAAACAGGCATAAATGTTCGTTAAAAACTTGCTGATGCCTTTTTGAACTAGAGGTTTGGTCAATGTTAAGATGAAAGATAACAGCATGTGCATAAAACAAAGAAAAATGCCATTCAGGGCGAGGTGAACACTGACTTTCAGAGGCTTCACAAACGGTATAAAAAATGCAGACATTCGAGTGGCACTTTAAGAGAGGAAAAAGTGCTGGAGGAGTGAAATGAAAGTCAGAACTGACCCCAGAAGAGACAGCAATCGTGCAGGATTTATGAAAACTTTTACAAGCAGCATGTCCCTCAAAGGCACAGATGTGCCCAGAATCTTCTCCACACTAACATCACAGATGCATTGCACGACTGCCTACTCAATTTCTTACAAAAGAGGTGGCTGACAAGCATTAACTTAAACCTGCTGATTTTTTCCTTATTAAAAACAGTCAGAAATCCTGTGAGTAACCGATCATCCACTTAAGCAGTTTAAAATTCCACTTTTCTCAGCACCCCGTTTCTTAAGGATCACACTCACACTCGGCCCCTGAAGAGCGCGATCCACATACAGCACATTCGTAGTTTTCAGAGGCTATTGACTGATGTGTTACTGTAAGGAGGGCGATGAAGGACGGCGTCGCCCCACTGTGCTCCCAGCGAACCACGGACTGACCTGTCTGCAGCCGCCTTGCTCTCCTTGGGAAGAGAGTACACACACCCCATGGCTGGTGCTCGTCGCCGTCAGCAACCCTGCCCCCGAGTCAGGGCATCTGAAGCTGCCCCTTCTTGCACGCAATTGCAGGAACGAACGGGCCAAAACCAAAAGACAGCTCAATGAAACTTATCTGCAGGCTCTTGCGTACTCCATCTTGCACATCGGGACCGCGTTTCTGCAGCTCAGATCACGCCCCCCCTCCTCCCCCCCGTCCACAGCCCACCCCCCATCCAGCTCAGCCGCAGAATGGCTCCGCGCGGGCCGCCATCCCTGCTCCCCGCGCACTCGCGCGCTCGCTGGCCCCGCGCACCGCCCGCGCGGCTTCACGAGGGGCTACAACATCTGGCAGCGAGAGGCGGCAGTGGGAAAGTAACAAGACTGTCTAATGACATTTCCCATGAAGCCCTGCAGCAGGCTCTGCACGCACAGGCTGCCTCCCGCCTCCCCTCACTCCCATTTTCCTCTTCCAGTCCGCAGGGAATAAGGAACGAGGAAAAAAAACTCCCTCCCCCCCCCCCAAATCGTTACCCTGGCAACAGTTTATATCATAACCACTTTCTCTCTCCTTCCTTTTTTTTTTTTTTAAGGGAACCAGAGCAGAGCTGAATGCAGCTCATTTTAAGTCCCTTCCACAGAGCAAGGGTATTGCTATGGTAACCCAATCTATCATAAAAGGAGTCTGTCTGTGACAAGGGCCCTGCTCTATTCAGCATCGCTCTGAGGCAAATTAGAGATGGCTTCAGTGGGAATGAAAGGGAAAGGTTCCCACGAGCAGGAGCAGTCCTTTCTCTCTCTCGTTCCACAAGCATCTGCTGCGGTTTGCTTCGACTTCCCCCCTTCCTCGGGGTTCGAACGTAACAGGCTGAACAGGCCGCTGTCACCCCCCCGCTCCTCTGCAGGAACATTGCCGTTTCACTTGAAAGAAAAGAAGCCCTCTCTGAGTGCCGGGGATGCGGGTCTGCTGTGTGAAATTAAAGAGCTGCCCTGCGCTGGGCGGCGCTCTCCACGCCGCCTCTTCCTGCAGTTTTCACAGCCTCATGGAAACCATTTCCTTTCTCTCTCCCCCCTCCGCCACTAATAAGACTTCCAAACACAACAGGCAGGAGCAGACGGGATCTGACAGAGATGACATCAGCATCTGTGGGAGCCAGGAAGCCGCACGCAATACAGAACGGCTGCCCCTCGTCCCCCCGAACTGAAGCACACGCTGGCACAAGGATTGTTCCTGACTGGACTCCACCATGGTGGTGAACTGAAGTACAGTCCATCAGAAAAGGATCGTTAGTACTCGTAGTGAAACTCTGTGAAAGTCTGGACCTCGAAAAACTATTTTCGAGATCAGTAGGAAAAGGGCTAAACTACAATCTGCATTTGTATCCCTGCCCTCTCATTCCGTTTGTAAGTCAGTACAAAGTGCAACACACTTTAAACTTTCCTTGTGGTACAAACAGTCAAAAACATCCATCTTGAAGTCTGTGGACTTGAAAGTCTAGCCCCCAGGGAGACAGCTTTGTACTGTACATATCCGACACGCAGATGTCATGGGACGTGCTACACAGCAATACAGGTCCGCAGCTGAACTCCAGTTCTTAAAGGACTATTATCCGTTTAACATTGTGTTCCTTTTGTACTGAATGTCCCATTTTAAGAGGTCCTGGATGGCACTGCCTTGGAGAACATCAGACTAAATAAACCAGTCCAGCCCTCTGAGGCAGCATAAACACACTGGGGTACTGCATCCCTTTCCCTGACCACTGATGTTGCCCAAAGGCAACAGCTCACTTATGGCTATACTTAGCTTAATTTTCTGATGATTTCTAAGATGTCCCCTTAACCTTTAACTAGGTTTAAAGGAGGCAATAAAGAAAATTTGTGAGCCCTGCTTAAAAAAATTGACATCCACAAAACAATTTGCCTGTGAAGCTTCAGTCTTAATTCCATATAACCAAATAATCCACTAAAAGATTTGAAAGCTCAAGAATGCCATCACCCTAACATAATCCTTATGTCCACTTAGCTGCTGGAAAACTGGAGTGCTTCCACAATGTACACATGGGAGAGTGAGCTTCCTTTGCTCTGAATCAGATGATACGAAGCACAGCACAATGTGAGCCGATGGGTAGAAACTGAAATGCTGTATGTTGAATGACATCCTTGAAATCAAAATAAAATCACTAAGTTGTTGAAAACAGCACAAGATGCCTGACAAACTGCCAGAAAGATTGGTCTTCGAGAGCTGAACCGGTGTCATTTCTGGGTTTATTTGGTTTTAGATTTCAAGGTGTTGATGCTGGTGACCATGTGGCAGAAAACACTGAAGCATGTCGGCACTTTATGTATTTAAATGCACTCTGGTAATGTGGCCCCTTTTCATCCTTTAACCAGTCACTGCAGAGCTTGCTGAGGGCTCCTTATGTCAAGTGTGCACTTCAGAAAGCTTAACCACAGTACAATAGAACAGGTCAGCAGAGACTTGGATGAAGGAGATAAGAGCCCTCACACCTTCTTGACTAAAGAGACCTTTGTGTGTAGTGACGTGTATTCAGGTCTTGTGTGCTTATGGGAATGGACCACACAGGCCGACCCATTCAAATCCAAAAATCTTTCTGATATCACGCATGTTTCAATACTCATCACATGGCTCTTTTACCTCTAAAAGACAAAACTTATTTTAATGAAGAGGCCAGCACAAAATGACTTACCTTTATTCATGACCAGTAGCATGGTCATGGTAGTTAAAAACCCATTTTAAACCTGAGTTGTTCACAGGATTTCCTATTTTAAGCTATTCTGTGAGGATGATGGCAAAAATATTAGTCCACCATCACTGAAAGGTAAAGTTACAGACAAAAAAAAAACTATAAAAAGGGTTCAACAAAGATAACTTACAACAAATCCAGAGCTAATAAAAGTTTTGAAAATAGGTTGTTACATCTAATAATGTTTACATTTGGCTACATACAGTATACAGATACTAAGCTTGTACTGAGTTAAATTCATATGAATAAACAACGTTTTGAGAAGAGGACAGTTCAAGTGACACTCAAAGTTATATAAATTAAATTAAACTATGTACCGTGTTGCTTTGGACTAAGAATGGAAGCATATTTTTAAAACGTGGCCAGAGGCAATTACTGATGGCCTCCCAGATGAGAGCCACTGTGTCAGTACTCAACGCATTCCGGACAGCTAAACCATGACCCCTACTGGAGGAAGAGAGGCAGCACACTTACACTGTGGAGATCTTCTTGAATTCGGGGATCTCCTCCTTCTTCTTGCGGAAGAAGAACCAGTAGATGAGCACCCCAGAGATGATGGAGAAGAGAAAAAGATCAACGGAGCTGAGGAAGGACGTCTCCTCGGCCACGGGCTCTGGGGACTGGTTCTCCATCTCGGAATCCTCCACGGCACCAATCAGAGCTGTTAATCAGAGGGCACAGGATTCGGCTTAAGAATAAGACAGAACATTTCCTGGGTACGACATCTCCTTGTTCTGAAAATTCAAAGATACTGATACATGTAAAAAAAATCCCTTTCTAATTGAAACTCAAAATTAACAGATCCAACACACCCTCCCAGCCTCCCCTAGTAACAAGCCTCTGAACAACAAGACATCTGCTGCAAGCACTGTCGTGCTGCTGATCGCAGACCAGAGAGCTGACCCGCTTAGCCAAAGTGAAACCTTATCTCCAAGGTGGGATTCCTAGAAGGAAGGATGTCTAAAACGGAGAGAAAACTGGATACATAGAGATATGACCCATCAAACTCACTGCATTATTAGTAAAAGTCTCACTCCTTTGGGTACCTTATACCTGAGCATAGAATGGAGCTGCCAGTTTGAGAAAAGGACAAGAGTCTGTTGCTGTCAGATCGAGAGAAAAAAAGGAATCTCCTCTGCAAAGTAAGTTTTGACTCCCAGCATCAACAGTTATTCCAGTATTGACCTGGTTAATGGTCTGTAAAGAATAACTACATAACAGCCTCAGCCCCTCTAAAGCACAAGATATATGCTTGTGCTTAAATTTCCTGCTTCTTGCAAAAACATAATTCCTTATCAGCAGGATATTGCTCATTAAACCACACTTTATCACACACAATGTTCGTCTTCATTTTTTGACAGGGTCAGGGTTACAGCAGCACCAGTAGTGATAAGGTTTAACGGTCCTGAGGGCCTGTGACTAAAATATGCATTTGATCCCAGTCTGATCTAACCGCACAGATTACGATATACTGTTCTCAGATTAGACCAAAGAATTACAATATTCTTGGTGTCCTCAGAACAAAGGGACTCCTCAGACCTGGGTTTACAGACAGCGCTAACAAGTGAGTAATAAGGCTCAACAGAGCTCGAGGGATCTGTATGGTAAGAGCCTCCTTTCCAGACTGAAAGACAAGAACAAACTCACGCACTCAAACCCACTGAATTGCAGAGACGCCGCATTCCAGTAACTTCTCATGTTCCCCTCCTAGAATCAAACCCTGTGAAAGGCCTTTGGATTGCAGATAAGGAGGCTAAGAAAACAATTCTATCGCTCTCCATATAGCACCTCCATAGAGATATTGATAGAGAACCTGCAGTACACTGGGCACTCTTACCAGGAGTTACAATCAGTGCAATAGGAATAAAGTATACCAAGTCCTTGCTCAGTAATAGACACTCATATGTAATCAGCCCTTTATACACCTAATTATTTATTCAGATATAAATTTAACCAATGACTGAAGTTAGATACTTATGAGTCATTCTCAAGAGCGGAAGGGTTACCTTCTATACTTAATCCACAATCACGATAATTCTATGATGTATGTCGGTCCATGATTCAGTAAAACAGACCTGTGTCTCGGGCTGCGAAACCTCAGAAACGGTCATTTCTGGAATTACACAAGTCTCTGAATATTTGAGAAAAAAAAACCATCAGACTACTTCTCTATAAAGAAAGCATGTTTCAGAGTGGTTCAACAGACACGCACTCTCAAAAACCTTACTGCACATGTGAGAGTTGAGAATCAAGAGTTAAAAAAACAAGGATAGATATAGCCTGAATAGCCCTTCAAAATTTTCATTTTTCATTTTTCACCTTTTAATTGCTTGTTGCAGTAATCGCAAATACCAGTATATATTCAAATAAACCAGTTAAGAATGGAGTATGTAGACCAAATTAATTCAAATGACATAATGAATCAGTTAATATGCTTTACCCTCCAATTTCCTAATTCTTGAGAGTCTTGGTGTTTTGGCCTATGCCCTATGAGTCTTGTAACACTCTAGAAAAACTATTTTTTGAAAAGCCAAAATAAAAGGTAGTGTTGCCCCACTGTGATGGACTAGTGCCCTGTCTGGGCTGTGGCTCATCACCACCCTCAGTCTCTCAAAGCCAGATGGTTTAATGAAGCACGAAGCATCTTGAGTGCCATCTAACCCACAGAACTAGCTTCAGAAGGGTTTCTTTTTCAATATCCCATTTCAAGCACTAATGATATAAAGGGAAATAAGGTATGTGCAGTTACCTTCTCCAAGAGAAGGCGTGGTGCAGCCACCATGCCACCGACGCGGCTCTTTCTTCTACGATAATTTACAGAGGCAAATGTTGTTTTTGCCGAAAGCTCAAAGGTGCGATTTGTCTTCCACGCCAAAGCATGAACTGGCTAGTCCACTGCCAGCTGGGTCACCTCGGCCTAAAGGCTGGATCAGGGTACAGAGCATAAGCATCACCTACTGACCATCTCATTTCCATCTCCAATCCATTAGAAAGTCAGGCTCGTTCAACACCACCTCACCCACTGGAGCACAGACACAGCGGAAGGCTAAGGGACCCTAACAGGACAATACACACTAGCACTGCATTGTGACAACTTCTAAGGGATTAGACATCCTTCCTAAAATAAAAGTAACCCCAGAATTCTCACACCTGCCAGAAACAGAAGAGCTTCTAGTCCTACCAGGCTGGGATTAAGGTGTCTGCAGGTGCTGTCAGGGATGCATTTTCATGGCTGTATCAAATTTATATGGGTAGTTGGGTGATCAAAATAATCTCAAATATTCTTTTTGGGATAGCCTACCATTGCTATAAATATTCATAAAGAGATGTCTGTTGCAGTTTTTAGCATGCAAATAAAAACTTGTCTTTTCAGCCTCTAGTTTTCGTAGGCCCTGGGCACTGTGCCGACTGTTCCTATTGCATAATACAGTCTTGAATCCCACAGGGAAGGGACACCCATTAGAGCTGCAGCCCAGTGTTTTATGTGATATCCTTAAACGTTCAAGAATCTTTTATTTACTGTAAATATCTGGAAATGTTTCTGCTTTGGCAACACTGTAATTCATCGGTCATGCCAGCAAAGCTCTTTGAATTTGGTGCTCTGGTCTCGACTCCCTCCTCTCGAGTGATGTAACAGCAGCGCAAGCTGCCCCACTTGGCCGCCAGCAGCCTTGTGCGATTGCAACACCCGCAGGACAGGCCGACAGCCTGCAGCTCGGGCCCTGACAGGGGCGTGCGGGGAGTAGTGCAAGGGGCACAGAGGGGAAACAGGGAACACGCAGCACAAGGACTGGGCTCCATCCCGGGAGGTCCCAAATAAATCCATGAACTTGTGCAAAAACGTCACAGAGAAGAATTTACTACAACACCTAAGGTAACAAGTCATCATTGTAAATGCTGAAAAAGAAAAAGAAACAACATGATGAAACCACTGATTTACGAGTGAACACCACCCCCGGGGCAAGTCTGTGATGATCAGTTTATTCATTAAGGGTAATTCATTGAGAGGAACAATAACTGCAGTCTCAGTTTGACTCCAGCACAGCAGTTGTCAGCCCAGGTCCTGGATGAGATTTCATCCGTTTTGTTTCAGGCAAGTTCTTATTTGCACACAAAGTTTATTTGCATTTTTTTCTGGGGGTGTACCTGTAAATTTGCTTCTGGCTCTTAACAATCCTACTTGACCTATTAACTGTAACCAGCCCTGGACCTCTTTCAGAACTGCTGCCCGACATGTAACTGGAGCTCTGCAGAAGGAGAAGACACTCACTGTGAGCGTGTCTGGCCCAGTGTCGCTCCGACCCGCATCTGCTCAGCATCAACTGATCAACTCACAAGAGCAACTAACAAACTGAGGAGGAGCTTCATCTATTTCTGTAGGCTGGAGTTGCTGCAAGCAGAACACTTCTACGGCATCTTTGACACTCGGGACTGACTGAACAAGCATACAGACCATTTAGCACCAGAGGTTTACAGCTCAGCTAGAATGAAAACCAGCAGAGACAGTGGTCCCCCAGGGTCAGGACTGGCAACCACAGCTCTGACGCATGACTAAGGAAGACGGGTGATCTAGCACGCTATTCACCATTAAGAGAAACACGTTTTCAGAACTGAGCATCTGCTACAGAATGCTTTATGAATGATTAATTTACTACTAGTATCTTCCTTTCAGTTTGGAATAAACTTAAGTACAGCAGGATTTCTTTTGGTTCTTTAAACACTTACAATACTGTGACATACTGTATCAATGGGGAAAATGCTATGGAGAGTTTACTCATCTCTTCCACATACTCGTGTTCAAAACCAGAGAGGCATCATTTAAAAAAAAACACTGTGACAAAGCAGGAAAAAAGACATCTGAAAAACACTGGATATCATTAAAGGTGACTCTGCCTAATTAAAACTAGCCTTCTTCCTAAATCTCCCATCAGCTCCAACCACAAGGGACAAGAAGACCAGGGGAAACAACATCCCTGCTCTGTGGATACAGCCCGGAACAGCCTTGGAGCTCGGCAGCGAGAATTCCTGAGCTATCGCTCCTGGTGCCACACTTCTCAGGGACACAGGAAATATCTCCACGGGCTGCAAACCAGGGGTGCCCTTTCCTTGGCCCGACTGAACCGGGTCTTGGCCAGGATTCATTATGCCCTGCCTGAAGGGTGGCAATGAGAGAGGATGTTTTTGTTTATGTGCCCTATCACCCCTACCACGCAACTGGCACCATGCGCCAAGTTAAATCACACGCCTCAAGGATAAAAACTCTACAGGACCCGATCTCTGCCCTTCGAGGCGATTGGTACAAACATCAGAATACAGGTAGCGATGCCTCGGTTTATCTGTTACATCTCTGCATTTCAAATTCCCACTCTGATTGCCTTTGGTGCTCTTTATTTTAAGGGTTGATTAGAAGCCCGATCCTGAAGGGCCTGTGTCTCTGTAGGTGTTCTTGGCCTCTTTAAAGCAGGGTAGACCAACTCTGATCCTCATGGGCTGCTGTTCTAAATGTTTTATGGGCCTCCTTAAACCTCCAGCTGCTTCATAAGACGAGACTTCTACTGGTCCAATTAAGCAAATAATGACTTAAATTAAGTCCTTAAGGGATCAGGTGGAAAGAAACATATACACATTTTCTGGCCCTCTAGGACTGAAGCTGTACCTCCTTGCCTGAGAGAGTCTGTTAAATGGATACGATTAAGCCAATAAAGAGCTGATTTAGGTCTTTAAATCCAAGTTGGAATAAACACCTGTGGATTATACCAGCCCGCAAGGATAAGGATTAGACAGCCCTGCTTTAAGATAAAGAAAGGAAAAGGCAATGACAATATCTTCTTAAACTTTAAAAGGGAAGTTACAGGCACAGTACGAAATGTGCCGAGCCAATCGATTCCCAAAGACGGACACTGAAAACAAGCAGCACATGTGGATCAGATGAGCGAAAGCCGACGTTACTGAACATAAAAGACTCGTTAGAGAAGTAAAAACTCTTCAGAGCAGGAAAGAGAAGCAGTCACGAGTATGCTGAGTCACTGAAAGAGTCAGCAATAAAGATGCTCTTGGACCTACTAAATGGCATTCATGTCATCAGTTTGACAAACAAAATACAGCTGGCTATTGCATGCAAATCTGCCGGGGGTGGAGCAGCAGCAGGGGCTGCGGCCTGGCTCACGGCGGCGGTGTCCTGGCTGAAATTTGGGTGCCTTCTAGCACCAGGGTTGCACCAGGGGCTGTAACTCCGTCGCCGCCTCCAGCGACACGCCGGTTAACAGGCAGCGCTCAGGCTGTGAGAGATGGACACCGGGAGTCCAAACACGGATAAACCCAACCCTCAAATCAGAAACACAGCTCAAGGGTCTCCGGAAGCAAGTTTACTTTATACACACAGTGTGCTAATATATCGATATATACCTTTAATTAAGATAAGGCAGCTCCAAAGCTTTACTTGGCTTATATGACACAGGCTTCACTATGCCCTAATTTTTACTGTTTCACTGAGTTAATTTGCGGTTTTAATTTCTGTTCTATGCTTCACACGTACTATTGTATCACACCGCGTTTCTCCTTATATACATAAATTGCACCAAATTATAAACGACAGCCTCAGATGTACGACTAACTTCCATGAATAAACACAGAAGTACATATTCAGCAGGTTAACGTCTTACGTGTTTCTTATCAGACGTAGTCAATGACTAAAGGTAGGCGAAACACTTCCTTCTGTATGTTTTTCAGGCAGCAGTATTAAACGTTAAATACGTCACCCAAGAGCATTCCCCCAATGGGAAAAGAAATACCAAACAGTGCGATTTTGTAAAGGGGTGAAGGACAAGACGCCGTGACTGTCGTGTTTGATCACAGTCTGCTTTCTGAGAACTGTCATCAAGGAAGAGTTCTGTATCCCCTCTGATGATTTCCCTGTTTTCTAAGTGCATCTTAAAACACATCCTGCGATAGAACATGCTGTACATATACTAAAGTGCATGCTAGCTGGATATCCGTGTACAATTCCTAGTGATCTCCTCAGGAACTGATAGACTACAAAGATAAGTCTCCGTTTACTTTGAACTCAACACTTCACCGGTTTTTACAGTGTCAGCACGCTCTGATATGACGTGCAAACCCAATCCAATAAAATTGATTTGGCTGCGAGAGCGAAGTCACTTAAAGCAAAACTTACCCGGAGAAAGCGGAACAAAACGTCAAACGATGGTCGATGTTCTAACTTTATCGAAATCTTGAATGCCTCTAACGGTATAACTTAAAGGCCGTAAACGAAATCGCACAAATACGAACAAACTGTGAAGTGCACAAGCATTTAAACCCTTTAGTTAAACCCGTCAAACGTCATCATCCCTGTGAATAAGCAGGCGCTCACCGCCCGGCAACACAGCTAACGACCAACTTCTAAATGTTAACTGGAAAACACATAGTTCAATTTCAGTCTAATCTGCAAAAGATTACCATGAACATTTATGTAAAACGACAAACTTTACGGCTGCCACGGGTAGCTATAGAGCTAAAACAGCAGCAACTACAGAAACATGATAGTGCTGTGGAGTGCAGACGTGCTTTCTAATAAAGAGAAACGGTTCGTTTGTCTGCAAGTCTCACAAACAACCTTACTGAAATGTATGTAAAGCATGCGCGAATACCATATGATAATCAAAATACACTCTCACATCGGCTGTCTTCACGCCGGACCACGGTGTCACTTTAATTGCACAACCACTGCCGGCTGCAGTACAGCCAGCACTGAGCCGGCGTGAATGTCACGGATAAAAACAGTATTCAGATGCGTCTTTTCCTACGAGTTTCGCGAAGGAACTCGATGCACCACCGTAATTAAACCGAACAGCAACAAAAAACACATCGGACTCCCCCACAAATAACCCAACTGAAGCCACTCACCTGCACCACAGACTTTCAGCCCAGTACGGAAACTCCAGCACTGACCATGCGCAATAACACCCGGAGAGCCACACCGACGGCTACAATCTTCGAGTGACCCGGGGGGGGCAGAGGGAAGGTGAAGACAGGGATGTTTAACTTATAAAGTATTTTAAAGATTTTTTTCCATTTAAAATGATTTATTGACTATATTCTCACAGCATTTCTTTTAAATATTGTTCTTTTTAAATTAAAACGAAAAAATCTTATAACGTATTTGTCTTCTCTATCGCCCCCAAAGCTGTAGAGGTAGTACAACCCAAGGGGAGGCGTGGCCCAAGCGTCATGGTCACATGACCGGGGTCGCCCCTGGCCGAGGCCGCTGGCAGGCGAGGGTGGGTGAAGGGTTATAGAAACCGAGGTTGCGAAAGAGCTGCGCTATCTTTTCCTGTACTTTATGCGATGCCGTGCCTAGATAAGAATCGGCGTTTTTTCCTAACTATTCGCCATCGGTGTAGATTTAACGCCACGAACGATGACGCAACGATTACGTCAAATGAGTTGCCATACCTGGGCACGTGTGCAGAAAAGTTCTTTAAAACACGGCTGTAACACTATGACATTTTATATCGCTAAAAATTGGATGCTTTTTTTTAAATAGTGGTTACTAGGTGTCTCTATATTAGCCAGAAACCCCTTATTCGAGATTCGAGATTTCATGTCTGAATATATCCTGCTCTTTAACTGGACGTTTTCGTAAATATACGACGTATCAATTAAAGGATCGAATTTCATTTTGAAGAAAAAAATAATCGCTTATCCCAGAATAGTGGTTTCTTAGTGTTTTAGATTTGCACTACTTAAAGCTTAATCAAATTCTTTCAACCCTATGCCTGCAGGCACTCAGGAGTCAAGAGTCCTAGCCGTCTAAACACACCCTACCTGCAACAATGTACACCACTTAGATACACGTTATCCTTTATTCCCACGGCTATTAACTTGCTTAATTTTGGTAACTGCTTTTTATTCTTTTTACCTGCATTTTAATCGTGCATGTAAGTTATGTGTCTGTCTCACACACTGATAACCCAGTTTCTTTGTTTTTTTTTTCTAAATTGTAAAATTGCTTCTCCACTCATCTGTATGTCCCTTATTCGCTATCCCAGCAAGCAACAGGCACAAGCCTGGATACACCCTGGCCAGGACGCTGGTCCGTGACAGGACACACACGGACACACTGACACTCACACCACGGCCAGTTCTCACAGAAGCCAATTAACCCACCAGCATGTCTCTGGACAGAGAGGGAACCCACAAGGACACAGGGAGATCACACAGACTTCACACAAACACACCCCAGGAACTGAACCCAGGGCTCCAGTGATGCCAGGCAGCAATGCTACTTCAAATTGGACATCTGGTGGGAAGACATAGACACTAAATTTCCAACTATTAAGAAAACTAACATGAAAGGAGAAAATACATTGTCCCCACACACATACCTCTTATAATTAAAGTGCTTTGTATTCACCTGCTAGGACACAGTAAAGCTGTATCTTTATCCAGAGTGCTTTGTTCTGTGCATTCCTGTTGTGTTGAGTCAGAACACCTGCCTATGTGTGTCCTTGTGCTGATATCAGTATCAGTGCTTTATAAATAAAAAGGTCTTTCTATTTCAATGGGATTTGTTCTGCTCAGTGTTCAAATCTCAGTCCCGTTGTGATTTTAATGATGGTGAAATTGTACCCGGAAGCTGGCTTAGTGAGGACTTGACAAATCATTTTGGGGTTTTGTATCACATCCGGCTAGACAACATACAGTATGAATGAGTTTGTTAAATGTTTTTTTTTTTGTAATTGGGCTGGTCTTTGGACTTTACATAATGTTACTATGTCACAACTGACAGTCTAATCACTTCAGTTCAGTGTATCTTAAGGGGTGTTATAACTATACTGTAATTCTTGAATATTTAAACAGTATAGCAGTGTATATTGATATGCTAAAGTATTTATGCAGAAACAATTATATAATGATCTTCTTCTAAAATGTTATGGAATAGTTTATTCTGATAGAACTTCATTCTGTAGTAAAAAATAACATTTTACGGGTCTCTGCTGAATGTTAATGACAAGTAACACCCGACAACAAGTTATTCAGGTTTGAATGGCAAATGTAATGGATCAGCTCCAACAATTCCTAATCATTGCTCAGGTATAGTTTTCTCAGACGTGTTGTGTTCAGGCTTTTGAACATTCTGATCAAAGGTTTCTAAAGTACTTGATACAATATAAGTATTCAAAATCCTCAAATACTGTATGTTGATAAAGTCAAACCACAGACTTCATCAGAATAAATAGTGGAACACGAAGCAGAACGCACAACTGGGAGCTGTGTGAAAGTGCATTTAAAACTGAGAACAAGATGCGCTTCTTTTCCCAAAGGGTGGTGGGTGAGTGGAACAAGCTGCCCAGCTGTGCCGTTGAAGCCAATACCCTGGCTTCTTTACAGAAACAGCTGGATGACATCCTGGAATCAATTAACTACTCACCACCAAACAGGCTAGTGGCTCAATTTGTAACGTTTCTTGTGATCTTAAAGTGAATAAAAGGTTGCTAAATACAAGCTTGGTTTTTTCTAACCTAACTAAGTTGTATTGATTACAAAACAGTTATAGTAAAAGAAAGCAGTACTGGAGATTTTATTTAAAATGACAATACCTATAACATACTGTATATTTTAACTTCTGATGTGTCTAAGATATTTTTTACCTTTGATAACCAGAGTATAAATAGAGTTTTCCTGTACCCTGTTTTACTATGATTTGACTGTGATGTAATTTGGCTTTACCATCTTTATTACAGTAGGTCATAATAATGCCATGACCTACCTTAATGAACTGTTAAAAGCCAGGATTGGAAAGGCCTGGCGAATATAAATGATTAAAAACTGTTGCTTTGTCACAGTCTAGTGTCACCATGGTTACCTCAAATATAACAAAGACCAGCAGTGGCAAACGTTCATAATGGTGTCTTTTGTTAAATATCTTGGTTTCCCACAACGGATAATGGCTTCTTCTTTACGAATACGCGTGTGAAAGCTTTCAGGAATCTTGTTTTGCAAGTGTTATAGCAGCATATTGAGTTGAACCAAGGCCTCTGCTGTACAGGCGACAGACTCAAATGTCTATTTAACTTGTTTTTATTATGTCAAGACACAGCTTGACGAGAGCATTTTCTTTAACACGAACACTATAAAACAAAGAGGTGTTTCTGGTGACTCTTACCCGACTCATGCTTTCTGTAAAACCTCGCATTAATGTTCTACAAATGTTCCAAAGGGCTCTGTCAACAGACCTTTGGAGTAAGTCAGAGAGCCCTCTTCCCCATTAAAAGAGCACCTCTCACACGGTGAGAGGTTTCATCCTCATGTTCCTTTTTTTGCTTTTGCTCAAAATCCATAGCTCTTCCCATGAGGCACAGCTGAGACAGAAGTGTTGCTCAGTAAGTGTTGCTGCCCCTGCAAGGCCTGAAAACCAGCATTCATCTTTTAGAATTACCACAGTACCACCTTACTTTGCATTTGCCCTTCTGGTCAGTATGTAAAACACCAATGGCCGATTAGCAACTTAGGCATTTATTTCTCCGAGTGGAAATCTCGTTCTGGGAACTTCAGGAACTGCACGGACTGGGTTTGAGGCACTGCAACACTTTATGCGTTGTTGGATATCGCTCACAGAACCGAGAACTCGCCCAGCTGCGTCTCAAAAATGCTTTGTGTCGAACAGAACAACGCATGGTGATAAAGATCTCTCTTCTGTGCACGGTTGCTTAGCTAAAGCAGAGCCTGGGGCAAAATTGGAACAGAAATACATGTGTTCAGGCATGTTCAGGCATGGGTAAGGTGCTTGGAGTGAAACACACAGTGGCGTTGTTAGCGTAGGAGTGTGTAGAGTGTGGTGGCGTGAAATCGCAGGCTCCTTATTACAGTAACCGAGACTGTTCTCACGTTCGATTCCGCACCTGTGGTCTAATTAATGAGCGTCTTCCTACGCCCCCTGCTGGCGGCCGGAGCCATTACAAATGGAGGATAGTGTTAATGTCGATACGGTTTTTGCAAATGCAAATACGCCCGTCCCTGCGGTTGGTTACCTGATGTGCGTCAGGGGTGTATGAGGGTGTACAGCTGGTGTGCTTCTTCCATTTTCAAACATAAAAGGAATATCTTTCAGATTTTTAATAGTTGGCTCCGGAAAAAAAAGCACTTCATGCGTGGTGTATCAGTTTGATTTCGCCTTTTTATGTTTTGTCGAAGTTTTATTATCTCTTAGCGTCAAGGCTGCTCTTCTTAATAGCTCCGTCTGGAAAAGCCTTGAAAGCTAAAACGGGGTGTGAAACAGTTTTTACCAGTATTTTTGTAAAAGAAACAAAGTAGTACTGCTAAGAAAATTATTTTCAATGGGCCCAGACACCACATCCATAACATAATGATGACTGCATCCCTGACGGTTTCATGTCCTGCCTCGGTCTGTCTCCTTTTACCTGAGGCCGTAGGAAGACTCCCCGTGACTCGAATATATTTTCATCTGCATTGCCCTGTTCCACTTTTCATTATAGAAAATGCTAAAAAAAAATAATTCTAATGAAAACAAAATCAGCATCAGTCTAGGTGAGAAGAAACTAATATTTAATCCACACTGACAGGAACATTCAAAGCCTTCATCACAGCCACTCAAGGTGAACCATACATGAGCAGGACGACACCCTGGCTCAGGGCACACAGAAACATCAATTAACCTAACCAGCAGGCCTTTGGGAAGAGAGAAGAAACCCGTACAACCCTCTAAGAACATGCAAATTCCACACGGAAAGTATCGAACCAAGTATCTACAAGCTCTGAGACAGCAGCACTTGCCATCACGCCACTTCCCAAATAACATTCAGGGAACTGACATCTTTAGAGGTATTTAAATCTCAGAAAGTATGACAGGTCACCTCCCCCCCCAAACAACTGTTAATTCTAAAATCTCAGGGCCAACAGCTGTTTTAGTGTTTCACTAAATGGGGGGACACCCAGCCACACTCCAGACCCAAACGGATCTGTCAGTTGAATCAAATCCCCCTTAGAGAATGTGTCCTGTAGTCTCTCCATCTGCACAACAGGCTTCTGCAAAGCTGCTTTTCAAACGGGAAGCCGTCACAGGAGCATGGAGGCTCCATTGTGGAATTCAAAAGAGCCTGATAAAGGCCTCCTTCTTGTCTCAAAAATGAAAAAAAAAAACAAATAAACAAGATTCACCAGCATCCAGAAAATCCCCTTGTTTCACTTCCTAACGATCCCGCTTGGAACCGTTAATGGCTAATAAATGCAGTCCGATGCCGATGCCGATGCAGGTCACCCCCGTACTGAGCTCTCCATGCAGCGTCACTGGACACGAGCTGCACCAGAGGACACACCAGGCACGAGCCGATCTTCCCATCACAGGACAGGAGCTCTTCATCTGACCACAGGGCCGGCGGGACTCCACACCGCCCGCCCCTGCTGCGCCACAGCGGCACTGCCCACCGGCACGGTCACCTCGGGGACCCCGGCGTTACTCCCGCCAGGCGGGCGGCCGCCCGGACTGATCGTGGAGAGGGGACAGCTGGCGGGATACCCAGGAAAGAGGGCTGGGGGGGCGGAATGAGTGTGCCCAGCAGGGACTCCCCAGGCACTCGGGCTGGGCATGTGGTGGGCAGCCGAATGCCCGTGACTGTGTCCGTGACCGTGACTACAGGGAGAGTTCCGCCAGCCCTCGAAACTCTGGGAATGCATCTCGGGAGTGTGGGGAGATGGCAGGCTGGACAGCGGAGCATAGGCTTGAACTGGATAGGAGCCCGGGATTGGTTTGATTCTGCAAAGGGAAGGAAAGGAATAAAAGCATTAACCATTCAGAAATGAAGAGTGCAGATATATCATTAGCCATTCCTCCAGTTGAAGCTTTTTTTACAGGCCCGAGCAGGCAGGCAGGCAGGCAGGCAGACTCACATCAGCCCCAATTTCCCTGAAGTCAATTAATAATAATGTATAATAATGTTTCTTTATTAGCCCTATACAATTTCTTGCATTAGGAATTCGTCTTTTCACATACCCCAGCTTTTCTCCATGGAGACACAGACACACAGACAGGGAGAGAGAAGCTTGGGGTCAGAGCGCAGGGTCTGCCATTGTACGGCGCCCCTGGAGCAGCTGGGGTTAAGGGCCTTGCTCAGGGACCCAACGGAGTAGGATTCCTCTGCCGGCTGCAGGATTTGAACCGGCAACCTTCCACTCACAGGCGCAGATCCTTAGCCACAGAGCCACCGCTCCGCCCTAATTAACCTACCCTGCATGTCTCTGGACTGTGGGAGAAAACTGGAGCACCCAGAGGAAACCCACACGAACACAGAGAGAACATACAGACAGCAGCCCACGTCCAGAATTGAACCCAGGACCCCAGCGCTGTGAGGCAGCAAAGCTGAACCTTTGAGCCACAGTGCCGCTGATTAATTTATCTCAAACACCACGTTTATAACTTAAAAAACTCCATATCTGGAGTAGCAACTGAAGGTCATGCCGTAAGAAAGATGAGATTGAAAATGGGGGAAAAAAAGCACTGTCATTCTTAAAGTGAAATAAAATCTGAAATGCTGCTGTCTGAACTCTTTGCTAGTGATGTTTATCTTGTACTGTGGTGTTGGACTCTGCCACACAATATGTTTCTCTCCTAGAAGGTAATAAAACTCGACTGGACTTGAACTGAGCGCAGAGAGACCTTGAACCAGGACAGAGCGGGTCTCCCGCACACCGAGCTGTACGTACGGAGTCTGCAGGGCTGCCCTCCTCTCTTCTGCCGACGCCGGGACGTACAGCGATCCTCCCAGCCTCCTCCACAGCCTGAAGGGCAGCTTCCGGTCCAGGAGCACTGCTCTCGCCTCCGACAGCTGGCAGACAGAGCACCACCCTCTCGCGTCTGCGCTCACAGCTCCAGTCAAGGTCAGCCCAGCCTGAGCGAGCGAGATGCCCCACACTGCTCACCACTCCAGCGCCTTCCTCACTCGGAGACCACCTCCAGTTCTCATCCGATTCTGACTGAGACCTGCTGTGCCAATCCTGAGTCTGACAGTCGACAGTAGCTAAGCTGGCAATTGTGCACACATACACTCTGGTAACTCTCGTCTGACTGCTAAAAGTATTACTATATGGCACTTGTGTCCCAAAGGTTCTCAAAAAGGTTTCACCCATAAGAGGGCACCCACGATTTACACCACTGAGGTGCAGCCCCACCTGGGTGACGAACAGCAGCCATTCGGCACAGCAGATCAGGCAGAGGAGTGAGAAATTTCACTGTTCACCTGTTGAATGGTGGGGGGAATTTAGGGAGGCCAGATTACAGCAGTCCTCTGCTCTTGGGACTGGAGCCACGGGATCTTTAATGGCCCAGCAGTCAGCAGCAGCCACCTGTCTGACGCTTGTCACCCCCCACAGCTCAGCCGCGGGCCTGAAAACCCTGAGCCACAGGGACGAGCATCGCCAGCCCTCAACACCAGCCAGCAGACATAAAGAGGAGCATCTGCCCAATCTTTCTTTACACGAGAGCAGCATTCGCTCCAAATCTGCACTTGCAGTTTGGGGAAAAGTATGAAGACAGGAATCAAAACAAAAATGATGGGGGATTCTGCATATTTAAAATGGGCTCTCTTCTTTGGGTGGAGAAGAAAAACTAACCTAGACGTAGAGGAAAACACTTGGGACCTGGTGCTGATAGGAGTTAAGAGAACCTGAGGGGGAGGGAAGAAAAGGATACAGATGTCTCCCACGGCGACGGCGATGAGGTTGCAGAGGAAGCTGTTGCCCGGGACAACCAGCGCCAGGGTCAGCAGCAGCCAGGGCAACAGTGCCATCGGGACGTTGACCCCGAACAGCAGGAACCTCCGGACCCGGGAATGCCTGGCCATCATGCCGACTGCGGAGAAGGTGACGGGCAGGAAGCCCCGGACCTGGCTCCCAGCGCCCGGCTCGTACAGGAGCAGCTCCAGCAGGGTGTGAAGCAGGCCGGTCCAGCAGGAGAAGAGGAGCAGCAGGTAGCAGAACCTCACCGTCCCCAGGCTCCGCTCCAGGCCTCCGGCGAAGAGCCAGAACACGGCGGTGCTGAGCAGCAGCAGGCCCAGGTCCTCATGGAAGAACGTGTAGGTCACCAGCTTGTGCACTGCACACAGAGGACAGGAGAGGGGCTCACCAGCTTGTGCACTGCACATAGAGGACATAAGCTGGTGAACCCTGAGCAGGGAGAAGCACATTCACAGAGCTCCACAGTGCCTCACAGGAGAACTAGCTCCTGCCCTGCTGTAGTTTTCAGGTGTTCACCTGGTGCACTCGTGCACTGAAGATCAATAACTTAATTCACCTTCCATCTAACAGGTATTAACCCACTTCTCATAACAGTTTTTATTAGTCTATTTTATTTCTATTTAGTGTTTTTAAATTAACATTTGATCAGATTTCAGTTCCACCTAAGTGAATTATTTTGTTCTTAGTAGAATATAAATAATATTATTAATAATTATTAGAATGAATAACTGCTCTCAGTATACTTCACTCTCAGCTGAACGTGTTTTTCATTTACTCTGGCAGACTGTGCTCATAGGTACTGTAAATAAAAATATTACAGCTTCAACAGACCCCTTTTTTACTGTTTCAAGGACTGCTATTCTGAGATACTGTAACATCTAGTTCCCTAATGTTCCCTAATTCCTGTCATCCGGTGGTTTAGCAGACAACTCGAGGTTCACTTTCTCGTGAGAAAATACGATAGCTGAAGGCTCATCCACGCCACGGGACAATACCGGCAACACCGCCCGGAAACGAGCACAGAGCAAACATTCTTAAATGGTTTTAGAACATTTTAGTCTGTAGTTTTACATTTTTACTGTTTTTCTTGACATATCCATTGCATCTTACTTTCAGTTAAGTAGGAGAGACCGGTGCCGTCTTGCAAAGTCTTAATCTTTACTTCACTGCCCCCGTAACCGTTGGGTACCACACAGCCTGGCGCCCTCTAATATTCCTCTTTAATGTTGAAATAAACAATTTTAGAATACTGCAAACCCCACGGAGGGAGGAGTTACAAAATACATCGTCCCAATCTGAGCTAGACAGTAAGAACAAGCACAGGTGCCAGAGCCCAACACGGATTATGTCCTTACCGTGCCAGTGCGTGGCAACACTGGGCCCCAGGCTGAGAGCATCCAGCGAGGCGCCGAAGCAGGCTGTGCCGAGGAACAGCGCGACCGACACCGCCACGGCCGCGGCTGCGCCGAGGGTCACTTCCAAATGCAGCCGGGGGAGAAATGCTTTCACCTTCCTCAAGCCGTGCATCCTCCGTGGCTGAGAGCAGCTGTCCCGACGCGTCTACGAAATTGTGGGGGGGGACTGATTGTTCAGCTTCAGGTGATGTGGACTGAGCGGCGCAAGAGCATTAAAGCGAATTTCTCTCAGAACTTTTCAGCTTCATGTTTTACAGCAATGCATTTCCTGCTTCCGCTTTTTTTGTAGATACTTGCAGGAACCTGGCTACCAGATTCCCTGCAGGGACGCTCATCCAACTCCAGCGTCTTAGCGCCTCCTGCTGGAAGAACTGGAAAACATCCCCGATTGACCTATGGACGCTGCTTGTACACCCACGCCGTGCGGCTTCTGTCGGGCGTGAACATCACGTCGCTCTCAGTAACCCCGTTCAGGTGCAAAGCAGGACCAGGCGCCGTGCGTGAGCAGCCGCTGTTCACGTTCATCACATTGACCCTGCGAAGACCCGTTGTGCACAGATTTAAAACGAATCTAGATGATAACTCTGTCTTTGGCGAAAGAGGTCCAGCGACCTTACCACCTTTTTATTATTTGATTATGTAACCCTGACGACGTTATACCTACTCTTGTGTGTATTGCACATATATTGTTGTTGCAACAAAAAAACAGAACAAATCGCAAAACAAGACCATTATATGTTCATCCTATTACTATATATGTAAATATAACTGTAACTGCTTGTTCTGTTACAGTAATTCTTTGCATGCAGCACGGTGAAGCAGTGGTTAGTGTGGCTTCTCACAGCGCTGCGGCCCTGGGCTCGGTTGTGGACCCTGTGTACGTTCTCTCATGTTGTCCCTTGTTTCCTCATGCAGTGCAAAGACATGTTAATCGGCTGCTGGGAGTACTGGCCCAGTGTAAGTGTGTGTGTTTTATCTGTCCGCCCTGCGATGGACAGGGTGTACCGAGCCTTGTGCTGTTTGATTGCAGTAACAGGCTCTGGCCAAGGGGGTGGGTGGGTGTGTGTGTGTGTGTGTGGGGGGGGGCTTTATAGGTCTTAACTAGGAGCTGATATTCGCGCCTTTGAAGGCGGGTAATGGGAGCTGCCTTATGGGGTATCCAAACACGTGGAGTCCCCTGGCGCCCGGAGTCACTGCGCTTCATTAACCTGAGCCCCAGCCGCATTGGTCTCCCCCCCAGAAAAACATCCAAATGACCAATACCATTCTGCCCCTATTAAGCCACTGTGCTACAAGACGGTATTTCATCTCCACCGCCTCGGCCACAGCGCTCAGCCCCGACACCGGCCAGCTTCCGCCTTCCGAGTGTCACGTGACTCGCAAAGGGCAGGGGGGGGAGCGGCGGGCGCGGAACGTACCACTGTGGGAAGCTGAAAGGGTGTGTGTGTAGGACTATAGGGTACACCGGAGGGGGGAAAAATCGATGTCGTTTTCACAATAAATTATAGGACGCATTACTCTAATCCGTACAGGGATAAATCCAAGAAAGCAACGCGGAAATTATCCATATTTTTTCTGTTGGCTATTTCCAAGGGCCCCGCCGCGCCCGGTTGGGCGGCGAGTGGTAGCTGCCGGCGCAGGCGAATAAGGGCCGCAGAGTCTCTCCTGCAGCGGCTGTGAGCAACGGTGTGCAAACCGGGAGAATCGGATATTGGGTCAAACTGCTGAAAAATGGCATCGGGTAAGCTGATGCATTCCGCATCTGAGCACGCCACGGCGCGTCCCTGGCTTAGCTGTGGGCGGCGGGGTTTAAAAATCCGGGAAATTTGAAACCAGCGCTTGGCTGCTGCTCAGCGTAGTTTTCGGGCGCTTCGTTGTCGAGTTCTGGTTTAATTAGATTGTTTTTTTTCCTTTTAAAAGCCCTCCAGGCAGCAGCTAGTGTTAACCGTTCCTTTGGTAGGAGGAAAACGGCTATTGAGAAGCAATGACTGCACCGATATGACGCATTTCCAAGTGGCGGCTGGAGGTAGTCCGCCATGTTTGCAGTGGGGGGTGGTGTGGTTTGGGCCTCCGCTCCGCAAATTATTCCTGTTTTGTATGAATCGCTGCTGCTTACCTTCTTCTCCTGACGTCAGGGCGGTTGTATCATCTCGGAAAATCGAAACTTGTCCCGGTAGATCTTCAGTGAAATCCGATGCAGTTAAGGCCCGGGTTTGAGAACATGCCTGAGCTGCTTGTCTCTGCCTTGAAAGTGACAAATGTGTGATTAAAATGTGTTCTTTCTTTAAATTTGTAGATCCTGGTTACGGTCAGCCGGTTGCACAGCAACAAAGGTATTTTTTAAAGGGAGGGGGGTGTGTTTGGCTGTATTTGAAGTTCAGGCTGCAGCTGCGGTCGACATCTACAAGAGATCTACTTTCTTACACACACACACCAAATAACATTTGGAGTCGCATCATGCAGTACGAGTTACAGTACACAAGTCTGCCCCTTTTACATGGTAATTTTGGTACCTTGCAGAAAATTACACTTATTGATAATTACACAATGCTACTTCATTGTTGACTGTTTTCTGAGAGGGCCTGCAGCTTGCTTTGTCCTGAGATACCTTGTGTAGTCACATGTGTCTAAAGCTAGAAATTGTTGAAAGCAGTCCTTTTAATGCTGCTGTAAGATGACGTGTTTTTAACTCCTCTACCTGCCTGCTCTGATGCACAGGCTTCTTATTCTAGGATGGAGTTGTGCTATAATTTGCAATGTAGGTCTTTATTCGTGTGCAGATTATTTTTTTTGTCTTGTTTTATACTCTTTTCTTTGTTTTCAGCTATCCATCTTACGGAGCGCCACCATCCCAAGGCTACCAGACCACCCAGGTACTGTCCCTGCGTGGCTTTCTCATTCTCATTCCTTCTGCCCCCTAATCTGTTCTGGGTTGCCTTTACTGAAAGGGGTGCTCATGGGGTTTCTTAAGCTTTGCCCTCCTCACAAAGCTGTCTTTGATGGGTTGGAGTGGCTGAACCGGTGTGCAGATATTGCATTTTCCTCTGCTTGTTTGAGACAAATCCGTGTTGTGCTCTTCTGGTCGGTGTCCAGGAAGGTAACGCACGCGTACACATCTGTTTTATGTGCAGGTTACATTTTTCTGATTTTCGTTGCAGAGTTATGGCCAGGGTAGCGATGGATCGGCTTCATATGGCCAAAGCTATGGGGGTTATGGATCAACCTACGGACAGTCGCAGCCTGGTAAGTCCGTTTCAGTCATTTACACTACCAGCATGCAATGGGCAGGGTACGCCCTGGACAGGACACCAGTCCACTGTAGAGCAGACACTGACATTGGCTGATTTTTTTTTTTTTTTTTTCCAGAGACAATGATCCTACTAGTATGTTTATGGACAGTGGCAGTGAACCCACATGAACATGTCCAGTCAGTACAAACTCTGCACAGATAGCACCCTGGGATTTGAACCCAGTGCCCACTGCTCTAAGGCTGCCTGTGTTGCACTAGACAAAAAAAAAGATCTTGCTGAGTTGTAATGTTTCCTCCTAGTAGGAGCTGTGGAGGAAAGACAGGACTGCATTCTGCATGCTCCCACCTTTTCCCAAAACCTGAATTGGCATATTTCTGCATTCCTTGTGGTGATGTTTTTTTTTTCTTCTTGTTCACTTAGCTGGAAGTTATGGCCAGGCTACGCCGAGCTACTCTTCGGGTGCTTATGGACAGCAGCCAGCAGGCGACAACTCAGAGACATCTGGAGGGTAAGGACATGAACGGATCTCTAACTCGCAACGTTTGCAGGTGTTCAGGCCATCTCTCGAGACTTGCATTGGAGGTGCTGTGATGTACGTCTATAGAAACGTTCTTTTCAAAACCAAGTCTATGTGCAAATCAAAGGTCTAAATGGGTTACAAGCAAACTCCTCTGACTTTGAGCCTGACCTCCTCCTCCGGTGGCATGTTTCAGGTATGGAGGAAAGTCTTCGTATGGACAGCAGTCGGCGGGACATCAGCAGGGTGGCTATGGGCGGAGGAATCCTGAAGGTAAAATCGGCGGAGGAGTTTCCCAGTCATTGAAATCCACAGAGTGGTTCCCAACACTTGTTTTAGGGGGAGTCTGAGACTCCTGTGTTTTTTTTTTATTCTGGCTGGGTTTGTAGGCAGATTGTTTTCAGTTTTCTCTTTGTTTTAGCAGTTCTGTATGCCGCAGTGTTGGTAAACTGGGCACCGATAACAGAAAAATTGTTTAACCGAGATCTAATCAAGTTGTAAGCAGAACAGTTGAATGGCTGAGAGCGAACACCAGTGGACGTGGGATGGGGTTTGGAGCCACTTGTGTAAGATGCAGCAACAGCTCCTGTACCTCTGTGTGGAGAATGAGGATTGGCACAAGCTTGCAGTGCCACCTGGGGAGCCCCCAGCCCCCTCCTTTTTACAAGTGGTCTGCTTTTGGGAGTGAATTGTGCCGGGTGGTGTTGGATCAGAGCCTGGAACGTGTTACACCTGCGCATTTCAAAGGTGGCTGTTTTTCCCAGATGATGGGGGCCAGTCGGAAGGGTACAGAGGCAGAGGTGGATATGACAGGGAAGGAAGAGGACCCTTCTCTGGGATGGGGTAAGTTGCAAAGCACTTAGCCCTGCCAGGTGTTCAGCTCACAGTGCATGAGCACAGTTGCCTGAACTAGATGCTCATTAAGACTCCATCTTATAGTGCAGTTCAGACCTGAAATTGTTTTAAATGAAATGTTTTAGACATGCCATACCAGTAGGTTTGGTGTAGATGACTAGTCAAAGTGTGACGAGTAACTGAAACTCCCTTTCACTTTGCCCTGGTTGGAGTACGCAGTTTTATAAACCCAGTTCTTGTTAATGCTCGTAAAATTGAAGGCTGTTTCACCCAGTGGGTGATCACAGTGCAGAGCAGCTGGGGTTGCATCATTGCCAGGTTTTAAATGCCACCAGTTCCCGCTTCCTTTACCAGTGAATGATCATTATGGAAACATCCAGGTGACGCATTCAAGCACGGATTGGAACATGTGCGCCGACCTCGGCTGGGCTGGTAACTGAATACTGGAGACGTGCGGATTGTAGTAATCCAGTCTTTGTAGGCACTTTTATTCAGGAAACTAATAGAAATGTTAAGTAGGACACTTGACAGAGTACACAATCGGAAGGCATAAAAGTACAGAACTGTCACTTGGTGAAGACAAGGAGTAAGATGAAATTTCCTATGAAGTTTTACTGAGAAGGCATCTCTGAGTTCTAAAAATATGCTTTTAAGTCCCATCAGTGATTTCCCTCCTGTGGGGGGAAATAAGAAGTCATCCAGGTGGCTCATTACAAATGCGTTCCACGTGGTGGTCATGTAGACTTTCACACAGTGTTAGATAGGTTGTGAAAGCTGGATACCAGCCTTCTGGCAGTGACAGACAATTATCAGTTCTTAAACAGCCTGGGAGCCTTTGTGAAATCTGGCTCTCGGAGTGCTGAATCTGAAGTTTCAGAGGTAATTTTTAAAATTTTGCCCCTTCTCCCAAGTTACTGGAGTAACGCTTTTTACTTGAATGAGACTAAAAAACAGTCCTACAAGACGCACGATAACATATCTAGTCCTGTACAAGAATTGGAGTAAATGACATTATGGTCACTCATAGCAGTTTATATTGAGATATACTGCTAAGGACTTGAAAGCTGACAGACTTTCTGCAGACTCATCTCTGTGAGTTTGTGTGGTTTTTACGACTAGCGTTTTTTAGTGCCATTCAGCTAAGGCGTTACTGCTGTGGAAATTCAGAGCAGGCTCCCAAGATCCTCGCTTTGTGAGGAATCATGGCAGCTCAGGGTGTGATCCTGACAAATCGGTAGTGTCCAATTCCTTGGTCCCCCCTCTCTTTTCATCTCCCAGCACTGAATAAATTGTTCATTTTTAGTCCCTGGTTCTCAAAAGATGAGTATCCAGCAACACTACATGGATTTACACCAAAAATATCTCCGGGGATGAGCTATCATGCCACCATTGGTGTTTGCTCTGCTTATTGGTAATTGTCTGCTCCTGTCTTTCTTGAAGACCATGACCGTGTGTTAACGTAGCGTGTGATTTAATGTTGGGGATTGGAGTGCACCCCTAACTTTTTTAACAAGATAAGTAACCCAGGTCTATCAGCCCTGGCCTTAATAAGTGCATCCCGGGAATCTTGAGACTTTTCTCAGCTTCGTGGGATTTGGCTCTGATGATTGCCCATGGCGACTGCAAACTCAAGGTTTCAAAAATGCTTGGCTAGCACTGCTAAGTCACTGTAAGTTTTTATGAGGGTACGTATATCCGCACTCTGTAAAGCATATTGGATGTGTTTTTTTTTTTTTTTTAAACAGTGACTTTGATTGATGTAAGGGTGTTACTAAATGGTTCCAAAACTCTGGCTGTTTCTCCTTTCTATTCATCTGAGATTCGTCAGTTCCCGAACTGTGTTGTGTGGCACTGGCACATAGTACCTACCCTTTTCCCACTGGAAGTCTTGGGGTTCAGTTTGCACAAGTCCATCTCCACATTTTTGAGGTTCCATAGAATGCCTCCCAAATTCAGGTTCTTAACATGGGGAATGCTGACGGAGAAATCCGGACAACGTGGCAAAATACAGATAGAAAATTTGAGTGGCCCTTTAACCAGTTGCAACTGGTCTATATGAATCTATTGAATTGGCAAGTGAATGGAATTTTTAGAGAATTTTGGAATCGGTTCTCCTTTTTTGCAGCCAGTCCAGTGGGAAAGCAGGACTGGGGAGCACAGAGGGTTCTGACAGAGCTAATTGCACCATCATTTCTACTTACTGGGAGTTGCACTGCCCTTGACATTTAATGGCCACTTTGAGTGGTCCCCTGAGTTATAAACCTCTCTTGCCATTTGACTTGTTCCTTTCAAACACTGAAATGTCTAATTGTGCACTTCATATGAAGAATAAAAACAAGAAAATCATTGTACTTGTTTGCCCATATAGCTCATTTTTACCTTCATTTGGCTATGGTTGGACCAGAAAACAGGCCTACTGCTCTATAAACATTGCATGAGCTGAAAATACACTCAGCGTACTCTGACATCCCACAGTGGTCCACTTTGAACATCTTGCTAGGAGCGGTGGCAATATGCTTTTGTGTAACCTTGAGTTGACTAAGCAGTTGGCCCCATCTGATATAATGGGTAATGGTTATTTGCCAACTGAGTTGCAGTAAAGTAAAAACGTCTTTTTTGCCTGCTGTATACTGTAAAACAGTGTTATGAGAGTAACATTCGTAACAAAGTACACAGTCCTCATGGTAGCACAATAAGGATGATATGTTGGAATACACTTTGCAATCAGACCCAGGAATAAGCCCCTGGTCACATACACCACGACTAATGGTTCAAAGTAACACGGGTATCATTTTGTCTCCTACACATCTTTTGTAACTTCTTAAGGTTTTGTTTTTTTAATAGAACTAGTTAATTCCTTCATAGTGTCATGAGTGTTTTCATGGAGTTCAATGTTATGTGTGTTAACTTGGTCTACATTTTATGCTACAGGTTTCAGAGTGAATGAAATAAAACTTCGACCTCTGCTGTTGAAGCTCATATATATATATACACATTCTAAAAGAGAAATCAAATGAAAGGTCTCAGCGACAGCTAAAAAACAATGCTGTGGCAGCAGTTACGCTTTTCTGAGGAATGTGCTCATCAGTCTATGTAGACGTTATTCTGAGCTATTTTAAGAGCAGGCTAGAGTTTATATTCTCTTAACGAGCAGCTATGGTGTCTTCAAGAGTTATTTCTGAAATTTAAGACCTTTGGAAATTTTTATAGAGGAAATTAGCTCCATGGAATAGAAGGGCATTGATGGAAGATCAGAAATGCCTGGCGGACCTTCGTCCTCGGGTCACTTCTCCGCGAGCTGGTCTGCTGGGCCACTCCGCTAAGGGACTCTGCCACAATCACAGTGGAAAGAGCTGCCTATTGATTAGCACGTAATGGAGCCCTAGAGCTCACAGTGTCGCACAGGAAGGCATCATATCTTCAATTTTTCCTCTGCAGAGGTGGTGACCGTGGTGGCTTCAAAAATTTCGGTGGTAAGTGATGAGCATCAGAACTTTCAGTGGAAATACTTTATCAAAAACCAGATCGGCTCTAAAAAGCCACCATTTTCTTGTTGCATTCCAGAGCAAGGCACTCCCACCTGTTCCTATCTCTTTTTTTGTTAATGCCCTTGGGGGAACTTAAACCCTTATTATGAAAGTGCTGAATCAGAAGGGTACTGTTGCATGATGAGAACAGAAGAACCTCGTTGATCTTTACCCCAGAGAAAGGGGGATGAAAGCTGTGCCTGTGGCGAAGAAGGAGCTTGTTGTAGCTGGAGGAAACGTGGTGGTTTTTAAGTAGACTTCCCAGATACTGGGCAGGCATTACAAGGTTTTGCAGCTATACGAAAACTGGTGCATCAATGCCTTAAGTTTGTCTTCTGTGTATGTATGTTTTTTTTTTAACTGAGGTAGGGTGAAATGTGTAGGGATTGTAGTGAGAGAATGGATTTGCTGTTTGTTTTTTAGGCGAGGCTGGTGCACTGGTTTATTACGGCTCTCTCTCTTCCTCTTTGATCTCTTTCAGGCCCCAAAGATTATGGCCAGAAAGAAGCAGGTGAGCTCCGCGTGTGGAAAGTGTTGTGGGGGCTGCTTGCATCTGGTTTGGTCGAGGCGTCCCTCACGTCTTTCCGTTCTGCTCCTTTTCTGTACTTGTCATGGTTTCTCTCACTATGAAGCTGCACATTGAGTGACTGTACAGCATTTTGTGTGCTCCAGAATGTGTTGTTGGCCTGTGGGTTTTTAAGTCGTAGTTTGTGTAGTAGCTCTTCAGAGGTTTGTGCATAGATGTGCTGTCCCAAAACAATCTTGTCGTCAGATGTTTTGCTGCCGATTTCTTACCAACACCTCCCCAGCAACTCTCAGCCCCTGATGGTATGGAAATGTCAGTCTGCTAATTGGCTGCTGAGAGCTGCTTTCAGTTTTAGAATTTAGCCTGTTTATCCCCTGTAAACTACACTATTAAGTTATGAATTAATATTAAATTTAAGGGCATTGTACACTTGGCATAATCTTGGGACAGAGACCAAGTGTTGTACAATGACATACCCTTATCGAAACCAACATGCATGAAGCTTATTATTTTTCGGTACCAGCCCAAGACTGTTGGGCAAATTAGAGGGATTTTAAATCTAATGCAGTCTTTTACTGCTTCGGCAAAACAAGACTCTTTCAGCAGGATAGTGGTTTAGTTGACTGCGGTATCACTCATGGCACTCGATAGTCTAGTCTTGGTCTACGCATCAGTTATCCATTAGCCACTGAGTCGGCTAGGTGAGTCGACTGGCCTTTTCTCACTGTTAATTTTCAATGTGTTCTAATAGGTGGTGAACAGGACAACTCGGACAACAACACCATCTTTGTCCAGGGGCTGGCTGAAGACACTTCCACGGACGAGGTGGCGAACTTCTTCAAACAGATTGGCATAATTAAGGTTGGTCACTGCTCTCTTCCAGGTGGTTACCCAGTGAAAGGCTTAACCCCCCCCATTCTGATCCTGCATTATACATTTTGTAGTTAATGCTACTCGTGCGAGTAGTGAAAATCATTGTGACAATAGTTGACAATTGCCTGAGGGATGCATTGCTGAATGGTACCTCTTTGTTTCTCTTCTGTGTAACAGGTGAACAAGAAGACTGGCCAGCCTATGATTAATTTATACACTGACAAAGCAACGGGAAAGTTGAAAGGAGAAGCCACAGTCTCCTTTGATGATCCCCCTTCTGCAAAAGCAGCCATTGACTGGTTTGATGGTGAGATGTTTTTTTTTTCTTTCCACAAATGTGGCATTGACGCTTGTATTTGCCTCTGCGTCTGTGAGCTCTGTAGCCCCTGTGGAGACGGTGCTTGAGATGTTGCTTGGTGATACCTGCTTGTGGAGCTATGTCATTAGGCAACCTGCAAGTTCCGCAGTGCAGTTTGCAGGAGTTGGCACCGATTGCTGGAGTGGTGACGGATCTCGGTTTGCCAGGAAGCTAAGATAACCAGCCATAACTGGTTGTTAGATACTTCATTAATCTTGAGGGAAATTGCAGAAATTGTTAGTGACATGACCCAGGCTTGAACTTGGGATCCGAGAGCCATTGGGCTCACTGTGTACTCCTAGATCCTAATACGAGAAGCAGCCAACAAAGCTTTGGGTAACGTGAGCCTTCTGCTCTGGCTGCGACTGTATTGTATCCCCAGTTCAAACGCTGCAGGTGTTCTTTGTCTCACTGTTGGCCTCTCCGTGCAGGGAAGGACTTCAATGGCCGGACCATCAAGGTGTCCTTCGCCACGAGGCGGCCTGAGTTCCTGCAGCGGGGAAGCAGAGGACGAGGTACTCTTTCAGTTCCTTCATGCTACGGTGTTCGGTCCATCTTTAAGCGGGGTTACATTTTCTTATCAAATTACTTTTTTAGGTTTTTAAGGCCAAGCGAGAGGTCCTGAGAAATGGGGTGGGTTGGCAGCCGAGGGACTGGGTGTCTGTCAGTGGGCTCGTTGCTGTTTTCTAATGTAGGAAGGGCAGTATTCATGCACAACTTCATTTTATTAGATGAGCTTCCCAGCTATTGGCTCTTGATTTCAGTAACAGTTCTTCTTTGTTTTGCTTTAGTCTATGAACACGGAATCTTCCTTTTTCACTCTGCCTTGTCACTGTAGTTCATTGGATGTGCTGACATGCTTTCTGCGGTGCCTCTCTGACCTTCCCCTCTCTCCCTCTCTCTCTGCCCGTCCTGCCAGGCTCCAGGGGCTATGGAGGCCGGGGGGGTTACGGCGGAGGTCCCGGTGCAGACATGAAGGGGGGAGACTGGCTGTGCCCCAACCCGTAAGTCTGGGCCCTCTCAAGTGCCAGAGGTCACGCCACTTCTTTTTAAGAATTAGAGAAGCCTTGGGAATGGAGGTTGTTCGTACTTTTTATTATAGTATTTTCACATTCTTCGTGATTGAGGATGACCATAGTGCCTGTTGTATTTTTATCTGCTAAAGAACTTGCCTTAGTTCTTTGGGTTTGAAGGTTCAATTTGAGTTGAACTTAACCTAGCACGAGCACAGATCCATCTTGACCTTCTCAAATCGGACTTTTTCCCCACGATCTTTTACATGGGCTGACAGTTTTATCCCCAGCTTACGTTTGTTCCCGTTTATACAGCGGGGTGAACTGCCCTGTTCAAGGGTGCACCGGCAGTGTCCGATGTGGAATTTTAATCCATAACCTGGAATCCTAAGCGCTGCTCGGCAGCACGGTTATTTTAATCAATGACTTGGTTCATTTGCCATCAGACTGACCATTTGAAAACCTATCATTATGCTTTGAGATCAGAATAAAAAATATTTAGAAATTGGCACATTTCTGTGTACCGTAGGTGGGGTGTAAGGAGGATAGAAGTATGTTTCTTTCTTTTTGATGCCTACCACTTAATTTCTGCTGTGTCAGCTGCATGGTCATTCTCAGTTGAAAGGCTGAACATTTGCACAGCAGCCTAATAATTATAGTTCATGTTGTAGCTATAAAAAGCAAAGCCTACAATCCAAGTTAGTTTTGCTGCTGTCCATGCCTGTAATTTCATGGCTCCTGTTGACTCAATTACAAGCTGGTGGCTACAGTTCAGAGATCGTTAATAGTGTTAAACCAACGTGGCAGAAAATCGGTGCCAGAGGACTTTTACTTGCTTTGTTTCTCGAGTCTGCTTGGAGGCGTTGGCTTTTTGCACATGTTGGGCTTCATCAGAGGCACAGGCAGGGATGGGCAATGATTTCTGCCCAGGTCCTCAGCTAACTAAAATCTGACGTTTGAGAGATCTACAGCTGTTCTTGCGCAGGAGTTTGGAGTTTGCCTTTGCAGGCCCCAGAGCATGGAAAAGCAGAGGCAAATACAATGTTGCCCTATATTATACATACATTGTACAGTTGTCAGTCCATGTACTACAGTCCTGTAGTAAGTCCATGGGGAGTAGGGGATGCTGGTTAATGATACTCCAGCATGTTCAGAAATATACCATAGATGTGAAAAGTACATTTTAACCTATAACAAAACCTTAGGAGTTCTTTTTGTTCTTGTCTGTCATGTCTCCCCCCCGCGATGACGAAATGGCGGCTTTATTTTGCCCTGAGAGTGGCTACTGCTGTGAAACCCAGAATAGCTGAGGAATGGAGGCCTGGTTCTTTTTTTTTGCAGCTCCTGTGGCAACATGAACTTCGCCAGGAGGATGGAGTGTAATCAGTGTGGCACGCCGAAGCCAGGGGATGCTTCTGGAGGTACATGATAACACTTCATTGGTTCTTCATACCAGTTAGCATGCTAGCAGTTCAGTGGGCTTGCGTCAGGAGAGTGTGGGGAAACAAAGGCCGATTTTTTTTTGCACAAAAAAGACTATAATCTGTAACAAGTTCTCGTTACTTACCCAGTAAAAGTTTTGATCATGTGCATGAGTTTTTCCATGATGGCTGATTTTATTTTTTTTCTAGTGTGCCGTCGCTGAAATACCTTTTAGAATGATCTCTGTAAAACAAAATCGACATGGTGTCCGGGTTTCAGTTGGCGTTTCGTCTCTTGCAGATCGTGGCGGCGGGAGAGGTGGGTTCAGAGGTCGCGGTGGATTCCGTGGGGGAGACCGTGGAGGAGATCGGGGGGGCTACGGGTGGAAAATGGGTGGAAGGTAAGACCTACACCACTCTTGTGCTCGTCTTGATCGCTCACAGACTTTCCTGCACGTGAGAGTGGGATGCTTTTAGGAAGCACTATGCATTGGTAAAACGTTAAAATGGCCTTGTTTCTTTTCTGCTGTCCTGCTAGCTTTCTCTTTCCATCGATCCCCGTCTAACAGAAACAAGTGTTCTTGTTGATTTTAGCTTAATGGGTTTTTTTTCCCCACCCAGTTCAGTATTCCTCCAGACTGTAACTTCTGCACTCTGTTTTAGTGTTTATTTTGAATTGAACTTGCTCTGGGCAAAAGGCAGTAGCTACATGTGGTTGCCTAGCTCTGAGATCGTCAGGAGTTCAGGCCGTGCCCTAGTGTATCATCATGCCATTGGTCTTGGGGTGAAAGCTGCAGTTTGCCCGAACAGTGACGCTTCTTCTCTGACCCCCACCCACAGAGGTGAGCAGAGAGGAGACAGACGAGAGCGACCCTACTGAAGGTGGCTGGGAATCGAAGCTGTGGTGCGGGGAAGGATTTGCATTCCCGGTGTGGATGTTCACAAATGGGCCATGTGTTGCTTGCATCTAAGCCGTCTCATAGCACAGACTTTGTGCAACTACTGTGAAAGACATTTTGGGGGGGTCAGTAAACTGTATGTGATAATTCTCGCAGGTTAAGGGGTGCAGGGCGAGGCAGAGCTGTAAAATACTGTATTGCCAAACTACATATCGTTTTGTATTTCTGAATAAAGCGTTTTACTTCAGATTGTTTGCAGCTGATATTAAACTGAAAATCATTCTGCTCTTTCATACTGGTGTCTTTTTTTCCCCCCCTCTGAAGAAAGTTTGTTTTGCAACTTTTATGGTAGAGATTACAACTGCTTTCAGATGCTTGAGACTTCAAGCTTCCTTTTGAGCACTGGGATAGTTTGCTGAAAAAAAGTCTCCTACACCTTTTAAGTTCCACTCTGTAAATGTCTTTGGCTTGAGGAATAATGAGCTTTTGGAAAAGATAAAGTTGATGGGGGAGTTTTTTCAGGTAATCATTTGCTGCTGAAGGAGCCTTAAGTGTCTGTGGATGCATACAACTTCCTGCCTCCTCTCCTGCGGTGTTTTATAGCTTTAAAGGGGGCTATCCTGAAGAGGGTCAGTTTTCTAGGGGTATGGGTGATGAATTCAGAAAAATAAGCATTTTAAAATGCAGACTGACTGACACTTAATACCATACACTTATCAATGCCAAAGCAGGCATTGTAACTGCGTAACGCGGGAGATTAAATAACATCTAGTAATTAAATGGGGGAACCGGATGTGCTCCAGTCTTGCTCGCCCGTTACTCTCCCTCTACACACGCGTCTGTACCAGGCTGGAGGAGTCAGCTGCACGGGCTCATTTACAGTCTCCATTAATCCGCAATCGAGTTTAATGCCGTAAATGACACATTATTTCGATCGTTGTTGCGGTCAGCTAAACGAAATGGCAAATTCAACATCCGAACGTGTCGGGTGTAGCACCCTGCCCCCGCCTTGCAAGGTCAGTGGGCTGAGCGCTGAATTTCATCCGACTGCGCTTTTAACTTCCACAACTCAACCGAAAGAGATGGGTTGTTGCACTGCGCCGGGGGCTGGGTGACGGAAATCCTAATTTTTCAAGGCTGAAGGAGGATCTACGGCTTTTAAAAAAAAATAGATCATTTCCATCAACCCTTCAGCCGCTGTGGGCGGTGCAAAGGCGGGCAAGGCGCGGAGCCTGCAGCGCGGTGCAGTTGTCTGTCCCAGCGCTGCGGTCCGGGATGGACAGTGGGAGACGGCGGCTTTGGGAAAAGACAATTGTCAGGGAAAAGGAGGAAACATGACATTCCTGTGACAGAGTCCCGTCGGGACAGCAAGCTTGCTCGCGGATGGTTTGACGTTGGGAAGCGTGACGTTCACCGCGACTCTGTGAGGTGTTTCGCCGCAAGATGCTAGTTGGCGTGGGGGTGCAGGGGCGAGTGACCCCCACGATCTTGTCCCTTCTGCTGTGTCCACTCCTGTTGGCTACGGGCACGGCCAGCCTGCCGGCGGCCGGCAGCGAGGGTGTGGTGACCGCATCTGCCGAGGTAAAGGGTCGCTTCGCTTAGCTAGGTCCGCACACCGCTCCGAGGAGACCGCAATCGCAGGGCTACAGTGGAGGAGACCGAGTCGTTTCTTTACATGATGACAGAAAGTTTAGGCAGCTTCATTTCCATCTCTAGGGTTATCTGTTTTCGTCTGTAGATACTGGGATTTGGAGTCCAAACTTCGGACTGATTCCTTTGTGCGTAAGCGTTTGATGAATTCCTCCCCAGTCTCCATGAACTACGGTATTCAGTACAATTTGATGTGTGGTTGGAGGTAAATCGGTAGGAGTGAAATATTTTATTAATTGTGTTAAGGAGTTGTCTTTATTAATTTGCATCAACCGTGCCGATCGAAGTTAGTGTTCGGACAATGACAAAACGAGCTGGTTTATTTATTAATTATGTAGCAAATTGTAATTGTAGTTCCAGAGCTCTGGAAAAGTCGGTTATTAAAGAATTTTCAAGTTTCATCAAGAACTCCTGTTCAATAAGGAATTCTTGGACTCAAAATGGGATAACACGTTGCTTTCTTAATTAACCTACAGTATATACCGGGAGTAGATCTGCCTTAATGTCTCACTTTTTTCATTGGGTCCCTGATTTAATTTAACTGATGTCAAGATTAATTTGTCACAACATCCAGCTGTGATTTGTCTGTGCCAAAGAAGCTGAAAGACCTTGCTTGAGGTTTTTCCCTTGCAATGAGGTTGTACACAGAGTACATTAACAGGCAGAGCTATTTCTGGGCGGACTTTTCAGCGGAATAATTACACACCTGACTTCAGCTCCGCACGCCAGACTCTTGCCGGAGAGCGTCGGTTATGATTCCGTGTGCCGGAGGGCCGGGACCGTGCCCGGGGAGGCCAGAGTGAATCTCTGCTGGGTCCAGTCCGTCCCTGGCGGTGCTGAAAGGGCTCGGCTCGGCTCGGCGGACACTGAGGACGTGCTGGTGTCGGGGGGCGCCGTGCGGAAGGAGATGCGGTGTCTTGGCTTCAGGGCTTACGAAATGGTACTTCACGGTTTTGAAGCGCTTTCAGTTTGCTTGCTGCTTTGTGTGGAATAGGGGACTGTGGCCTCCTAACCGGTGGGCTGTGGGTTCGAGTCTGTGCTGTAGCTGCTCAATTCCAAAGTACTTTAACCTGATTTCTGCGCCCCCCGCCGGCTGTATAAATGCGTTAGCAGCAGCACTGTGCTAGGGGTCGTCATGGAAAGGAGTTTCATCCTGGGGGAGCGTGCTCTCGGTCCTGTTTAACTGTTTAACGGGACAGAAACAGGGATAAGCCCCACCCCGCTGAGCCATATGGGTTTCCTTATTGGCCAGGACCAGCAAGTGCATGCCAGTTAACGAACCAGCTGCCTCTGCCACGCCCTAAACCTTGAAACCTATGTCAACCCAAAAGGCCTTTGCTCTGCTTCCAAACAAACAAAACAGAAAAGTGGAGAACCTTCTTTACACAAAGGGTGGTGGGAGTGTGGAACAAGTTACCCAGCTATGTTGAAGAAGCCAATATCTTGGCCAAATGGGTTAGGCAGGGAGATTGACCTCCTCTGTACGTTTGTAGCCCTTCTTATGAAGAGATGGAGTATGTAATGAAGTATTGGACCTCCAATCAATTTCACCATAGCACCTATAGCACAGCCAGGTCCTTAAATATGTGACTGAATTCAGTTTATGTTGAGGAAATAGTGGGTTTTAAAGATGAAATCAGAAAAATGTTTTTGCCAGAATTCTTCTCCAGGATAGCTTGCTGTTCGGCTCGTTGGCTGACTCCCACCGTACGCAGCAGGACACATTTCGAACCCTGCTCCCCAGACCTGCCCCTCTGCCTCCCAGCCTCACCCGGCCCATTGACCATCTGTTTGGCAGTGTTTAGTTCTGTCCATGTGCTGACCGCAACACCAAAGACGCCAGTTTTATAGCGGGGATATGAAATCGCGGGAACTGAATTGTGTGCCGATGGTTTTGCTTTTGAAAGGTGTTCCTGTATATGTGGACTGACATATACCAGCCCTGCTCCTGCTGCTGTTCCTGAATTAGCTTCTGACTAACCCCCCCTCCTTCCTGCATTTCCTAGGTAATCAGTACCAGACAGAGCACTGAACCATGAACCACTCTGTCATCCTTAACATGCCATCTCTCCACCCCTCTCTGCACGTGCCAGCATTGTAGTCCATCAGCATGCCTTCAGCACCAAGACATCTCTCACTAAACAATGCTGTAATCCGACCTTCTCCACTCTGGCACAGCTGGATTAGATTAGACCATCCACCAGTCTTGTAACAGCTAGAAGCAGCAGGCTCCCTTGATGGTTAAACACAGAAGTCCTGTAAAATGCTTGTAAATACACCAACTAAACTCCTCGTTCTGGAGCTCTTTCTCTAGATTTCCTCCCTAGTAGGGTAAGGTATGTGACTTGGCAGGGATCACTGAAGAGTGCAGAGCTATTTCCAGTACAGGTTTGTTTGTATCCCAGTGAGCATGTGCTTCTTTGTTTCTGAGAACTGGTTGCTCACTCCACATCACCTCATCGGTGATCCCAACAAAGCGAACTGTATTAGCATTAAAGCTGGAATTCTCTGGAGACCGTTTGGAGGGAGATCCGGTGCTGTTTTTGGGACGCAATCGTAGCCCGTGCTCAGCTACGGCACGCCGATGAGCCATGATAAGTGTGGCTATGGCTGCTGATTCTGACTTCATGCGTGGAAAAAGCAGAATTGGAGTCTCTTTAAATAGACGGCAGAAATGGTTCTGCTTTCTAGCACTGTAAAATGAATAGAACTGATTAATATTCACATCCTTCCAATTCCTATGTATCTGCCTGTCCAAGCTGTTGATCCTTTGTAAATGTAACCAAGTGGCCAGCTGAGCGGGCGCAGCTGGGCTCGTCTCGTTTGCAGATATAAACCAACGACACAGCCATGCTGGGAGGCGAGGGACAAAGATTAGCTGTCAGTTAAATATTTCTCTTGCTTTTGAAGTAAGGAATAAAACTTGAGATAGAATTGAAATAAATCTGGGAAAAGCCCAGTCAGAGTCCTTGTGCCTCTCAGATTCCGAACAGAAAGGGAGGAGTGACAGAAGATGGTATTGCCTCTGCGTACCGACTCCTTTCAGCTTGGAAAACACGGAAGGGGAGTCAGTTCCTGGTAGTCTGCAGCTGAAGTACATTTTTACTAACAAGTATTGTCCTGTTCTGCCTTGAAGCAAGACCGACCTGGGCCTCCCCAGCTCGCTGTGGAAATAGCTTTTGTCTTAGTCACTCGGAGAAGAGTAATTCCCTGCTGCTCCATCGCCCTGAATTCTCAAGCTGATTTAACAGGGATTTCGTTGCGCATCAGATTTCTCTGTTTGTGAAGAAACGAAACGGAGGTTTACAAGCGTTTCGTGCGCTGTCTTCAATTCCTTTGATTCTCTTCCTCGGCGCTGAAACAACAAGGGACAGATATATTACAGTGCTCCTGCTGGTTTTGGTGAGGGAATTATGAGAAAAATGTACAAAACTGTTTGTCTTTTCCTGCCGATCCCAAACAGAAAAGATGGAAAAGGGTGCAGGGGAGCAATCTTGCCTCTTTGCTTTTGGCTCTGTGTATATCCTCAGGGCCAGCGATGTGGTCAGTTTCCCATGCTTTTCTCGTCCACGAGAGGGGGAAACGTCTGGGGCTCCTGTTCAAGGGAGAGTTTTCTCTGCAATGCAAGGTGGCTCCAGTTTGCGCTTTTTGAAGTGGTGAATCTTCCCCACCACTGTGCGAAACACTCTGCTGATCCATCACAAGAGTAAAGGTTGCTGGAATGGAGTCCTAGTGGTCCTGCTCTCCCCAGCTGCTCCCAACAGGAGTCCTGTTTTACAAGCCACAGCTGTGGGAAGAATGTTTCTCTTGTAGCTATACTACTAGTGAGGTATGGCTATAGATATCAGCCCCCTGACTCAGGCTTATTCACTGATTTTAACTTATTAGTATTGTTCCTAATTAGGAACAAGTAAAGGTTTATTCCATGCTGAAAAGAGAAGAAAAGAGACACAATGTTTCAGCTGTGGAGCTTTTTCAAGTGTCACACCTTACCACACCTTGTTTCTCTTCTCTTTTCAAAAAGAATACACCTTCACTTGTTCCTTTGCAGCCTGTGCATGCTGATGCAGCTCCCTGCTTGAACAACTTCTTCCTAATTATGTGCTGAACTCTAATGATGATGCTTCTGCCACTTTGTTGAACAGTCCGTCGCCCTAGCAGGGTTTAATGAAGACTGTAGTTCATTCGATGTCTGATCATCAAGCAGATGTCTCTAGCCGTCTCCCATTTGAATGAAAAGCAGCACAACATTAGTAAAAGTGGAATATTGGAAACTCAAGCAGTCAACTTGCGGGGCACAGTGATGAAAACAACATCAGTAACTTCGAATTTTAAATGTAATCAGAGCACTGTGGGGTATTTGAAGCGATCTCTAAAACAGAAGGTATTGTATTACATATACACCCAGCTGCAGATGATTAGAAACGGTTATATTCCTAAATTTAACCTTATATCTTATATCTTGGGACAACCTGAGTCATTTATCCGGACCTCTCAGGACCTGGCCTCTTAAATTTCAGATTTTCCATAAAAACCCTTTTACTGATGATGATTTTTGCCAAAAGACAACTTGCAAGAAAGGATGGTAAGTAGATGGAGAAGGTTTAGATGACAAGTAAGTGGACTAAACAATGGTGGTTAAGGTTAAATTCATGGTTTCTTCACATCTGCAGCTGGATGTGTACTGGATGTAATACGCTGCCCTGTATTTTAGGGATTGTTTTAAATACCCTGCGGCTCTCTGATTGTGTTTAAAGTTGGAAGTTACTGATGTTGTGCCAGACGCTTTAATCACTGTGCAGGGAGCACAGGATGTGTGCGATGACTGAGGCTCGTGTTGCTCAGTTGCGCCACCACTGCAGGCATCAGGGGTACGTGCACGAACTGGGGAAGCACAGGGCAAAACCTGATTCCAGAACCCCTCCAGCCTGTTTCCTAGGGCAGTTACACCCCCTTGTCCGCACCTGCTCTAGGGCGTGTCAGGGAGTAAGTTCTGCCCTTTTCTCTCTTTCAGGGGTTTCTGGAGAAATATGGCTACCTGGATCAGGAGGAGCATGCCCACAATGCAGCCGAGGTCAAGTCGGCTGTCAGGTCTGTCACACCGATGCTGTCTTTTACCACTGACCCGGGCCTAATTCTTATGGGTCTTTTCCCACTGACCCGGGCCCGGTTCTTATCGGTCTGTACCCACTGACCCGGGCCCAGTTCTTATGGGTCTGTACCCAGTGACCCAGGCCCGGGTCTTATGGGTCTTTACGCACTGATACTGGCCCAGTTCTCATGGGACTGGGGGAGGGTCCTAGTCTCGCTGGCTGTCACTGACCCCAGAGGCTGTCCTTCACCCCCACCCTGGAAATCGGACCATGAGCAAGGCAGACCCTCCCCCCCAGGGGGGTGGAAACTGGCCACGTGCGTGTCCTTTGTCCAGAGGATAGTCTGGCATTCTGATGCAGACCCCTGGGCTCCCTGGACCTTCTCCAGAGCCCGGGCTGCTTGTCCAGTTGTCAGACTAGCCAGTGGCTGATCTCTCAGTTCGGTTCATGAACTGGCTTCACTCTGTGCTCCGAGCCCAGTCCAGTCAGAGTGCAGGAGGACGGCGTGTGCACTTTAAAACACACTGTCAGAAATGCATTCCGCTGAAACAGCCAGGGCCTGGACCACAGCTCTCTCTGACTCGAGTTGCCTTTGCTGTTCGCCACATTGTTTCCACAGCAGATGCCAAATCTAAAAATACGAATCTGGGCGGATTTGGGATTTCTTATGTTTAAGAAGCAGGAAAAACAAGATATCAAGCATAGGAAAGTTTGGACATTTTTTGTAATGGCAAAAAAAAAAATGAGGATAGCCAGCAGAGAAATACTTCCCTTGGCAAGCGATGTGGCTGAAGCTGATCGATGTGTCAGTCCAGGTCAGTCATGGGCGTCCGAGAGTCTGCAGGCCTCCGCGCTTTCCAGCTTCTCTGGCACCTCCTGCTGCTCAGAGGAAAGAATGAAACTTGTTTTTGTTATTTATGTTGGATGAGGTTTGGTCATTTTATACCCACTACACTTAGTCTTTCTCCGTCTCTGATCTCAGCCCTACCTCCAGCGGTGCTGAGCCAGCTCTGCTCTGCCTCATGGGAAATCTCGCCAACAACAATGGCGCCTGGGTGGCAGAGCTCGACCTGCCCTCTGAGTGCAGAGATGATGTTCCTCATCAGGAAGCAGCTTGGTGCACAACCGCTAAAGCTGGCAGACATCGACGTCAGACAAGTAGTGCAGAAGGCCAATATAATCACTGACTGTCACGACCCCTTGCTCAGTGAATCTGAGCTCCTTCCATCTGGGTGTCGATTCAGACTGCCTAGATTCAAGAGCGATGGAACTAAGTCATCTTTTACTCCTACAGCTATCAACCTGCTCAATTTGGACTGTACTATTTTCTAGATATATTTTTTCTTTCTCACCATACATTTGTTAAATGTATTGTGTGTTAAATGTATGGTGTAATGTGTTATGTCTTTATCTGCCTGCAAAGCACATTTCCCATCTGGGACAATAAAGTGAGTAAGCTAGGAACCAAATGAGCAGGACAGCTCGAATGACCCCCTCTGATGTCCTGACAGCTTGAACTGCACCCCTCCGGGACTCCCTACCCATCCCCTGGTGTCATTCTTGAATGTGGTGTCCTGGCCAAATTTCCAATTGGCCCTTACCAGTCATGGCCTTCTAATAATCAACCATCTCTGAACTGGCTTCATCACTCTGCTCTCCTCCCCACTGAGAGCTGGTGTGTGGGGAGCGTACTGGTGCACTATGGCTGCTGTCGCATCATCCAGGTGGGGCTGCACATTGGTGGTGGTGGGGATCCCCATTACCTGTAAAGCGCTTTGAGTGGAGTGTCCAGAAAAGAGCCATATTAAGTGTAAGCAATGATTATTGTTATTCTCGTTTCTCCAGGGAGTTCCAGTGGCTGTCTCACCTGCCTGTCACAGGAAAACTGGACAGCGCCACCCTGTGGCTGATGTCCCGGCCCCGGTGCGGAGTGGGAGATGGAGAGAGCCACTCCGCTTGGGCCCAGCGGGTCAGGGGCATCTTCTCGGGCATGGGAGGCCGGCGGGCGCGGCGCCATCGCAGCAAGCGCTACAGCCAGCAAGGTCAGAGGGCAATCCCAAATGTTTTTTCTGAAAAAAGCTCTGGTTGTGCGAATGTTCGGGCGGGTCGTCCCCAGTCTGTCATAAAAGCTGTAAATAGCTCATTGACAAGAAGCCCGAGGAGGCAGGCAGAAGCAAGTTTGGAATAACATCCAGCTGAAATTCCAGAGCTGTGTTGCAGTGAAGGAGAGTCCAGGTTTCTCTTCTTTCTTTTACTGACTAACCAGAGGCATATCTTGATACCTGTTGCTTTCACCCTGAAAACCCACGAGACAGTTTCGTACAGTAGCTGGGCATCCTGTTATTGCCTGGCTAACTACTACACTGCAGAAAGTCTGAGTACTGCGCATCTAGAAACACGGTCAATTCTGAGTACTATGTGTTTCTTGCAAGCTTTAATTTTTGTTCGTATCATTACATGTACAGTAAACATGAGACATCACTCAGAAGAACTTGGGACATTTTCACAATCCTGCTGCTTGTATCTATGGGAACTTATCTTTAAAATGCATGTGGGAGGGTCAGAGAGAGAGAGAGCACTGCATGGACTTTGCTCGGTGCTTTTTGCCAGCGTTCCCCAGTGGAGTCTTGACTTACATTCCTGTATGTTCCTGGAGGGATTTGTTAACACAGTTGGAATGCAATTGCTGCCTCTCCCAGCTTTTCTCCTGCTTCAAGTCCCAGCCTGACAACTGCTGTGTTCATCTCGGAAAAGCGCACAGTTCTCAATGTGCAACTTTAGATGAATTCTTGTCTTTCTTATTTCACCAGAACTTAAACATAGATCATAGTTATGGATGCCAAAATTGATAAAAGTGGGTTATTCGCTTTGACATAAGGCCATGCAACCCAATGCAATCCAAGACTATACAATGTAGGCTGTTGAAAGCTGTCCTCCAAGACCAAGGACTGCTGAGCTGGAGATTAGAGTGACTGCAAAATCAGGCAGATAACATGGCGCTAAGGAAGGCACATCAAACATAAGAACCTTAAAATCCATTGGGACAGAAATTTAGGGGTGCATTAAAGGATGTGAATGATCCATTCTCTCGCTCAAGAGCTGACATGAATTTTCAAGCCATAGTAATAGCACATAGATTTGGAGACTTTGGTCAAGTGGAGACAATGATAAGTTCACGTAGTAGCAAGAGATCTGATGGAGGGACATTTGGGCGCCTCTTCTGGGAGCTGTGCTGAAGGCGTGTTTATGGGGGGCCTCTCAGCGAGACATGTAGTGCCCTCTGAGTGTATTTGCACTAACACTGAACTAATATGGCTATGGTGCAGTAATTGTGATTAATGGCTTTTTTCACCAGTTAGTGAAGTCATTAACTGGAGATATGGAGGCAACAGCTGCCTTGAGTTTTTCCCAGGGCTCATTTCTGAATGTGGGGGCGTCTTTTTTCCTGCCCATTGTATCAGAGTACAGTAAGCACAGCAACTTTCTTCCTTCTGAGCTTATTTGGTGGTGATTACAGAAGCAGATTAAGGGGCAAGAGGCTCAGAACCCAAGACATTCTGGGACTTTCCTTCTGGAAACAATTAGGACTGCAGCCTATCTCAGACTGCAGGAAATGCCCTAGATTGCTGATAGCAAGACTCCCGATGCCTCAAATGCATTCTTGTACCAGTAACACATGACTGTGGGTATACTGTAGGTACACGGGCTGCTTTCAGATTTCAGTGAAACAGAAGCTTAAAGTTTGCGTTTAAAATGTTATTTATTGCTGCAAAGCTTCGTGGATCATTTTCAGAACGATCCTTAGGACTGCATCTGTTAGAAGTGACTCTCCTCTTTCTCAGGCTGTACCTTCTCAAGCATTGGGATGATATTTCAAACAGGAAGCATTTTAGATTCCAAAGCATTATGTGACAGTTACAGTAATTGCTCTGTCATCCATCTTCAACAAACTCAGGTTACAAGAGTTCTATCGCCCAGAACCCTGATCTCTCGGGGAGGCTAGGCCAGAGCAACACATGGAAGGGAGACATTGAAGGAAGGACTTGCCGCTGCAGCTGGCAGGAGCAGTGGCAGACCAGTAGGAGGCACTATTTCCTTCTGGTGAGAAATTCCAGTGCTACGATGTGGTACCAGGGAGAGGTGTTGGGCTGTAGGAGGTGACTCTTGTTTTGGTGGACTTTAAACCAGAGTCCTACTCACACTGTGGCATAAAGATCCCAGGGTATCCCCTCCCTTAACTGAGGTCTGTTTCTCCAGCCCACTCTCTGAACCTTAGAGAGTAATTCCCAGTGTTCCTTGTTACTGCACATGAGGTATATCATAGCTGCACACAGGTATTGAGATTTCCCCTGGGGGCAGCAGTTCAGGCTGCTGGGAGAATTGTTTATCCTCAGAATCCGCACCTCAGCCTGGGCCAATCAGACGCACCGTCCTCGGACGTCAAGTATATTGTTCACAGCGCAGCGTGGCCCACATTCCCTCCACACACACAGAGCCGCGTGGAGCTTTTCTCTTTCTCACCAGCACAGGCACGTGTGGTCTGTTAGTTTCACAGGCACCTGTTGGTTAAAAAAAGCATTTTGAGCAGATTATTACTGGGGATGATTACTCTCTGGATTGCTTTGAGAACACCATTCTGTGACAGTATCGGAAATGAATAGAAAAGAATGTTGACTTGTTTCTTGTTTAGATCAGGTTCAAATTAGGATGCATTAAAAGTATTGGATGTTTTTTTTTTTAATAATCATGACTGCTGAGTTTGTGAAGGTGTGAGACAATCTCTGAAATCCACTGCTTTTTCTCCAGAGGACAAAAATCCCACCATAGTCAACCCGAAAGGAGATTTATCTTGACACTTCGTTAGTTCCAGTTTTCGGAACAATGAAGACGCAACGGAAGCTTTTACTAAAGCACTCCTGTGGGTGAAGTGAGGCCGGTGATGCACTAGCAAAGTATCGGACCCATCTTCCTGTGTCTGTTTATGGCGCCTGGAGATCATTTTGCATTCGTTTGGCTGATGTCTTTATCCAGGACAAAGAGGTCAATTGTTTGAAGATTCTAAGGTCCCCATCATTCCATGTAGGATATGTTGCGTGTTCTCAGACAAGTGCATTGCAGTCTTCAGTAATTACCTGCAGGAAGTGACAGAGCTCAAGAACAGTTTTCCGTAGGGAGGTTTGAGCAGGGAGCTTCATGAGTGTGGGCTAACTCCACTGGAGCAGCTAACAGCTAATTCCACACTGGAAAGCAGAAAAGGGGCCTTTGTTTTATATCCCTGATACCTTCCTTTCTCCCCCTCACAGCTGAAGAAGGCTCAACAGCAGAAAACATTGAGTTTGCTCTTTTCTACTTTCCGGCAATGGAGTTAAACTTTACTTCATCTGGGGAGTCCACGTTAGGCAGCCTTGAAGTGGACTTCTCTATCAATCAACCAGTCAATCTCATCCTTCTGTAGGGCTTTTCATTCTCAAAGCATTTTCCATAAATCACTCACTAAGAAATCAGTACGGCATACAAATTAGACAACAAAACCAGATTAAATTGAGAATTTAAAGGAAAGAAACTGATTAAGAATTAAAAGCATAAGTTTAAATCTCGCCTGTGTGCTGTGTGTGTGTGCTGTGTGTGTGTGCTCTCTGTGCTGTGTGTGTGTGCTGTGTGTGTGTGTGCTCTCTGTGCTGTGTGTGTGTAGTGTGTGTGTGTGCTCTCTGTGCTGTGTGTGTGTCTCTCTGTGCTGTGTGTGTGTGCTGTGTGTGTGTGTCTCTCTGTGCTGTGTGTGTGTATCTCTCTGTGCTGTGTGTGTGTGCCTCTCTGTGCTGTGTGTGTGTGCTGTGTGTGTGTGTGTGTGCTCTCTGTGCTGTGTGTGTGCTGTGTGTGTCTCTCTCTGTGCTGTGTGTGTGTGTGTCTCTGTGCTGTGTGTGTGTGCCTCTCTGTGCTGTGTGTGTGCTGTGTGTGTGTGCTCTCTGTGCTGTGTGTGTGCTGTGTGTGTGTGCTCTCTGTGCTGTGTGTGTGTGCTCTCTGTGCTGTGTGTGTGTGCTGTGTGTGTGTGCTGTGTGTGTGTGCCTCTCTGTGCTGTGTGTGTGCTGTGTGTGTGCCTCTCTGTGCTGTGTGTGTGTGTGTGCTCTCTGTGCTGTGTGTGTGTGTGTGTGTGTGTGTGTGTGTGTGTGTGTGTGTGTGTGTGTGTCTCTCTCTGTGCTGTGTGTGTGTGCCTCTCTGTGCTGTGGCAGGCCTGTGAGGTGTGGAGGTGCTGAGCTCTGCCAGGCGTCTCTCTGCCCACAGGGGAGAAGTGGTCTAAACGGCAGCTGACCTACCGCCTCGTGAACTGGCCCCGGCACCTCTCTCCGGGGCAGGTCCGGCTGGCGGTCCGAGCCGCTTTCCAGCTGTGGAGCAACGCCTCCGCCCTGGCTTTCCAGGAGCTCACCCACGGGCCCGCCGACATCCGCCTGGCATTCTACGAAGGCGAGCACAACGATGGCACGGGGAACGCCTTCGACGGCCCAGGTACGGACTTCGGCCCCCTGGGAATCCTCTGCTCTGATCCGGTTTAAATTGTTTCGTTGATTGGTTCCTGTCATGTCATGTCTTTTCTCCCTAAGTTTGAAATTGCTACTTGTTTCTATACCCACACAATTTTCAGTATTCCGTTGCACAGACCCTTACAGGAGAACTGGCACAGACTGGAGCCCCAGTCACAGCTGGCTGGTGACGTGACCCCGACTCCAGCGTCCAGCTTCTGGATGATGGCAATCAAACTGTGCTCTGAGCAGGTGTTGCTGCTTGGGATCCATCTTTGAATTTCATAATTTATTCTATCCATGTATTTTTTCACCTGGGCACTTGGGAATACCGATGCATAAAGCAGGTGTAAAATAGATCTTACTGCAAAAGTCTATCCAATTCATTGGGAATGGACGACTAGCATGGCACTGGATTGTAGGTTGCGTAGTGACAGCTGACCGTGACTTGACGGGGATCACCTGACAGCTCTGCTCACCAAGCCTCTTGTCATTCCGCCTCTCTCCTGCAGGGGGAGCTCTGGCCCATGCCTTCTTCCCCTGCCGCGGCGAGGCTCACTTCGACATGGCCGAGCGCTGGACCCTGAACGGGCACAAGGGGCACAACCTGTTCGTGGTGACGGCGCACGAGATCGGGCACACGCTGGGGCTGGAGCACTCCCCCGTCAGGAACGCGCTCATGTCGCCCTACTACAAGAAGCTGGGCAGGGCCTTCGTCCTGAGCTGGGACGACATCGCTGCGGTGCAGCGGCTCTATGGTATGTCACCCCTGGGAACAGGATCACATGGGAACAGGTGGAAAAGGAAGGTGTTGGGACTTAGGACTTTCCCTGAATTGCTTGTGCAGCCCTGACTCATTCACTGGTGCTCATGCAGTAATGGTTGTATTTCAGAAGACCTTGAGCAGCCATAATGTACAGTACATCAAGCAAGCCTCTCTGCCAGACGCTTTCACCATGATTGTCCAGCAAAGAGCATCATCTTTTTTTATCTCTCGATGTACTGAATAAAGACTAACAATATGAGCAAAGGATGAATTGAATTTTGCTGACTAGTGCTCTGTTAATTCAACAATTCCAGGGGATTTAACACGTTTAGGACATTGGGCTTCCAGTCCGCAAGGTATACAACTTTATTCTATAGATCTATAAACTGTATAGATGTCCTTTATCACAATTTGTTTCAGCACTTAATGCACTGGTAGGGACTTCTGGAGCCTTGCACCTGGTTTCATTCTTATTGCAGCTTTAAACTCTATAAAACTCTGTAAAAAAAGTTCTCACCCCTTCTTCAGACTCTGCTTTCAGCCTTTGTACCTGCAGTTGTGGTGTGCATTTCACTTTCACAACAAGAGAACTTTTATACACGAGAAGAGGCCATTCAGCTCATTTAATCTGTTTGGTATGAAGTAGCTGACTGATCTGATCTCACCCAGCCGTTCCCTGAAAGAAGCCAGGATATTGGCTTCAACAGCATGGCTGGGTGCCTTGTCCCATTTCCCCACAATCCTTTGGGTGAGAAGGGACCCCTGGGTTGTTTTAAACTCATTTCCACTTAGTCTCCACTTGTGTCCTCTGGTTTGCCTCTTTAACTGTTTATTCAGAAGCTGGGGTGACCTTGGCAGTGACTCTTAAGGATTGTTTTTTCAGGTCCCCTTGTAAACGAGACTAAAACGGTTCGGTTCTTGCAGCCTGCCGGTGTCGTGAGTCTCACAGTGCGGTGCCGTCCTTAGAGGAGCCCGTCACAGGGAGACTTGTTAACGAGATTCCTGACCCGCCTCCCACACGGACTGCTGTTTCACACAGATTTCACTTTTTACCGGGGGCAGCTGGCAATGTGCAATGTGCCCCCACCCCCCAGGGGCGAGCACGCCCCTCAGTTCCTCGATGAGTGACAGGGCTGAGCTTCACTGTGCTGTGTGGAAGCCAGCGTGTGGAACGCGATGCTGTGGTGTTTCACGAAGAACCTCGAGGAGCAGCTGGACTAGTCCAGTTTTCTCACGGTGCCCTTCCTCCTGTACTCCAGGAGAGACAATCACTCTCTTGGGATGCCTGCCAGCGTAAAGTGGTCGAATAACTTATGGCTGAAACCCCGCTGTTGTTAATGTTCACACGGCGGCCCAGCCGGAGCTGGGGGCTGACACCCACTCACAGCAGGGACAGTTTCCCCAGAAGCCAATTAACCTCCATGGCTGTGGGAGGAAACTGGAGCACCCGGAGGCTCCCTAGTGCGCTACTGACCACTGCGCCACCTTGATGCCCCCTTCTCCAGACTTCTCTGTTCTGCTGTGAATTGGGTTGTGTTGCATAGCAGACAAGCCTTCATACACCCTTTGCAAATAAAAGGGAGAGTACAATCCACCACTTATCACAAATATTTTGCAACCTGTTCTGCTAAATGTTTAAATATTCTCTGTGTGAAATCACCCCATAGCAGAGCATACATACGTACTTACATAATCAGACAATATTGCCGAGGATAACTGGTAATGACAGGCCTTTACTGTGAAATATTCCCTGTTACTCACTCTGTTAATCGGTTCTGTCTCTGGTTTTATGCAAAAGTTAGTCTTTTTCTCACGTTCTCCATTGTCTGTCGGAGCGATTCGGATGGATTGGTATGGGGCTATATGCCAGACCACTCCACCGAGAGCAAGATAAATATTTGGGGGTTTTAGTAAAAACATCTGGAGAGTTCTCTGGTTTCTTTGTTATGTTGTGAGAATTGCAAAACCAAGTCAGAGTGGCTGATGTGTTTAACTGTTGCTCTTACCTTGTTTCCATGATGCTTTTCCAAAGGAAAGCGGTCCCCAGTGAACTGAGGCTCAGGTGTTTAATGAGCTGGAGTTTTATCTCAGGCCGAGATGTAGCAGCTGCTTCACCGTGGTGCTGCCTGGTGACTCGGACCTGCGTCTGGAGCTGCCAGTCTGGGCCCTGGTGCCCTGGTGTCTTTGATCCTGCTTAGCTTTTGCTTAGCTCAACCTTTAAATTAGATGAAGAACTTAATCCTTCAGAACATTTTCACTACCCACAACTGCTACATTTTAGATTTCATCTCGGGTGTAATTTAAGCATCCATTGGTAATCTCCAATAGTTTAGGAGCTCAACAGAGTTCGTGTTCTAATGAGTCCGATTTCCAGTTGAATTAAGCGCTTAATTAATTAATAGAGAGGAATCATGTAATTTATTCTCTGCATGAGGGATGCTGTATCTTTGCTTTATGAGGGTATTGGCGTCTCTTTCACACCGAGGTGCGGTACTACCTGCTGTCCTTTCTCTCCTGTGTGCTCCAGGGAAGCCGCCCAGCGGGCTGGCCGTCCAGCTCCCTGGACAGGTATACAGCTCCTTCCTGCAGGACTGGGAGTCCACCGAGGGCACTCAGGGCCCTGGCACTGCCCTGCCCCCATACTGCCAGACCTTCTTCGATGCCATTACCATGGGTGAGGAAAACCCTCCTTCAGTCCATTCTGTACTCTACACTCCCTGTCTGCTCCCGATTGACGTTACTTGTGTCCTTATTTTTTGTACAGCCATCCATTTTGTAACTGATTTATCCAATTGAGGCTCATGGGGGAGCCAGAATCTATTCCAGCAAGCAGGATTCACCCTGGATCAGATGCCAGGGCAGACACAGACACACATCACAGATAACTCCCCCCAAAGCCACTTAACCTTTAAAAGATCATGCATTAAGAACAAGTTGTGTAAAGTCCTTCATAAGAACACCAGTTGAATCTGTGTGGACAGGAACCTTTATTTATAAAGCAGGATGATGACATAATGGGTGACTCAGGTATTAAGGAAAATGACTTTTGTAACTGTACGTACTTTTAATTCAGATGGTTCCTAGGAAACACGCAAACCAATAAGTCACAAAACGATATTCATGCATGGGATGGAAAAACACATCCAGAATGGAAGAGGATGGTCTTCTGTAGCCAAGGCTGTTCTGAAGTGTGGCTTGTGTGCTGTGGGAGAATTCCTCCATGGCGATCTGTCGATCTTTCTAACAGAGCTCATCAGTGCTCCTCCAGGCATTTAAATGTGCTGATATAGTCACAAGGACTGACACCCAGGCTCTCAGCGTGAAGCCAGTCCAGCTTCAGCTGAAGAGATGAAAGTAATGAGCTTTTCTTTCCTCTGCGCCGGTGCTGCCAGACCAGAACCGCACGGTGTACGTGTTCCGGGGCGCGCGGTTCTGGACGGTGTCGGCGGAGGGCCGCGCCAGCGCCGCCCTGCCCCTCCAGCGCCGCTGGCCCCAGCTTCCTGCCAGCGTGGAGGCCGCCGCCGTGTCGCCGCCGGAGGGCAAGTTCTACTTCTTCAGAGGTAGGGACCCGGCCCGCGTCCCCCTGCAGCTTCACAGCACACGGCTCCCGCGCGGCTGAGCAGAGCCAGAAGCACATCGAGAATCACGGCAACAGCGTTTCTGCTCACCGTCTTGACATGGGATGGGGCTCTAGGGAGCTTTGAATTGGTCCTGCTTGTCCGTAGCCGTAGATTCAGCCCCTTGCCATCCTGGCGCTGCCTTCCTTGGAGACCTGGGAATAACGTGCAGCCGGAGATTGGACAGGGAAATTCGCTCGCCGGCCTGGTTTGCTCCCGGTACTCCTGCGTGAAACGCAAACCACAGGGCACACGTGGACACCCCTGGGGAGTGCGTGTGAAATCGAGCCCGGCAGGCACTTCTTTAGCCAAAGGGCGGTGGGGGAGTGGGACGAGGCGGCCAGCCGGGCTGGTGATGCCGATACCCTGGCTCCTTCAAGGTCCCGGCAGGATGAGCACCTGGGATCAGCCGGGTGCGGTCAGGCGGTCACCGCTCCTCGCGGCCCTGCTCTCCGTGACGCGGCGCCCAGGTCAGCCGGCTGACCCGTTTCTCCCCCCCGCAGGCGGGCGCTTCTGGCGCTTCTCGGGCAGCAGGCTGGACCCCGGGTTCCCCAGGAGGAGCAGCGCCGCCGGCCTCCCGCGGCACCCCGACTACGCCTTCTACTACCCTCCGCTGGGCAACATGGTGCTGGTCAAGGGCCCCCGCTACTTCGTGCTGAACCTCAGGAGCCTGACGCCCGAGCCCTACTACCCCCGCGGCCTGGCCGACTGGAAGGGGCTGCCCCAGGGCGCCAACGGGGCGGTGGGGCGGCCCGATGGGCTGTACTTCTTCAAGGACGAGCTGTTCTGGAGGTTCGACCCGGGCCGGGTGCGGGTGGTCAGCCGTGGCCGGTGGGCCCCGGAGCTGGAGTGGACCGGCTGCCAGCGGGCCCACGGCACGGACGCCAACTCTGTTCACTGAGCAGCAGGGGGCGCCAACGCCAGCGGGGGACATGTGCAACCTTCACAACCCCGTCTTACTCGTCTCCGGTGGGCTGCGCGCTGGTCAGCTTTGCTGCCCTGCAGCGCTGGGGCCCTGGGTTCAATTCCTGAGCTGCTGTCTGCGCGGAGTTTGCATGTTCTTCCTGTGTTCATATGGGTTTCCTCCCACAGTCTACGGACAGGCTGGTAGGGTAATGGGCCCTGGTGTGTGTGTCTGTGTGTGCCCTGCAATGGACTGGTGTCCTGTCCAGGATTCACCCTGGATGTGCTCATTGCTTGCTGGGATAGACTCCAGCTCCCCAGTGATCCAGCCTGGGAAGATGCAGTTAGAATATGGGTGGATTCTGACATTGTCACCCAGCCCACGGCCAGAGGCTTCAGGTCACTGACAGGAGCGGCTGGGACTGAGTCACGACAGGCTGCGTTTCCAGACATGCTGCTGATACACAGGAGTGAAGACACGTCAGTGTTTTTTCACATAAACCATACATGAAAAATGATGTGTTACAAATTGGCTTAATGCTATTTGATCCGTGCATTAACATAACTCTGTCTTAAGTCAATCTTTAAACATTTGCATTTAAACAACTTAAAACAAGTGCATTTAAAAATGAACCTTTTTGAAAAGTACTGAGTCTTGAGGCAATAAGCAAATACAAGTAATGCAAACCAATGTTTAATTTCATATACTGTATATATATATAACTTATAAAAGATTTGCCTTGAATAATATTACATATGACTTTATAAAGTTTGATAAATGTTCAGGCACTGCAGGATAAGCGCACTGAGTTTTTTAATCCTGAGTTTTTCCAGAACCTCATCATCTCCATTCGATTGTGTTCTGATGACAGTGATGAATAAACAAACCAGAGATTATTTCAGCCCTTTTGTGAGACGGGACCCTTTTCTCTTTTCTGTACCTTTTTGATGATCCCCATATGTTCTCGGTCCTCAAGCCCGCATGAGAATTCCCCATCACAGACGGTCTGCTGCAGCAATGACACCCAGGTGCGTTTGCGCAGTCCCTGAGGCCGCCTGCTTGGCGACCTCTCCTGGAAGACCGGTGTAACTGCAGGCAGGCGCGGCGTCCATCAAACTGGGCTGAGGCATGCAGACGCTCAGTGGAAGTATTGTCGGACAAGTTCTATCAGTTCACTACCGTGAGTCGGCATAACCAACTGAGTACATTACAAGGCCTGTGCCGATGTAATTCAGCGCTTTTGCCAGGATTTAGCACCGTGCAGCTGAGGAAACCTTTAGGGTGGTGATCAGTGTTGAAGTCCACACCAATTCCCTGATGTGATGGACCAGCAGGGGGCACCATTTCCCTTGGAGCTGTATTTCCGAAGCAATGCAAAGGTATGATGACCAGGAACTCGGTCCTGCCGCTCTTGGGGAGACTTCGCTCAAGGTCCAGACTCGGACATCGTTAAAGATGGTTAAACTCACTTGTACAGACCGGATTTCCTCAATGCCTTCCTTATTTCGGCTGGAGAGGCAGTTCTTCAATCCTACCCCAGAATGCGATGACATTCTGATTCACGGAAAATATAAATATAGAGATGTATAATAATGTTAAAGGGAAGAAGACTGGGCAGATTTGATCTCCAAAGGAAAATCTTTCACAGGTATAACAGCGCCGATCTCCTGCGAAGTGCTGCCCTCGTGTGGCTAAACTTATCTGCAGCCCGTTTGTTTTTTACCGACCTCGGAGAATTACGTTCAATGAGCACCAGGAACGTCTCGTATCTCCTAACTATACCTACTGTCATTTATCACACTTTCTGGAAAAAGACTGCTTTACCTGATGTTAGTATACCACTGTAATTTGTAATGTATAGTAATGTATATTGTAATCCAGAAACAGGGCTAAGAAATACCCTAATATTATGGTCTTAAATTGTTTCCTCTACCATTTTACAAAATGTATTTTCCTAATCCATCTTCATCTGTCTCCTGGACTATAGCCCTGTGTTCTGGTTTTCATTTCTCTCTGGACTCTTAATGACTTTATTGAAATCAATTGTTAATTTAATTGGTCTGTATTCCAATTCCTTCCTCACAGAAGATTGAAAGCTACCTATGAAACGATGTGATGTGGGTATCGCTGAGGAAAAGGCACTGAATAAAGCACGCCTGCTCTCTGCTGGTGACATGGTGCCATTACACGACAGACGCACTGGGACTCGGTCAAAGCATAGTATTCAGTAGTTTCTCAAGCATGAAGTCCTTGATTCTTCCCTCAGTAATGATTGACGCGTGACTCTTTCTGGGTCTCTGGGGTCTCTGGCCCTCTGGGTCTGCTGGTGTGGGGGGTTCAATTCCTGGGGTGCTGTCTGTGTGGAGTTTGTATGTTCTCCCCATGTTTGTGTGGGTTTCCCCAGGATGCTTCAGTTTGCTCTCTGTCCAAAGACATACTGTACTGGTAGATTAATTGGGGAAAAATGGCCCTCGTGTGAGTCTGTGCACTGAAATGCACTAGTGTCCCCTTCAGAGTGGACCCTGCCTCGCACCAGGAGAGACTCCAGCTCCTCTTTCACCCTGTAGTGGGAGAAGTGGTTAGAAAATGAACCCTTTTATTCTACAGTGTCATACAGAATTTCCATATAGCTATTAAATTGCACCAATTTCCATCCATTACTTTATCCATCAGTAAATGTTTTTTTAAAATATGCATGGAGTACAGATTGTTTAAAAGTTCTTAAAAAGAAAATCTGTTAAATCATTGTGGACAGGAACTTTTATTTATAAAACAGCATAGTGATATAATTGGTGACTCCGATATTAAGGAAAATGACTTTTGTAACTACATGTACTTTTGCTTCTGATGGTTACTGGCGAAAAATGCACACCGATAAGTCACTAATTAATTATCAGATTTCCATTAGCCAAGAGTGTGCAAAGGAAAATATAAAAACAATATCCTGTCCTTTTTTTAAATTCTTCGTTCATCTAGATGTTCACAGATGTGACACAGTACAGAGATTTACAGACAAAATATTTCCCCCAAACTGCAGCACGGACAGCCAAGACTAAGGACGAGGGAATTAGAATGCCGTTCCGCGATAACCTGAAAGGTTTTGATTTCGAATAAATCCTTCAGCGATTTAATCTCGCTGCGAACTTCGAAGCTTTCCGGACCCTATATCCGCAACTGCGCCTGGTTGATTTTCGTCGACGAGCACTTTAGATTTAAAATAATAACGTTAAACAAGCACGTAGAAGTGGATATGTGTTTTTTTTTTAAACTCGAAAGATTACAAATCAGTTAATTTCCGTCGTCTGCTGCTCCCCTCCGTCTCGAACTGGCCCTTGAAACAGCCGCTTACTGCAGCTTCTCCAAACTCCAGCGCGTTGTAGCGCACGCCGCCAGACACTTGAGACATTTAAATCCCTCCTAAAAGACTGGGGAACCAAGAGCCTCTCTGACACACAGGATTAGACAAAGAGGGAGAGGGAGAAAGCGAAACCGCAGGCTTATTTTTCCATTAGAAAAATGCCTAACCCGTGAGCCGGGCTGTCTCACAGCGCATTGATGCCTCGCAGTTAATCGACGGCAACATCTTTACGCTCGCTCATGTAATTACACGGGATCGTGTCCAGTCCCGTCCTCCGCAGTTGTGCGAATTGGCAACACGTTCCGCGCATCCCAGCGCCGCGACTGCCCCTCGACCAGGAGGACAGCGACCAGGGGGCACGGACAGGATGGCAGCGGTCCTGTATTCGCTGCTGTTGGGCAGTCTGCTGGTTTGCGTCGCTAACAGCAGCGGGTTTGTGTACCAGTTTCCAGCGGTGTCCATCACGCACCTCGGCGCGGAGCAGGAGGCGGGACCGCCGGCGAGCGCCAGAGCACATCGCAGGTAAGCAGGGCTCCCAGTCCCGCTGTGAGTGTTACTGTGAGCCGAGAGAGCCGTGGCGAATTAAACCCCGAATTTGCAGTTTTCAAACGACTTGGTAGTATAACGCACTCTTCTGTGAGAATTGGGATTCAGGTGCCCAGCCTGCGACCACGGGGAAATGAGAGACAAACGGGAGCATGAAGTTAGAAGTAATTAAATAAACTCTGAAAGTGAAGCGAAACAGCAGAAAGTGCGTTTTCTGAGGTACCAGTACAAAAAACGACGGTTTTGTACCGACGGTTTTCTCGGAAAAACGCAGCGAAACCTTCCCTTCTCTCTTCAGTAAGCGCCGGTACATTTCTGTCACGTTTCTAAATCAAACGTTGGGGAATTAAGTGCCTAATTCAAAACGGAAATAACTTCTTTTTTTTTTCCTGACGAGACGCTGAGGTGTTCATACGAGCGGAGTAAACCGAATAAAGAAAGGCGAAAATGAGTTTTACCACGTTCAAGTCTAATGAGGTTTTATTTTTCCCAAACCCAGATTAGACTACATTTAAACTCCGTTTTCCTAAACGTTTAAAAAAGGGAGTTTGTGTATTTTTGTGTGGCGTTCACTCTTGCTCGTGTAACCAGGGTTTCTGTCAAACACCAACCCCGGCAGGGATTAACACGAAACGTGAGGCTGAGGCGCTGGGTCCGCTCCGAAAGTCCTCCATTCCTATCACCTGCTCAAAAAAACCCAACAAAAAAAAACTCATCTGCCCGTCTTCATGAAGCAGAAGTGTGAACGACTGAACCGCTCCTCTCGTTTGCGGTCTCTTGCACACTCACAGACTGCGTCAGAAGATCGGAGCTGCCGGCAACCCCCCGCCAGTGTGGTCGAATTAAATGTGGGTTTTCTGCGTAATAACACGACGTGCTGTTGCAGTTGGCTTTTAGAAAAGCTTCTATCCCCTGACAATGTCATGGTGAAATATGGTAGTGCTTTTCATGTCCCTTTGACGTTAACTACGAAGTTGGCCTCGTTGTAAAATGATTCAACGTGTCGTTTTTTGACAAGTCTGTTTTTTATCCTCGGGTATTTTCTCAGTTTAATTGTGCTATAGTCTGTCAGGTTGTTTCTAGACCAACAATTCTAAAGTTTTCCGTGATATACTCTGGTAAGTCAGCCCTTTTCCCTTTGGAAAACCAAGGTGTTGAGGCTGAATCCCTGGAATTCTTTAAGAAACTACTTGATGAGATCCTTTGAGCGATATGTTACTGCAAATTAAATGAGTAAGATGGGCTTAATAGCTTTCTCTCATTTGTAACCGTTCTTGTGGTCTGTAGTTGTCACTTGAGCTCCTCTATGGATTTGAATGAAAAAGTGCTCTCAAAAAGAGCTCAGCCTTTGATCTGGACCCCACAAACACAGGCTCAAGCCTTGGGTGGCTGCTAAGACCTGGGTTCCCTCACCCCTCGCAGGTGAGCGCTCGGCACGCCAGCAGCTGTCCTGTGATGGCAACTGCAGCAGTGGGATCTCTGGGGTGCCAAGCGTCTGATGTTACTGAGACATCACAGCTGCAGGAGAAATGTTGGCAGCTGGCACCTCCAGCGCTAAATAGTTGGAGGAAGGAGTCTCTCCGACAGATCACAAGAGATGTCACCGCCAACAGCCACACAAAAGACTTTTAGGTCTCTTTTAGCTGGGTGCTATGGACATCTATCTTCTGTGTTTTAAAAAGTATTGCAGTATAAGGAATGGCTGAGGAAAGCACTACAGTATGTCTACTGTACTGTATGTTACTTCCACACTTGAAGCACAATCCACTCTTAAAACTGGAAGTCGGTGTCCTGTTTTAGTGCGTTCGGTGGCAGATGGAATTGGTTTTGCATCTCTGGAGGCTTGGGTCGTTTGTGCAGGGAAAGCCGATCCAGCTTGAAGTGAAAATGGGATTAGGGCTCTCTGGGGTAAAAAAAGGCATCTACTTATGAAAGAGACCGTGCCTGCACACCCTGTCTGGAACTGAGCACAGGGCTCCTTCTCCCCACTGCTCACACTGTGGGGGGTAACTGAACGCAGCTGTTGACGTGGTGCCTGTGAGCCCTGCGGTGAAGACGAACGGGAGCCATGCACGTGCGCCGTCCTGCACACAGCTAAAGACAGAGGTTGGACACGATGCCCAGCAGCGTCACGCCAGCGACACAGGACACCACGTAGCCTCTCGAGGGTCCATGCACAATGTCCCACACTCGATCTCTTTTCCTTATAGTTATCATCTCGTGAAACGTGGAATGTTTTGCACTGCAGCTCTTTAAACAGCCTCCTTTTTATTTCTCATCATGCCCATTAGTTTTCAAGACTCCTGACACTGCGCAGGTTTTTATGGGTGCCTCTCGGTTCTCAGTTACTGTGCTGATTTTGTACGGTGACTTCACTGTGAATGCCTCTCGTAAGAAGTGAGGTTCCAGAAGGATGAGGTAAGTTTTGACAGGTCGTGACTCCTGTGTAAAAAATACGTTTACACAGATGCTTGAGACAGCTGACTGGTTCTTTACTTTACCTGAAGGCAAGTGTTTGTTCTAAAACACTGTTGTTATTTGTCGTCCTGGGGGTAACGGGAGCCCACAGGTGAGAGGCTGCTGAGCAAAGCCTGTGCTGCACTGGTCCAGCCTCCCCTGGAGTCCCTCACCCCCTGTTCCTCTGCTGGCGATGGTCATCAGCAGCAGCAAGCCCAGAGATCAGCGCTCTGTGGCAAACAAGACAAGCTAAATGGTGGAGAAGGACGCAGATGTTACAAATTACCCCTGGAAGGAATGTCCCGGCTGTGGGCTTGGGCCCCCTGAAGAGCTGCTTGATCAGATTTATTCAACTAGATTAAAGTCTGAAAGATTCCTGATGCCAGTAGGAAAAAAAAAAAGAAACTTAAAGCTTGCATAAGCGTGGTTCATTTCTTGCGGTAAAGATCGGCATGGTCTGGTGTCGGGACTCTGCCACTGTGAGGAGAGAGCAGATCTGAGAGAATGTGCCCTCTTGTGGTTTCTCCCTGCAGGAACTGGTGTCCGTACACGGTGTCCAAGACTGTGTCCTGCCAGGTGCACAACGGCACCGAGACGCTGGTGCAGAGGGTGTTCCAGAGCTGTCGGTGGCCCAGGCCCTGTCCCAACCTCGTGAGGTACAGCACCCTCCCCCACGCCCCACTTCACAGTCAGCCCAGGGCTCCTTGTCCCTTCCGAATCATGGCTGAGATGATCAGTGCTGAGATGCACAATGCCTGTGCATTCTACATCTGTTGTGCAGAATTGCTATTTTTCTTACGGTGCAGAAGGATATTAGTAAGCATTTTCTCTCACTGTCCCATTTTCTATTACTGTTTCATTCGAACAAAGTAAAAATGGAATGGAAGAGGCTGCACATGAAGTGTAGTTGTTCTGTCCTTGCATCAGAAGAGGACGCCTGCACTCCTTGTGCTTCTGCCTGAGGTCTGTGTGGGATCCCTTTATTTGACTTGGCATTAAAACCCCCCGAAAACAAACATGTTTTAAAACATTAAAACAAAAGCCAACACGCGGATAAAAAACACACGGATACAGAGATGAGCGTTAATGAATATTAACAGTGCCCGTTTTACTTTACTTTCGGCCTTCGGGATAGGTGTGGTGGTGTCGGCCAATTGAAAATCATGCCCGAAGCCCGCACCAAGCAGACTTCAAAGCACTCTGCAGATCAACTGGCTTTCACTCCACCACACTGATAACGGGACGTCTCTCGGGTTTGACAGCATAATTAAGCCCATATTAAGGCAAGCTAAAGCAGTGTTTAGACTAGTCTTCATTACTGCTCGGAGTCCCTGCCAAATGGAGTCACACTGCAGCGATAGTAAAGATAGTTATCATGGCTGTTCTGGGTGTTTTGTTGCTTTGTCTTTCCAGCTCATTGGGGACAAGTGCTTTAAAGGGATCTAGACGTTGAGCCCCTCCAAGACTTCCAGTACTGGACAGCCTTGTCTTAAAGTATCCCACTACACTACTTAATGTCTTCAGATTGCATTCACACGTGCTATGTCTTTGTAATGGAAGATACCACCTTTCAGTTATGTTGCGGAAATCCAGCTTGTGTTTGAATTCATTTTTAAATTGCACTTCTTTCATTTGCTTTTCTACATATTATTTGTTGTTTTTTCTACCTTAATGTCACACTGACCTGCTTGCAGATTTAGCAAGATGTGGTTTTTAGAAGGCTGAGCTGGGCAGTTCTGGAAACATTTTTGGGGAAAAATGAAAGTACAACACAGGCCTGAATTGTCCTTATGGCTAATGCACTTATCCTGCACACTTCCTGGGACTCCTGAGATTTGTGTATGTTTCAGAATCTGAGTAGATGACAGCTCCCTTTGAAATTAGCTTAACTGAATAAAAATGACTAAAAACAGGATACAGAATGGATAACAGGGAGTGCAATGATAAAACAATTATGGCAGAAATGATAGAAAACTAAGCAATGCTCTGCCTGGAAATAACGGTGCTGTAACTGGAGATGTAACACGGGCAGTGTGTTGAGAAGAGGGGGCAGGACGGGCGTGCCTCTTGACACTGGCTGTGCCCTGGAGCTGACGGTGCCCTTTGCGTCAGTTACAGGACCCTCGTCAGGCCCACCTACAGGGTGGCGTATCGGCTGGTGACGGCGCTGGAGTGGCGCTGCTGCCCGGGGTTCCTGGGAGATGATTGCAGCGAAGGTGAGTCCAACCCCCACCTGGAATACAGCCTTCCTTCCTCTGAGGTCTTGTGTAGGCAAGGCGGCTGCTGAGCGGAGAGACACTCTCACCTTGGAGCACAAGATGGCTCCAATCAAGGAAAAAGAATAGAGTAGGGATCTGACGTTCTGTGAAATTCTATTGAGACTTGTTGTGCCCAGAGACAAAACAACCAGGGAAGAGGTCACGGCACCACATGTACTTTCACATCTGTACCTTGTGATATGTAGCTTCTTGGTTGTTCACTTTGGTCAGAAGAAGAAGGTAGAAAGTTGTGCTGAAGTCCCTGACCTTTGCCCCCAGTGAAATATATTGACCTCCTTGTCTCTGTGCCCCATGCCATGCTCAAAGAGGCGAGGCCCACTTTACTGCTCTGCTGGAAGCAGGAGGTCCGGGCTCAATCCGCAGGGACTGCCTTCCAGGGAAAGCTGTAGACAATGATGCACTGTCCTGCTTAGAAAGGGACCAAAAATATGTCAAGCGCAAGCTCTTCGGGCAGTCCTTCTGCAGGCTCTCTGATCTTTAAGAGTCTTGCACTTCTAGTGAGGTGCTGAGAATGCCACTGCAGACAGGGCAGTGGTCTGAGCCAGTCGGACAGACGGGAACTGTGGTCTCTAGCCTCTGACAAGGGGAAGTGGTGCAGATTCCACGTTTCAACCGCAGGCTCACATGACTGTTCCCCAGTAGGACTTATTGTCCAGTTTCACAGTGCTTTAGATGAACTAACGCACAATCTTGTCTCTTCTGTGTGGATTATTCAATAAGTCAATATTATATTGGTATTTCCAGATCGTACAAATCACAAGAAGAGAAGCCCTTTAATGTGCTTGGAAATGCAATGGCTCAGTAAGGGGACCATAAGATTCTGTGTTCATTGAGATTTTGTGTCAGGACAGGTTTTAAAACTGCACCTAAATTGAAAGATCTAAATATTTAAATTCAACTGTATGTCTTTTCCTAATGGACTCATCTACAGTAGGCCTTGTTCAAAAACACCACTAGGTTAGGTTATCCAGTGACCATTTGATCAGTATTACATAGTGAGCACAGGCGTTTAGTACTGATCAAAACTGTTTGCTTCAGTAAGTAGGTCTGTCTTTGGCTAGGACACAATTTCTAGGCTTTTATCTTAATAATCTATTTTGCTTGTCAGATTGGACTGTACAGAGTAACAACATGACAAACTGTAGATGACAGCTAATAGAACTTATTTCTCATCTGATTGCTTATTGAGACAAACTGGCAGCATTTCAGAGACTTTTTTTAATGGTGTCTGCAGTGTGGCTGTGTTGACTGTTAGGAGGTCTCTAATCCCGAGTCCTGAATGTCCCTTCATTTTATGTTGTTTGGTTGTAAAAAATAAACCCACAACCCAGAGCTGGCTCATGTTGAGGTTGTGGGAGCTGTGAATTCTTTGGCCCACTTTTGGCCACTGCAGCATCTGGGTTCATGATGCAGTTCCTCTAGAAAGCAGGATTATAATCCCCCCGAAATGCACACACTCCCTTCCCCACTGCACTGTGGGCTCTTACAGACAGAGTCTTGTGCGCTGGGCGCCTGGGGCCCAGTTCCTCCCAGCACTTGAATAAACAAGTCCAGTCCGAGTCAGGCCTCTCTGCTCTGACCCTCCTCCCCACAGCCCCTGTTGTTGTGCCCTGGGCTTGTTTTGGATTTCAGGGGAAACGGAGGTCATCAGTTCCAGCTGTTGTTAATACCTGACTCCCCCCCCCAGCTCAAGTTCCCTCTCTCCCTCATCTCAGCTGCTGGGGCCTGCGCAGTCCTCCAGCAACACTGCTCTTACCCAGCAGCTGGAAAAGAGAACAGGCAGATTCTGCACTTTAAACATTTGGGCGTTTCGGTCAGTTCGATCACCAGTTTCCATTTGTCATCAGGTCTGGACGCTGTAAAACCACTGCTATTTTCAGGTTGGCGAAGCCTGACTTTAGTTGTTTTAATATTGCTCAGTTTGTGCCAGAATCTCAAGTTTGTGCAGTAAAGTTTACCTCAATGTTTTCCAACTATGGTCTTCTGTGACTATTTTCTGATTTTTGCTCCAGCCAATTTCTTAAACTATTCAGAGATAGCCTCCGTGTTTGTGCATTTTGCAGCTCTTAAAATGTTATATGTGTTGTGTAACTGGGATCAATCAATAATCAGCTTCCGAACTTCAGAAATCCACTGATCCAAGCCAGATTTATGGCCTAACTGGACATCTGCAGAAATGCTGCTTATTTGGGAGATGTTTGATACAGTACATAGTCATTCCCACCACATCTGTTCATCATTAACTGATCACCTATTAATAGCTCTTTTGTATTATTTGAATTTATAGCATTAATTTGCTTAATTTATAGCATTAATCTGAGGAGAGAAAGGGTTAGAAAGTTGAAAAGAGACTATTCCAAGTTCTGTAAACTGAAGCTTGAAGTTGGGCGTTTTATGAAACTTGGGACTGAAACAAGTAAATTAAATGTCTCAACAAGCAAGCAGATCAATCCAGTCATCAACTAGCCCCGGTGATGTAGAGCTCAGAAGCACTGAAAACGGGCAGAGACAGGGGGTCAACCTACCGCTGGGGAGAAACATCATAGCTCAAGGAGCTCTAGTCCCAGAAAACCTGTGACCAGAATCTGAGACCTGCAGCTGAAAAACGGAAAAATAAAAAAGCAACATATATTTGAAAAGTATGATGTTACCATGCCTCACACCCAGTGGGTAAGAACATAAGAAAGGTTCCACACGAGAGGTGTACGTTGAGAGGATGAGAGTTTGTTGAGAGTATGTTAGCATGTCAGAAGATGTCCTGCTTCTCTCAGTCCTTTCCAAGCACTACTGTACCGGGAGTCGCTGCTACACAAACAGGTCCTACAGTAATTGGTGATTGCAAACTGGATGAGTATATGATAAGAAGTGAATACCCAGACTGCTTCCACACAACCCAGCCCCAGTGGGTATCTGCCAGTTGTGGACCATGACCTGCTGGCATTCCAGGCCCAGTCAGTCAATGATATGAACTGGAACTGAACCAGCATCATCAGTACTATAGGGCTCAACATCTGCTCTTAACTGCTGGAGCCTCCAGCAAGCCAGAGACCTTTTGCCCAGCCAGTGTAGTTTAGGATCCCTTTGCCAGCTAAAATTTAAATCCAACCCAGACAGATTCTTTGACTTGTTTTCATAAACAAGTCGAGAGACTTGAAGCAAGGTCCCGGGGGGAATTCTGGGATGGCAGGAACCATTACATTGATGTGGTCTGCCGTCTCAGGAAACGCTCCTTTTACACTGCAGTGTTTCTGAAGAAAGAAATCAGATCATCTTGGAATGAGAAGTTTGCCTTCCCCCATGTTTGAAACGACGCAGACGATGCATCATCGACTGTGATGTATTAACTGAGACCAGTAAATGGTTGCTAGTTAGTCTTTTATTCATGCTAGTTCCTTTGCTTTTCATCAAGCTTTTATTCCCAATTCAACATTTTAACCTCCTGGGTGATCAATAACAGATCAAACTCTGGGCCCCTCTGGGAGAAGATAGTCTGAGTTGAGCCATTCTGGTTTGGCTTTTGCAGCTCACAGACATGCTCTCTGAAGGAGGCAGCTGGCAGCTTACGAGACATTCCTCACCCACCCCCTGTCCGCACCTTGGCAATCAAAGAGGGGATAGAAATTGTGTTAAGACAGTTAAGACACTCTCATTTCAAATACGCCTTTAAATACATAAACAGTACACAATGACCTTGTGCTTTTGTAAACCACTAGCTTTCATGTCAGCATATTGTGAACACATGTTGTGCAAAAATCAGCATCTTTGCAGTTGGGGAAACCACAAGATGGAGTGAAATCCAAAGAGCTCAATTTAGCACATGGGGCAACCAGAGCTAAATGTCTCCTGGCTGGACTCTCGTCAGTCCTGCAGATGAACGTGGAGCAGTGGGGGTGTAAAGACTGGGCTTTTGCATCAATCCTTCTGATGCATCAGGTCAGGGAGTGTTTGCTGCCTGATGCTTTTCCAATGAGTTTACCAGCATCGCAGCTCTCTTCATGTTTCAGCGCACTTGGGATTGCGAAGGACACCGACTCTCCAAGGCGATTTCAGCTTCACATTTACAGTACTTTCAGGAACTGTGTGAGATTCATTTTAGAGTTCAGTTTTGTCCAGCTTCAGCCAGAGACACTTTTACATCTAGGGTTGGCTTCTAGCTGCTGCAGTTTTTATTTACTTTCGATGTTAATTGTTTTTGTTTTGTTTTTTTTATTTTACACAGGCTGTGCAAGATAGTTCCAAGTCTCTGCAAGGCCATGAACCTCATTCACAATGACTGACCTTTCAAGCTGTGTCATTAAAAGGCATGAGAAAGGGGGTGGGGTTTTGGGAAATTAATCAATGTGTCTGTGGTAGCTATTATAAATTACTACCTTTCTCAAAATAAGTCAAAAAGACAAACTTGAAAGTGTGAAAATGGTAGTAAAATTGAGATTTTTTTGTTTGCTCATGCTTTTTTTCCAACCTGCTTTGTTGCCCCCTATTCCCTTCTGTATGCATGGTTGCATTATTATACCCTAAATATAATAATTATAGTACGCCCATTATTATACCCAAATTATCTTCAGGGAAGATCTACCTGTGTGTTTAATAATGTAAAAGTCACTGTGATCGCTTGTCCAGAGAAATTAGCCTCCTTGGCCTTGTCAATATGGTTTTGTGAGGCCAATTTGTTTCCATAAACATGGAGCTATTTCAGTCTCTTGTATGTTTTTTCTTTGCTATTGAATTTTCAATCTCTGCTGTATATACAGATGCTCAGTAATTTCCTCAGAAGAGTTAGTTCTCCCAGCTAGGGACTGAAGTGTATGTGAGCTTGGGGGAAGCTTGGTCTCTGTGAATGTAACAAGTTGTGAGGTGTCTTGATTGACAGCAGATGGGCAGAGTTAGTAGACTTCCTCAGGGACTAGCTGGAGTAACCCTGCAAGATCTCTGGCTGACTGGAATGTGTTTTGTTAATAGGTGCAATAGAATAGAAACCAGGGCAACATCCCCAAGCATGGGAGTGGGAAGGCTTAACCCTTTGAGGGATCTTGCACAGCCCACACATGAGCACATCTGAGATCTTAGGTTCTGAAACAAATCCTGGCCGTGGGTCTAACAGTCAGCTGTCTGAGCGCTTCGCTCAAGAGCTTTCAGTGGAATCATCAAGGATCAGACTGGGAAAGTGGGCGGGATCTACGAGTGACACTGCCGGAGATCTGACCAGGCTTGTGGCAGGGATATACCAACGACAGTACCTGGGATCTGACCTGGATAGTTCCAGGGATCTGGCCAGGCTTGTGGCAGGGATATGGCTGGGACAGTGGCTTGGATCAGTCCAGGACATACTGTAGACGGGGACATGGCTGGAACTGTACACCGCAACAGAAAGGAGCTGGCGTCTGAGGGGGACCTATGTGTGTTTTTCATGATTGTGTCAGCTTGCTATCACTTAAATAGAGAAGCCCAGGTCCCAGCACACTGGATCATATCCCTTTTGTTAGTTTCCTCACACAGTTTCTCTTTTAGACATGCTCTGTCTGTTCCCTTTCCATACCATGTTCTTCTCTTAGTAAGGGTATCTGGTGTGTCGGTGTGAGTGAGTGGGTAAAGAGGGGAGACAGCACCCCAAGTCGTGTTTTCGGACAGTCTGCAGGGCTACAGACACTTATCTCTGCATTCGTGCCAATATGTAGACAGACTGAACCCCTCTGGGACATGGTGCTAGCTTTCTCAGAGGTAGCCCGTCACACAGATGGTGGTTTTGGATTTCGGGATAAATTTACAAGTATTGCAGGCGGAGATGTGTGTGTGGGGAGGGGGCTGCATTCTGAGAACAGGGCTGCTTGAATCTGTTTTGATTTGGTTTGTTTCACATCTTCCTCATGGGAATCGCCACAGCATTTTGACATTTCCCAGGGAGCTTGCCGTCATACATAGATGCATGTTTTTAAATACATAAGGCTGTATTGCCCTGGATTTCGGCATAAGAGGAGGCATGGCTAGCCACAGTGCTTTCTGCATGATGATAAATTATTAATAATCTCTTCTAGATCTAGTAGTTTGTTTCCCAAGGAAGAAAATAAGTTACACCTTGTAAAATGCACAAATTCTTGTAGAATAATCCCATGCAGCACTGATATGCTTCCCAGTGCTATTTAATCTTTTTCCATTTAAAAAACCCCAGAAAAGGCCATTTAGTGTGGCAGTTCCAGCAAAACCAGAGAGATGGGGTCGTGGAGAATTGCATGTGACGGTGCAAGACGGCCTGGAAGGAGACGAGAGCATAGATCCGTTGAAGGGTTAACCTTGCGCAGGGCCCATAGTGGAAAAAAGAAATTACAGCAGAAAGAAATGTGCATATTTTTTATTGTTTGCTTAACCTTTGTAAATGCATTGGCAAATAATTCCAAAACAGTTAGAGTGTTTAGAAAATCACATCCATATGGCGGGGCGGAGGCGGCTCCGCAGGTCCCCGCGAGGGAAGCTTGAAGCCGCTCTCCCTTGCCTGGGGAAGGAGGGAGCTCCCAGGAGGTCAGAACGTCAGGACGGCCGTAGCTGAGAGGAGGCTGCTGGATCCATCAGGATCGGCCAGCTCCTTCTCTCTGGGGTCCCACAGCCAGTACTGCCCCCCCCCCAGCTTGGGACGAGCCCCCTGTGTGTCTTTCCCACACTTTCCCCATTGCTCTCCGTTGCCGATTGGGAGGTGACAGCTGGCTTTCCGCAGCATTCCCGAGCAGCACCGGGCCAGTAGGACAGCCGGCCCTTTGGCTGATGAGAAAGTGAAATCCACAGGGATCCGTGAAGGAAGAATCGCTGAAAGCTTTTAGGTGCTTCGCTATCATTTAACTCAATCTGTCCCGAAGAGGTTTTACTCTTCCAGTTATAGCATGATGCAGAATTCTGTCTTTGCGGTTAAAAAATGGAAAACCCCCAGTACTTATGCTTTCAGTATAATTGTGAATGAACTTGCCTTGTTACATTTCAAGAAAGCAAAGGGGCTTACTTTCAGAAATGGGCCCAGAGTTTGATCAAGCAGCTCAAAAGATAAAGGATAGTGTCAGGCTCTCAGTGGAGGCTGTTGGTGGTGTTTGTAAAAGCTTAAAGGTTAAATGAAGTCAGTTCACAGCCAGCCAGTTCCTGCAAGACACAAAGGAATGATTGGCACCAATCCGCTGTCCAGAGACACCAGCAGGGTGAAAAATGATCTTCCCAGACTGTGACCACTCAGTGCTGAGCACATTGGACCTCATTCACGAAGATAGACTAACTGCCCGCAAACGACACATGTAAGCAGTGTCTTATTGGACACAGATAGTAACCATAAATACTTTGTATTCACAAAGGTGAGTGACTATCAGGTGGACCTAAGGAAAGCACTAGTACAGCTACACGTGTCTAAGTAACTCACTTAAGACCTAAGCACAGATCAGAAGAGATGATGTCCCATATTAGGACATGCGACGCTGTACATAGGCACCACTGATTATTAATATCCTGATGCTTCTTTCCATGATTTCTTGCTCACCCTTTCACTTCAGCTCTCATGCTTCAGATGTCAGGAAGATCTTCTGTTAATAAGGTCGGCGACTAAGGTTTTCTACAATGAGAATTATTGCAATTTATTTCATGTTTGCCTTTTCTGTTTTTTTGCTGTATGCTGGGACAGTGATCTGTAGAAAGATTTAAAGGGCTCCGGAGTCATATTTATTCCATTTGAAATGGACTTTTGCTGCCCTTGATCTTTTTCCAAAACCATGTTTGAGCCATTTAAGGCACGCGGATGGTTAAGCAAGTTTATCATTTGTAGCCCTTTGAGTCGGCGCTCAGACGTTGAGGAAATTCCCTCAGCAGTCGTGAGAGATGGTTTCCAGGGCTGTGTGTGAGAGCAGTACGACGATGTGCAGTCCTTACTGCGCAAGCGGTCAGCTCTCATTACCTCAGAGTGGACAGCCCAGGGGCCCGCGTTCCGCCGGAGGACGTGGAGGGGGATTGAGAGCTCCCCCGTCTCCCTAAATCCAGACGGATAAATGCTTCCAGATGAGAGGGGCTTTCTCTTTTTTCTAACTCACATCTCCAGGTCATGTCTTCTCTTATTTCTGCTTTATTGGAGGCAGCAGCCACCCGTCTGTCCATTCTGAGTTTAGTCACCTTTCATTAAGCAAATCCAGAGCTCATCGCTAAACTCTGGGCACTGATGAGTGCAAAGAGCCAGAGCTGTGCAAATGGACACCTGGTGGCAGAGCCAGGTGCAAGGGGCTTATTTGATGAAGCATACTAATCTGGATTAACCCTTTGGAATTTTAAAGGCACTGCAAACCAGTTGAGCTCTCCCCTGTGAGCCTTGTGACTTCTGGGGGTGGGTGATTCCCAAGAGATTCACAACGGATTGAATCCCAGTCAGCAGTGAGCCTAGACTTTCAGGAGTGCTCCAGTGGGGCTGTGTTGAGTCACAGTGTCAAACAATCAGCAGCCCACACTGCCTACTAAAAGCCACCGTGTGGGCCAGGTCTGTAGCTAATTCACTCCCAACGAGTATGATTGTTCAGTATTTCATCTGAAGGCATCTCTGCAATCTGAAAGCAGGGCTGGATTCTGTGGTCCAGTCTCAGACTTCAATTATATCGGCTACCACTGGCAAAAGAAGCTGGTGTTACACTGTCATGGAAGATTCTGTGAGTTCCAAAAATGGGAAAAAAAAGCTAGAATAATGTGCTGTCTGCACCACGAGGCTCTTCCTGATGGAGCACAAGTCCAGCACAAGGGCATTTTACAGAGACAGACGTGATCTGGTCTGTGTAGAGCCTAACACCTGAGACTGAGTTTAACAGCACGCTGCCATCCTGCCCTAGAAAATCGAACCACTTAGAGGTGGGTCTTAATGGAAAGAAGAGACTGATGGTTAATTATTACATTGCTAAATTATAATGAAATCATCTTTTTAATTTATAATTGGTATTTTAAATGTGGAACAGCTGTAATTATTTTTACTCCTGCCTGGCGTCTGTTGCTTGCCAGGACAGGCTCCAGCTCCCCCGCCAGATTCGATGAAGTGGTTAGAAAATGGATGGATGGCTTACTCCTTTAATTAGTTATTTTTTCAATTAGAAGTGCCAGTATTTTTATTATGCCCACCTCATCTGGAAAGCTCTCAGCCTTGAACCCTGCCACTGCACATGGGGGAACGTCAGCACATCTTTGTGAATGTACTGTTCTAGCCTCGTGTCTGTTGGTGCAGGAGGCTGGCTTGCACACAAAACTGGCAGCGTGTAAGAGAGGAAATGGCTCGACCCGATATGCAACAGGAGTCTTATCCAATTCCCTCTTCGTTTACTGAGACCAGGGACCTACTGTAATGTTGGAGAATTGCCAGGCTAGTTCAATCGCCTAGTGAGAGAATTTGATTATTAATAGTTAGCTTTCACATCCAAGAATTCATAGTGGTAATTGTTCTCATAAGTACCTTCCTGTGTTTTATTATTTTTGTATTTACCTCTGTTCTGTTTTTCCAGAACTTTTGCAGATATTGTAAGAGTCAGTAAACTCCTTCTTAACCGAATACAATTAAGACAACATTTGCATTTACAATACGAACTTTCATTGGGCATGTACATAAATCATTTAAAACATTATTGTGGGACAGGCCCACTGTCCATTCCTCAGGCTGTGACAAGAGATCGCAAACTGGGCCGCCAGCCCTGTTGAGTTTCCTCCTCCAGTAGGATCGGATGCTGCTGTGATTCTGGCAAGTGTGGGAATTCTGGGATTAGATTTGTTATTTGAGCATTTATCACAGTGGAGCAGAAAGTTTGTCTCTGTCTCTGCTTCTCCCTGCTGGCAGTGGGAGCACAGCCTGTCTCTGGGAAGGCAGGTCTGCCTGTGTCGTCCAGTGTCTATGGCCAGCCTGTGGTCAGTGTGTCCTAGTGGGTAAGGTAGTGTTGTTCGGCTTTAATTCCAGCTGTTTTACTTGAGCTGTCCCAAGGCTGGTTGGTGTCAGTGAGTTTTTTTTTTGCACAGGGAGAATGTTTTTACAGAGGTCTGTGTGTAGGACAATCTTGGTTGCAAAATGTCTAATACAGTAAGGTGGATTTTAAGCAACTTTTTATGAAATCTAGAGGTAAAAGAGTTAACAAAGCATTGCTCTGTGACCTTATGCTACCCATTCAGCCAGTGGCGGAATCGTGCAGTGTTTCTTATCGTAACATTCCCCGGTGGTGTGTGATTGTGATTGTGTTAATGACCTTCCGTCTGGACTGATGGCAAGCCTACAGTGGGGCCTGGGCTCCCACAGCTGTGGTGTGGCACAGTTTCACTTTCAAAGATGTTCATATTATTTCTGTTCATCCTCTTTCTTGCGAATATCACACGTGCATGGTTTTGCAAGACCATGCACATTGTCCCACACAGGGCTTAATTCTTTTCTTGATTTTGCAGACGAGCTAAAATTTAAATATGGCCTTCCCATTCAATAAGGAAAGTACAGAAATGCCAAGCCCAACATTTTTAACTGGGGAAAAATAATTATGGGGTGATGGGACGGAACAGTATGAATCTATATGTGTGTTTAATGCAGTAGCATGTAAACTTTGACCACAAAGTCGATAAAATCCTTTACAAACCACCATTTGTGCTTTAAATGAAATATTCTTTCTGGAAATTTGTATTGATGGGAGTGGTATTTGAAGCTTGTTTGGCTCCAGACCGAAATAGTGTTATCCATTTTTGAAAGCGGATTAAAAAGCAGTGCAGATCTAGCAAAGGGCAACCGAGATATGGAGAAATTGTTTCTGGTGAAGCAAAATAAAAACCACAAAAGCGACTCAAGTGCCTCTTTAGTTCGGAACCAGTACTAGACAGTGATCCCACGTTTTGTTGGTATTGGTGTCAGGAATTGATTGATGTTAGAGTTGCGATATTAATGTCACATTTTACAGCATTGTGTGTGAGCAAAGCCAGACAGACATTGAGATCCTTGTGGAATGCAGTGAAACAAGTAGAATATAGACAACTGGTATAGAGACTGCAGAGTGAACAGCGTGTCTTTGTCCAGCATGTCTGCCACAGGGCATGTGAACTCAGACAGAGGGAGGATTACTACTGGCTGTGCAGTTTCCCCAGGGATCTCCTGACCACAGCGAACTGGTGGCACAGCCCAGATTCATATCAGCAATCATCTGGCTGTAAGGGCAGAAACCAGGCAGTGTTTCGTCTGGACTGTCTTTGTAAGGAGATGCTGGAATGCTATTTGGCGTCTTGAACATAATATTGATGTTGAGGAGTAGGAGTGAAGTCTGGATGGTCTTGGACCAAAGTGAGCATGGTGTCTGTACAGCTACAGGCTTCATTGAATTGGCAAAAGATATACTGATAATCAAACTGAGATGCAGAACTCTTCATAGGGAAAGCATTTGCTTTTAATCCAACACCTGAAGCTGTGGGGTCACTTTATTGGGTGAATGTAATTCAGAAGAACAGTGTGATGCTGTGACATCTAGACCATGCTGGCCCAACACAGGTCTCCTGTGTGCACGTTCACAAGCTAAAGGAATTTCGTACTTCTGTCTCTTAAAATGCCCTCTCTTAAACACTTGCTTATTCTAAAAATGTTATTGTTGGCGTGGGTTACAGCTGTAAGCTTTTTTACTGCCATTAGTGAAGTGTGGAATTTCTGCTGCAGCAAAAACTAAATACCTCACACCTGTTCTATGCCAGCTGATAGTAAAGTATGGGTTATTTCCATGCCTTGCTAAGGCAAATTTTAAACGTGTGTAGCCCCTTCTGTTTACGTTAAAAAGGGTGAGATGATACTGTCCTCCCAGACATTGGTACGGCTTCTTCCCCAGCACTGCTGAGCAGATGTCTGGAACGTGACGCCAAACATCGAGGCAGCTGCTGCTCGAGTAAGTAAACGTACCGGGCTACAGGTTGTATTGGAATAGAGGAGTGACATTATCGTCTGACGTGCTGTGAGCAGAATACAGCAGTCCTCGATTGTTGCACCTTTCACATGTGTTTCGTTGGCAGACCTGCCATTAAATTATTCGGACAGGCGGATCAAGGAGACGAACAAGCTCAGACCTGCCTCCTCGGGAGCCACACTGTGTTACAGTAGTGGGCCGTTACTTGATTTGATATGTGTGATTCTGGTCTGATGTCCTTAGCCGATGTGCATCGCTTACCTGAATAAAAATTGAATTCGACTCCTGTGGTAGGCTGTAGCCGTCAGATCTCAGGGCCAGGACACAGCTGGGATGGGAGACCTCGAGGGAACATGAGGGTGTGGTTGTAAGTGGTGCTGATAAAGCACACAGTGGCTCTCCTGTAGGAGGAGCCATCCTTCGGATGTGACTTGAAACCAAGGTCCTGACTACTAGGCCGTTAAAGGTCCCCTGGCATTGTCCGGAGGAGTGGGTGTGAACCCTGTCTCCTGGCTAGACTCCACTCTGGCCTTGAACTATCTGACTTCCCAGTTCCCTCTTAAATCAACTCGTGAAACGATTTCTCACCCCTGCCCCTGATCTGCTGGTGCAGAATGGCTGCTCCACTGGCCGATGACATGGGTTCCCTGATAGATGTACTGTAAGGTGCTTTGGTCTTCTAATGGAAGTGCTACAGTATACAGCTAAAATGAATTATTAACTAAGATTGGCTTTTTTTTTCCCCTCCTGATTACCATTTATCCAAAATCTGCATTGTAAATGTGGCAGGACTGTGGCTGTGCCTGTGATCATGTTCACATAGGCTTGGAGTAGACATGCTTTCAAGACTGTGGCCAACTCACACAGGCCAAAAAGAACAGGTCTCCTGCTGGGGGACGAGGGGGTGATGTCACTCCTGCAGCACATCTGGTGCCACTGAGGCCTATGGTACTATAAGTGATTGGCACAAGGAAAAATGTCCTGTTATTTTTGCACTTTTGAACGAAGTGTGTTTCAGAGCCTGTGCACCACTAAGGCTGTTCCCCCTGAATGTCCTTGAGCTTCGAAACCCCTCCTCTACACTGCAGACATGACACTGAATAATGAAACCTGAGTTAAAACCTTCTCCTGCTTTTCAGCTTTGCAGAGATTGGGATTGAGTACAAAACACTTGAGGGATTTCAAAAAGTGGTAAAACAAGGATCTGCTTCTGTTCGTCTTGGAGGCAGGCTGAAGGAACAGAACCTTTTTTGTCTTGAACAGAGAAGATTATGGGGGGACCTGATACGAGGACTGTATTCAGAATCCTCAAGGTCAACCCAGGAGAATCCTGTCAGAGTCAAACACGAACCAGAGGACACAGCATTTAAAACCAGGTCCAGGAATCACATCTTTATCTACCAGCACTAGGGTCAGCTGATGGGATCCTTAGATCAATTTGCACCTAACCGCAGAAGGGGCTGGATGGGCCGTAGGGCCTCCTCTCCTTTGTGACCATTTTCAGTTTAACCGCTATTTCACTTGCTTCCTGTCGCTCTCAGGCCTTTGGAAGCTGGTGACCTGCAGGGTCTCCGCTGGCTCTCTTGGTCCCAGTGTGCGGCGGTGTCCGTGCGCTCCGGCAGAGGACTGGGAGCAGGGATGGCGGCGCTGTGTGGCAGGAGCCGAGGGGGCACTGCCGCTCCAGCCTGACCATGTGTTCCTGATCAAGCCCCACAGGCCCAGACAATTCATCTCCTCTGTCAGGGCTCTCCGCAGAGGGGGCACTGGAGGGCACGGGCCTGGCCTGACCCCACTAATTCCTCCCAGACTGGGAAGGGAGGTGTGCATGTGGGTTTGACGCTGGGGGATGTTTTCTTACAGCAGAACGGGGGAGTTGTGTGGAATGAACAGCAGACAGTTTTGCAGTGCCGTCAGATACATCACAAGGCTGTTGCTGAAACCTCCTTATAGTTTGAAAGGATACTCTTAGACTTTCAGTCATGCACTCTGTTGAGGCTGTATTGGATTTGTGGAGCTAAATATCTCAATCTTTTCTTGAATACTACAGGAATATAGGAATCAAAGACGGAACTAACAGTTACCTAAATTCCTAACTATTTTGTGTGGAAGAAGGAGGGAGAAATGTAGACTGTGGGAGTGTTATGATCTATAATTCCTCCACCCTTTGCCCTTCAAAACTAAAGCTCTTAATACTTCATGGTAGATAACAGTTACTCCTGATAAATTAAAAAGAAGATGGAAAAGAGATCCTTCGGACAGATGATCTAGCCAGCCGTATCAAAATGACAAGATCACATTCTATTTATCACAGCACCCATATCTGCAGAGACATGCTTTGTTGAGAATGCTCCTGTGTGCCTGTTTCTGGGAATGGATATGCGATGTGTCTCCCTCTGTGAGAGGGTCCTGGGTTCTGTGTGTGTTTGTGAGAGAATACACTGTGATGCTGAGACTACAGACCTCTTTTCTGGGGCATCCCGATGTCGGCCATTGCATTCATCTCAACTGGATGTGTGTAAAAATATTAATAAAAAGCAACTGTCCTTCTAGTGTTACAGCCCCTCCCCACCTTGGGCTTTAGTGGGGTCCCCTTCCTACATCTGGAAAATATATCTAAGCCTTGTTGCCTTGCAGCTGGTCTGCAATCTCTGTTGCCTTCAGATTGTGCCTTTTTATTGCGGACTCCTGGGGGAGCGTCTGTTTTCTTCTTTTTCTTTTATACTTTCTGAGGATCTAAAGCTGCCTGCCATCCAGCAGTTTACTGTTGCAGATGCGCGAAGCAAGCTATAAATTGTGTTAAAACCACAACTCTGCGCCTGAGTCACTGGTGAGACATCGCTGAATCTCGATGCACTGTGCACTGATGAGGGCTGAAGAGCCTTGAGGATGTGAATCGCCATTGTGATGTTACTGTTAGCAAACCTGCTGTTAGTCACTGTCCAGCAATCCATTCATCCATTTTCTTTTTCTTTATGCAAGCAACAGGCTCAAGGCAGGGTACACCTGGGAGGGGATATCAGGCCATCACAGGGCACACACTCACACCAGGGCCAGTTTTACCAGAAGGCAGTTAACCTACCAGCATGTCTTTGGACTGCCAGAGAAAACTGGAGCACCTGGAGGAAACCCATGAGGACACAGAGAGAACATACAGACTCCACACAGACAGCACCTCAGCTCAGGAATTGAACCCGGGACCCCAGTGCTGTGAAGCAGAAATGCCAACCACACTGTTGCCCAATTTAATGTTATTATGAAAGCATATATAAGTTTTATAACATTTTTAGCAAGATGGTGAACATTTAGTTATTTTAATCAGTAAATTGAATTAGATTAATGTTTTTGGGGGGTGGTAAGTGAATTGGATTCATTCTTCACTTATCATTCACAAAAGCGTTACCAGAACTGCAACATCTGTGCTAAGAATTGTCTGAACAATGATGAGGCAGGTAAATGGCATGTGGAAAAGCACAATTAGGATGTAATCACTTAATTGTTGGTTAATCTAATAATTTAAATAAGTATTATTAAATCACTTTGAAACATCTGTGGTCCTCAGACTCATTCTGGAGAGATGTTTAGATAAAGGCATTGAGGACTAGTTGTCTTATCGATACCTGACTGTTTGAGGTAACAGAAAGTCCAGATATCAGCTGGAGGCCTCGGATTCCCTTGTGACCATTTCCCATGTCCTCTGAAGTCCGCATGTCAGGATGTGAGTGATGTTTATCTTTGGGGGGAGATGTTAAAGTTTCTTTATGAGGTTAGGAAGACTTTTTTTTCTGTCAGGGTCAACTACAATTTACTCATTCTTTATTGCGTTTGCAAAACCGTAGGTTTTTTTTTCGCCTTTCAAGGGTCACCTGCAATTTCCTTGTTCCCTGAGCCCTGCAGACAGAATTTCATTAGCAGCTGTCTGAGGGGTCTCTCCGGCTCCTGGTTGGGCTGTGGGGGCTCCCGCCTCTGTGCAGCGTGCTGGTTAAGACGGCCAGCTCTGTGCACATCCAAGCCTTTCTCCTGGAAAAGCTGAAGGAACCTCAGTCTGGGCAACAGGGTCCAGACCTGTTAGTTCATTTCTTAATTAGGTGCAGAACAGCAGCTATTGTCCTTGTAATTGAAAGCCTATAATTTGTTTGCCTGGAGGACCGGTGGCTGAGGTAGAAGCCGGATTGCAAGGTGATTCCCTGCCGAAGCCCCAGTCCTGTCACCTTGAGACCACCTTTTGCACTCCTCCCTCCTGGGTGGACATGACAGCCTCCCTGTTGTAAACGACACAGATGTAGAAAATCTGCTTTGCCAAGTGACACAAAGGAGGAAGTGTGACCTAGTGACCTAGTTTTAATAACACGGTGTGCACGGAGGTGTATTGAATCCCCCGCAAACACATACACATACACAATGACAATGGGCGAGTATGCTCATTTTAGCCGTCCAACAAAGGAGCTCTTGAATATTTGCCCTTTGTGAAACACAGTTAATTTTGAGGTCCACGTGCATTGTGGCTGTGCTGTTAATGTTAAATTGCTAGGTGAGGTAAAATAAGCACGCTCGCATTGCTTACAGATCTGAGCTCCAGATCGCAGGCGGTTTTGGCTGCTGTCGGGCAATCGCGGCTGCCATCGGGCTCGGGCACCCAGCGGTGATCTGAAGCCCAGCGGAGCAGACACAACACAGACAGCAGCGGTGAGGGCACGAGGCGCGTGTGGGTGGAACACCTCCCTCCAGCTCTGCTGGTTCCCAGCCCGGCGCTGCGCGGGGGCCTGTGGTGGGCACCGTGCTGCCGGAGTGTGTCTGCAGCGTCTGGGCATGCAGTGGGGAATGCCGGCAGACAGACAGAAAACAACTGCTGGAGGGAGGTGGGGGGTCCCGGGCTTCTTACAGGAGGTCCAGGGGAAGGAAAGGTGGGGGGGGCACTTAGCGGGGGACATTCTGCATTTTTCTCCCTATGAGTCACGCCAGCACAAGGAGAGGGTTCTGCAGCTCATGTACCTCCAGGGCTAGTGCTGGCAATGGGATCTCGGCATTCCCAACCAGGAGAGACAGCAGTCAGTCCCTTCTGCCCTGCTTGTCGGATGCGGCTCAGGGTCTGTGACCTTCTGAAGTGTAAAACTTGCTTCTTGAAGCAGTAGTGCTGTCATAGTCGTCATTCCTCCTCTAGAGGGCGCTCCTACCCTTTTCTGTGTTGTTCTTAGTTCCGTAGTTTCACCTGTGTCTCCTCCCCTTTGTCTTATTTAAGCCCGGCGTCTCCACGGCTCCGGGCCCAGCCTTGGAAAACGCCCAAAAGTCCGAAAAGCCCACCTATGACCGGGCTCAGGAGCAGCCCGAGGGCACAGGCTTTATCACAGCGTCCTGACCTCTGAGTCCAGTCATGGTTTTAACCTTCCGTGTTCCTAGTTCCCCGTTTCCTGTTTCTCACTGTTTTCGTCTCGGATGGACCTCCCGGCATTTTGGACATCGGACTGCGCTCTAACTACCCCTTTGGACTGTATTGAATTTGTCGCCTCGGCCTTTCCCCGTGCACCGGATCGCCACCGTCACCACCCCTCGTCTGTCACCCGACCTAACCTTGCTGTGTCTTCCATGATGTCCTACTCCAGTCTATTCCAGATTATACCGTCTCGCATAGGTTCTTTAACAACGCACTTCATGGGAGTCTGACATCTCTGGTTCTTTGTGCATATGTTTACAAGGGTGCATACTGTAGCTCTGTCATATTAAAATAAGCTGCCTGGAGATAAATATGCACAGAGCACAACACCCTGACTGAAGCAGTTGTTGTGGGGAAAGGGGACAACCATGAAGATCCTGTAGCTGCTGTAAAGTTAACAGGTTTCTGGCTGCTTATGGATTTTCTTCATGTTGGAAATTCTTCTTGGAATGTTTCTCTTCTTTCACCTTTGTGGGACATTCTTTTATTTCCCTTCGTGTGTTGTCACCATGAGCCCTGATGCCTCTTTCAGAATCATTGTTATTCCTAATAATGTCAAGAAAAACTAATAACTTTCAGCACTCAAGTGCAAAACGAAATACACGTAGTGCTCCATATGAAATCATCACATAGTCAGTCTTACAAATGGATCTAATCTTGAGCTCCTCTGTCCTCTCTTTTCTGACACTACAGATCTTTAATCAGAAGTCAGATGATTTGAGAACAGATTTCCGATGCTTCTGCCAGCTTTTGGGCACATTTCGGTATTGCCAGCTCACTCTACACAGTAGACTTTCGGACCTGTTTTGTGAATGTTAGCCGCTTCACTTGTGGCTGAGACATTGAGGCAGCTGGGCTGCTGTTCGAAGTGTAACTTCTGTGTCTGTTCTCTTGAGCAGAGTGTATAAACTGCACTGCCTTCGCTGACATGAACAACAGGCTGGAGATCCTTGAGTCCAAGGTGAGTCTGGACTTCCCTTTAATCAGATTGTGCTTTAGGCAGCCTTCAACCATCCATGTTTTGTTTTAGTTTCTGTTCCCCGCTGTTCTGAGACAGAGAGAGCAGTTTTATTACATGTGGGAAATGACTCTCCGCACACAGCTTTAACCCAATGTGTTTGATTCGTTTCAGATTTTAATGGTGGAAAGTAGTTGGAACTTTTCCTCACCTGGTGATGCAGAGCGGCCCATCAGACCTGTGGGACCATCATGGCCTGTTGAGCCTCAGGGTTAGTGTTGAGATGCAGTAGCTCCTCTCCTCTGATCCCTTCTCATCTAGAATTAGCTGACTTTTAGGTAGCAGCTTTCATACGCAGAAGCCTTCTGGCTTCTTAGAATGGTGTAAAACCTGGACTGAGTAAAGGCACCGCTTTCTCAGAGTGCAGGTTAGGCTCTGTAGTCAAGGCATTACTTGTTCCGGTCTGGGCTGTATGCAGTTTCCTGGGTAGACTTGGCACAGCTGGCCATGAGCACTGAACTATGGGACCTGCCAGATGTTTATGGGCTGGTAGTACTGCTAGTGAGAGTAGCACCACTCCTCTATTTGCCCGCTAAGAGCACACTGGGACCTGCTACATAAAGAATAGTCAATGGCTCTAACTAGTTTGTTTTCTAGCAGTGGTCTCTGTCTCAATATGTGGAGTGTAGAACTAATGTCAAGATGATTGCCAATTGAGCTTGACATGATTGGCTATATATTATTTTAATTAGGAATTGCAATATGGGGAGATGTACAAGCCATTTACTTTTTCTTAATTGGCCAGTATGCCTTTAAGGCATAATTAGCTTGTTTTTTTGTGAAGTGAGTTCACATTCTTTCACAGTGCATAATAAGGATCAGCTAATGGTCAGTGATTTTATTAGACTGATAACTTAATAGTTTACAGATTTTTTTATCTGCTTATGTCAAGCCAAAGTAAAAACACTTGTTTTCAGGGCAGCAATCCATTGCAGCTTTCAGACTGATGTCAGCTGAAATAAAACAATTGCTTGCTCACTCAGGGGTGGAAATTCCAGTGATACTCGAACTGTGGTGGTTAATGCTCATTTTGGTGTGCATCTTAGCGCTGGGTTTACAGTGTGACTTCTCTAAAGTGGCCCATAATAAAGTATTGATTTATTTATAAATTGATCACATTACAGGGTTTATGGGGAAAAAAGAATGCAAAGACTGTGGGAGTTTGCTGAGAGCATGTGGCGTTAATGAGAGCCATCTACACAGCACCGCACATGGCTCTACAACAGGCAAGCAGCTGTTGCTACTTCTTGTGCCCACTTTAACACCTAGTGAATGTGAAGGCATGGGCCTCTTACAGCTGAACTGGGGTGTTTTTAGCCCGTGGTCCTCCTCTGCTCTGTTCTGCTCATCTCGTAATTCAGTGGCTCACTGGTGGTGACCTCAGGACCCACAGGGTCACAGATGTTCTGGGTGTCTTCTCATCAGCTTCTGAAACATATGTTGAATTGGTGCATTTAAGCATATTACTAACAGTGAAAAGTATAAGTATTGGAACAGTGAAGTGACATTTTTGCCATGTACTGTTGAAATTTATTATTTGAAACAGATAAATATGAGGCAAAAAATATTCTTGCCTTGACTGCAATATTCCATCCTCTCTCTTGGTCTTCCTAATTATCCTTTTTCAGCTTTACATGTAATTCTGTATATATGTAGTTCAGGTGGGGAGCTGCGTCAGCATGCATAGGCTGCAAAGGAACAAGTAACAGGTTTATTCCTGCTGAAAAAAAGAAGAAGAGAAGAAGAAGAAGAAGAATCGCTCTGTTCATCGCTTTTCCCTGCCCGTTTCTCTTTGTGTCAATTTTCTCTGTGTCGTATGCAGGACCCCCAGGGGATGATGGACCTTTTGGACCTCCTGGGCCTAGGGGAGAAAGAGGCCCTCCTGGCCCATCAGGGCCTGTGGGACCCCCAGGTAAAAGCACCTCCCTGCCGCCGGTAATTGAGTCTTCACACAGCCAGCAGATTCAGCCCTTCCGACTCCAACACATCGTCGAGAGCGTGCAGACATCTTCTTTCTCTCCACTTGCCTACGAGAACCGAGAACTCAGCTTGAACGGGATACTGACTCGGGTATCTCGGGGGAACGGTGCGATAAAGCGATCTTAAAAGGTTTTGAGTATCTGTGTCCTTCTTTAAACCTTTACTCACCTGCAGTGGGCTTGCGCATGGAGCAAATGCTGACGGGCCTCTCTGCTTCCTGCTTCCTTGCATTTTGACGCCCTGCTGCAGCTGTAGTTGTGATCACTGATCTTTTTCTGAGGCTTTACACCAGAGATGAAGGCAGGAGTCACTCTGACAGTCAGTGATTGGTGACTGAATTTGCCAGGCGTTTGACTGTTGTGCTGTATGCCCTGCACACACCTCTTCTCGAGATCACAGGGTTCATCCAGCTTCTCACAGTGATGAAGTTCACAGCTAGTGGGCCCCCCTCATAAATTTCATCCTGCCGTTTTTCTTGAACTCTGACTCTAGTGTCCCATTCTCCCTTAGCTGCCCACACCATTTCCTCTGCTTAATGCAGTACGTGCCTCTCCTAGCCCCAGCACTCACCCTGCTGCTGCTCCTCCTTTATGGCCAGGATAATCTCACAGGTCCTGTGTGATGTTGCTTCACTATTTATCAACTGTACACTGGCACATAAAGCTCCATTTGAGTAGGCAGAATCCATCCATTCGTTCTCTAACCACTTCATCCAGTTCTGGAGCCTATTCTGCCAAGCAAAGAGCACACGGCAGGATACACCCTGGACAGGACGCCAGTCCAGCACAGGACACACACAAACACGGACACGCTCACACTCACACCGGGGCCAGTTTTCCCAGGAGCCAATTAACCTACAAGTATGTCTTTCTGTGGGAGGAAACCGGAGCACCCTGAGGAAACCCACCCAAACGCGGAGAGAACATACAGACTCCACACAAGTGCGAACCACTGCATCTCTGAGCTGCCCATAAGCAGGACCCTGTTTTCAAAACATGAAGCTAAGGGATCTTTAAGCTAACGGAACTCTTCCTGTCCTCCACCGTCCACACTCACAGGGCCTGAGGGCAAACGCGGACTTCCAGGTGAGATGGGCATGCCAGGCCCCCCCGGACTCCCTGGGGCCCCAGGACCCCCCGGACCCGTCGGCCCCCCTGAAATCAGCTCAGAACCTAGAGGGGACGTCCTGAGGCGCATGGCAGTCGAGTGTGAGTGACCGGCACCACATCTGCTGCGTTGGCAGAGCGGCCAGACAGGCACCACAGCTTACAGGAGTGTGCGGCGTCAAAACCCTTGCTTTCTTGAAAACGTCTCATCTGCGTGTGGCTTTTCAGTGGGGGGGGGGGGGCCCGGTACAGGTTGTGCCACAAACTCCTTCAGTCCAAGGCAGAAGGGTAACCTTGCCCGCGTCCACACATTACATCACAGCATAACACCTGTCGTTACTTCTACAAACCATTGCACCCTTTCACTTCCCGGGCAAACTCGCTTGCTCCTGCCTTATTGGAGTAGAGTGAATATGAAGATCTGTCCTTGATTGAATCGAGTGATAACTGCAGGGATGGTAGGCCAGTATCCTCTCAGTGCCATGGAAGAAGGAGAGTGCCCCGTTTCTCCATCTTTCACGTAGAGGACGCAGACGGAGCGAGCAGGTGTGGGCCTTGATGATGACAGCGCTGTAGTCAAGGTCCAGGAATAATTTGACAGCATTTATGAGATTCCAAATTGCCAAAAGGCAGAGGTTAGGAACACAAGAACTGTCTTTGGCTTCTTCAACATCCAAAATCCTTACCTATTAATTTACACATACGGGCCTCATTTGGCTAATGATATTGAGTCGGACTGTATATCCATGTGTCAAGTCTGTCCTGGGCTTTCTTGCTGGAAAAGTAATACAGGTTTGGTGTAACAGGCCCCCTGCTGCCTGTTAAGACATAGTTAAGCAGCCCGGCTGCTATTCTTAGCTTTAATAGGACAGCAAGTCTCTTTTCCAAATACTCATCTGGGTCTGAACATGAAATGAGCTGATGGAGATACACAATGTTTTGACTACTTCTGCACGTCATGGAAATAAGAAAGAATGGAGATGGTGATATCACTCGATGCATCCCTTATTTTATGAGCATTGTCACAAGATAAAACTAACCAAAATAAGGAATGCAAACTGAAAACTGTGTTTTGGATCCGTTTCACTTTGACTTTAGGCTGCTTTCTCACGATTGTTTATTGTAGAGCCGTGCCAAAGATAACCGATTTATTTTTAACCGCGCTGGAAGGCTGAGGCCTGACTTCTTGTATTTTCTCAGGTCAAGGTTCCCAACTTTAATTACAGTTTTTGTAATCCACTTTAGTGCTCTTGCATTTTACTTCTTCCCCTTGTGGCTTTTATCTCTGGGCGGCGCCCTTCGTAAACTCTTAATCGCCAAAATGAAGGATTGCCTCGAAGAGACGAACTGTCAGTTATGACATAAACCCAAGGAAACTGATTTTTTAATTAAGAGCCAAGTTTGGTCCATGTCTCCCTGTCCACTTTGTACATATGTACCAAGGCTCAGCGCAGATGTTCCAGGAGTGATGTCACCCCCTTGAATTCCCCTACAGCGGGAGACCCGGTCTTTTGACAGCTCCCAGCTGTCCAGGGAGTGGTGCTGCGTCCACTCGGATCCACCATGATCGAACCCCCGCAGAGCAGAGCTACACACCTTACACACGCTTGTAGTTTGTCAGCATTAACAGTTGTCAGGGCTCTAGGTGACCGAGACTAAGTTTCCCTGTGAGTGGGGTCTGGATTGTTACTTCCCAGCAGTCAGCAGCTCCTGTGACCTCTCTGGCCCCTGCAGGCTTTCAGCAAATGCAGTAGAGACTGACGTTCACGAGGGTTCATTGCAGAGGACTGTCATGACTAGCCAAATTAGTCTTATATCACCAAATCCACCCCAGTACCATTGCGTGATGTACCACAGTACTCATTCATTGGTTCTAAACTATTTAAAATAAAATTGATCAACTGAAAGAAACGACAGTAATCACAAGCTTGTAGTAATTGGCTGAAATAGACAACATGACCCCCGCTGACGCCCCGCTGTGATGAAATGGACAGTTAAACGGTCACTGAGCCAGGGAAGTTGTCTCCAGCCTGTCACTCGCACAGCACCAACACAGAACTGGGAACGTCTGTTACAATAGAGAAACAAGACCACGTCTCGCGTTCCTCGTCTGTCGCAGCGCAGATTTCAAAGTTGTGCTTGGCAAGCCTCTGCTCTTCTTTCATTCGAGACACCAGTCGACCAGACCAACTTACGAGTAAGTGAATTTCCAAGTGTTAAATTCTCAGATGTCCGAGATCCTTCTGTATCCAATACCTCCAGCCCTGGGTTTAGAAAGTGAGTTCAAGTGCATAATTCAGAGAATAAGATTGTGTACAATGCAGTAAAATTTATGATCTTAGACAGGAAAATGGCCTGAAATACCTGAAAAACTAACTGAAAAGGATATCCTGTTTGTTCTGCCATTTATTGCTTAAACACCAAAATGAAAAACATAAAAAATCCTTTATTATCAGTTGTCACATACAGTTAACTTCGGAACCAGCGTACTACACACTCACAGTGAGCCTGTTGCATGTAGACTCAGCAATTTAGTCCTTTTCACTTAACTGCTCTGAGCTGTTACTTGAAGTCAATTGCATTTGATGTTACTGTTTACAGTATGTACAGTAGATGCATCCAAAACTTCGTCCTCTAATTTAATGCTTCAAATCAAACTGTATAAATACATGAATACATTCATACTGTGTTTTAGATTTTTTTTTATCACAGCTCCATTTATTTTATTCACTGTTCCCTTTCCTTCTCAACAAAAGGGTTTGGTTTGTCATAAAATCCCCCCATAAAAAATTCCCCTTTACCAGCTGTATCCTAGTGTTTTGAGTCACTTCTCCAAGTCCAACACTAGAGGGCACCAGGCACCCAGCTTGGCCCTGTGCGCAGACAAGCTGTATTTAATTAGGAGGCTGGCTTTGTCTAAGCCTCAGCTCTGGCTGGAGTCAGCCTGCTGTAAATCAGTCCCAATTTGTAACCTGTCAGCACAGCAGTCTGCCTTTGGCAAACGTGGCAGCCCCCTGAGCCAAAAACCTGTTCTGTAAGAAAAGGAGGAGAAGCAAGGTTCTCAAACTGAGCCCTGCTGCTCCCAGAGAAGGGGTGCTTTCTGCAGTCTGCCGGAGTTGCAGAAATTAGCTCCAGAGGGATCGCTCCTGAACCTGTCTTCTCATTAGGCCGATTGGATGCTGGAATTACCCTGTGGCTGCATGCCGAACTTTCCTGCAGCACGTCTGCTGCTCCTGGTAAAACCCTAGAGACAGGAGTACAAGGCCTCTGCCGGCTGCTTATTCCTTGCAGTGTTTTAGGCTCAGCTCCAGAGAATTAAAAAAGGTCATGAAGTTAAGTTACCCTCTTTTTCTCTTCTCCTGCCTCATAGCCTAAAGTGCAAAGCAGCATCCAACCCATTCCTGTGTGTAAGAGCAGGGGTGTCGTGGGACAGCTCCAGTTTTACAAACACCCCCAATGGTTTTTTGGAGCAGTGTTCATAAAACATGCCAGACAAAAAAAAAACCGATTGGCGATTCCAAATTGGGTGTGCGTGAAATGAAGAATACAAAAGAGCTGAAAGAAATATTAGGTCTGCTATTTATTCTCCATTTTGAATTTGATGTGCAATCACATATACATTTTTACTGCCTGCCTAGACAGTCCCATACTTCAGATCAGCTCATCTTGCTTGTCGGGGATGCAGGCACCTCTTAGGTAGGATGTCTGTGAGTCATCAGAGAGCAACAGCAGTTCTGGGAAAATTCAGGGGATGTTTCTGTGGAAAGACAGCTGCGCTCAATCCCTTAATCTCTCCAACACATCAACCACACACTTTGCCCGCGCTCAGCTTCGCACACTTGATGAACTCGATCTCTGGAAATAACGCAGCAGTGTCACCGCTGCGTGCTCGTCGGAGAGCTCAGAGCCAGCCGTTACAGGATAGATAGTATCTGGCCTTGTTTTTGCTAGCAGCTTCTTGATAATGCATAAGGCTGGTACTCAAGTGTGCAAGCCTGTGCCTGTGCAGTGCTGTGCTGTAATGCAGTGGCACGACTCAGAGAGTCCAGACGGACCGCATGTACTAATGGGGCTGTATCTTTATCACACAGATGAGGAGCACCCACAGTTCCACCACCCAGGACGCCCCTGCCACCTCTCACCCCCAGGACCTCCTTGCCCCCCCGGCATACCTGGCCCTCCTGGCCCCCCAGGTAAAAACTGGTTGTTGATAATGGTGTCACACAAAGCCCCCGCCAGCTCAGATTTCATTCGTCACATTGACTCCGCGCTGGGCACAGGTATTCATTTCACAGTGGCAGGTAACGCCGTGATGAGCAGCTGCACTCCTGCAGTACATCCTCACCTTAGCCACACAGTGACGGCAGAGTGTCAAAGTACCCATCAGTGTTCACTTCACCCACAAGAACAGTGCAGGGCTGGGCGCTTGAACACGTCAGCACAGTGCTACCTACAGTATTAGCTGATCATTTCTGAGAGTTGAAACCGGGTGACATTTATGAAAAGCCTTGTAATAAAATGACAAAAAAAAATCGTAAACCAGCACGGCAGACAGTGCTCTTCCTAAAGCCACTGGAGTCTGAAGCACGGTGGCCTCGGCAGTGCGTTTCTCAGGACCTTCCTCAGCACTTCAGGTCTCCCTGAGCCAGACATTCCCAAGATTCTCCTATGGGGATCGAGCTGAAAGCTGATTCCTTGCCACACACTTTATTTCGGGTTTATACTCATTACACAGGAAACACGAGCAGTTACAGCAGGACCCGATCAATGAAAGGGCATTTGAAAGAGGCTAGACTGAAGCCTAATTGAAATGGATCCCCTCCCCAGCTGCATTACTGTGTTCAAAACAAATGTTCTCTGTTTTGATGTGTGTTGTGTTTTGGATTACTCACTGTTAAACAGCTAAAGTGGGTTTCAGATTACCATGTAATTGTGCTGCATTCTTAAATTCAACACATGCTCTTATGTGAAGGACAGTCCAATCACCTGGGTGAGAAAAGATGTATCGCACGTGCCGTGTATTAAATAGAATAGAGTTCTATGCTTTTTCAAACCAATTTAAAAGTAGATCAATTTCCAATCTTTCTAATTGAACTGGCACTGGCTCAACTGGTAAAGGCACAGGCCCCAGTGCTGTCTATGGTCACAGGTTCGAGGATCACTGCCTGATTCCACAAGCCCAGGTTCTGCCCCAGGTGGGGTGGGATCAGTCAGCCAGGGCTCTCTGTGACACCTCACCGGCTCAGAGGCACTTCCTCTCCTTCCCCTGTGTGCAGCTGCAGGGCCTGTGGCACCAGGCCCAGATATAATTGGCTATCCCAAAATTCAGGAGGATATAACAAAATGGTTTATCTATTTTTTTTTAAAAGATTATAATTGAACTGAAAGTTATTAGGCTCTAAGTCCCTTGACTTAGTCTGGAATCTCATTGTAATCTTACTTTCCACTGCTTCCTTGTCTCTCAGGCCCCCCAGGCCCAGTGGGGCCCCCCGGATTACCAGGAATGCCTGGCCGAGATGTGAGTACCGTGACCTGCCCCCCTCCCAGAGCGCAGCCCAGGCCTGGGGACAAGAGTCTTTCCAGCGCAGTGTGATATAACACACATGCAGCCACATCGAGTTGATTTGCTTTGATTTGCTCGGAGAATAGCGATCTCAAAATAATTCTTGGTCGAAAAGCTACATCAGATATAGTTCAAGCAGGGAGCTGCGTCAGCATGCACAGGCTGCAATGGGACAAGTGAAGGTTTATTCCATGCTGAAAAGAAAGGAGACACAAGGTTTCGGCTGTGGAGCCTTCTCCAGGTGTCACACCTTACCACACCTGAAGGCTTCACGGCCAAAACTTGTGTCTCTTCTCTTTTCAGCATGGAATAAACCTTTACTTGTTCCTCAACATCAGATATAGACTGGCTGGTTGAAAGGGCTTAATCCCTGCTCCTAAAATGTTCTGGCCAGTTCAGATGTGATACAAACGTCAAAATCATCAAAGGTACAGTATTGACAAAGTCAAATCAGCACATTTCTTCAGAATCGGCAGTGGAACATGAACCCTGAGGTCCTCCAATGATGACATCACACCAGTTTGATTTTTCACCCCTTATGTACTACACTGATACAATTAGTTTGTCTTAATCCAAGTGCATGCTTTACCTTGAATGCCAACTGCCTGCAGTTTCCACATGAAGACCTCTTATGAAGACCTTTACGAAAGCCTTCTGAAAATCTATCTATACCATATCATATGCAGTGTCCATTCCTATTTGTTTAAAACACTCTAGCAAGTTAAGTGAGAATTACCTTTCTAATTCCATGTTGGTTATCCCCTAGCCATGCAGACAATCCTCTAGTTTATTTCTGATATTTTACATATTTGTGCATTAAACAGAAGTCTATTGATTTAGAAATTAATCATTTAGATAATTGAAATTAAAGTAAATAATTTTACTATAAGACCCCTTACACTTAAAAGTCTTCATTTTGAGCATTCAGGTTTTCAATGAAATATTCATTTTAAAAATGGGTATGTGTCATTTGGTAATCTCACAAAGTGGGACACCACAGGACGGGTCTGAAGATGTTTGCAAGGCGCTGTACTTCAGGGCAGCACACATGTGCTCACAGCTGCCTGCAGTGCAATGGGTCTCTCGGGCTCGATCTGTACGGCCGTGGAAAATCCCAGTTTGGGCAGGTATGGATGTTAAAAGAATTGGAAGCTCTGAATTTTCTAAAATACTGTATAGATGTGGTCTATCTCTAAGCGAAATCCACTTTCGACATGAACATCAGCCTGCCCCAGGTTCTCAGGGTGGTTTTGGACACGTGTCTGATGTGGCTCCTCTGTTTCTTCCAGGCTGAGGGGGGCCAGTCAGGCCAGGTAGGGGAGCCAGGCCCTAGAGGAGACCCAGGAGAAAGGGTGAGAACACCTGGGAACCTTCTTATTGCATCTCTCTAACAAGCTGTCTCCTGAGACCTGAAGGATAGAGACCTGAAGCCCAGCTCCAGGGCCTCCTGTGTGTGTCTGTGGCTTATACGGGACGCTTTCAAACAGTTTGCTTGGGAGACCATGTTTTCCCCAGTGAGAGCTCTTGTAAAAGCATTATCTCCACCCCCCCACAAACAAACAGGCTACCGTGTGACCCCAGTCACGGACAGCTCTGAGGGAACCCCAGGAGAAGGAACTCTTTGATCACAGGTGTGTGAGAAGAACTGCTCAGGTCAGCCACTTCAAAAACCAGCTCAGTCGTAGCTCTGGAATACTTTGTTTTTGAAGACCTGACAACAAGCCACATCCTGTTTGAGTATGGTTTTACTTCTGGCTGGGTACTGTGCCGTTTAGGAGAAAGGAAAAATGCGTTAACTTCCGCTGACGGGGGTTTTCCACTTCTTACAGGGTCCTCCTGGATTCACGGGAGAACGGGGACAGCCAGTGAGTATCCCAGCCTTCTCCATCTGCAGAGTAAACCACGAGCTCAGATCTCAAGCCCCTCTCATAAACATGCAGACACAGAGTCATGCTGAAGATAAACCAGAGATATTGGATTACTTTTTTAATCCATTTTAAATGTGGAATTACCCATTTTTTATCTTATCTCAACCCAATCTGTATTCTCCAATTGTTCAGTAAATAATATTGGACTCGACGAGCTGTGAGCTTCGCAGCGCCCAACAGGAGAGGCAGTGCTGGGTGAAGTGTGGCGTGTCCCCCTCTGGAGTCACTGCCAGCCCCCAGTTCCCTGGCAAATCACAGGAGATCCTGGGGTCGGCCAATCCCATTCCTACCCCGTTAGAGCCCAGCCAGTCGCTCAGGGAATCTCTATTATAGTCGCCTACTGGTTTGGCCCGGAGCTGTGGTAGCTTAGACGGCAAGGGTGCCCAGTCACCTGACCAGAAGGTCAATCCCAGGTAGGGACAAGTGATGGAGCTTGCTCTAGTTCCTTCCAGACGGCTCCCAGGTCCACTCAGCCTGCTTTCCAAACAAGTACCCGGGTGTTAATCCTTCCGGAGGTAATAGGCAGGCCGGAGCGTGATGCTGACCACATCACCTCCACCTCCAGTGTCGGACGGTCAAGACAAATGGTGGCCCTTGCCCCCCATTCCCCATGGGCCTTCATGGCCTGAAAGGGGACCTGCCTAGCTACTGGTTTGGCCCACACATGACGTCAGGGGGTTAGAGCTCTGCCTGCAGAGGTGCTTGAGAACAGAGCTGCTGTCTCATCGGACGTGGTCCTCCCTCCAGTGTGCATGGTACCCCTGGGGTGCCTGAGCTGACGAAGTGCTTGTGTTTGCAGGGTGACCCAGGTCCGAAGGGAGAGCCGGGGGAACCAGGGAAGCCAGGAGAGTCAGAGGTGAGGGAAGGAGGCTTGATCTAATAAGAGTTTCCAGGAGACCCAGATTAAATGAATAGTGAAAGGACTTGTGAAACAAGTGGCCAGGTTTGTGATTTGTAAGAGTTCACCATTCATTTCAAACACTTCACTGGCTGCTCTTTTGCGCAGCAGTTTCTAGCATGAATTCGCCAAACTTGTGTGCTGTTTAAACAACCCTGAAGTGTTCTCAGACCGTTTGCTTTGGCCTTAAAAGAATACGCCAGTGAAATCCTGCTCCTCTCTCGGAAGGTGGAGGGAGTGCAGCAGATCCGAGAGGCTTTGAAGATCCTAGCTGAGAGGGTTCTCATCCTGGAGCACATGAATGGAGTCTATGGTGAGGAAGGAAGAGAGAGATGCAATTCACACCCCTACCAGCAGGGGGTATATTGTTACTTTATCTTAAACAGGATCCGTGCTTAAATGAGAATTTGCACTACTGTGCTGCTGAACTGAGAAACCTCAAAAACAAAATTGCGTTCAAACTGTGTCCCTGGTACACACTTGCACAGACATTAACACTACTGAGTAAAAAGTTTTACTTGCATTCTTGTATAATGTTATTCATGAATCAGTTCTTGAATGATCAAGCTTTATTGATTCCGAAGGGAAATTAAGGCATTAAAAAAATGTAATGTAGATGTAAATGTAAAGATGTTTTCATTCTCTTGAAAACGTTATTTTTCATTTAGGAACACAACCTGCGTGTTTTATTTTTTCTGCTATTTGTGCATATTCGGTCTCCTGCTAACCCAGCGTTTCCCTGCAGGGGTCACCGTTGAGCCCGGCTCTGGATGGGATGTCCTTACAGACTCCGCCCAGTCTCCTGCCGTTTCCACGAGAACCAAGAGGGGGGGGTGGAGCGATCTCCTTTCCACCCTTCTCCAGGGAAGCAGGAGTGCAGGTGCCCAGGACAGGCAGGGGCGGGGGCGGGGGCGGGACTAGTTCAGGTGGGAGGGGTGGGGCAGTGAGTGAATACTCAGGACACCTACCAGGCTGGGGATGAGAAGGGGGTGAGTAGGGACATAGTGCTTTACTGTTACTAGATTCCTATATTCTGTGATGAAGATTCCCACATCACAGGGGTGTCTGATGATTTGGGGGTGTCAACCAAAAAGAATAGTCTTCGATAAAGCCAGGAGGCTTTTCACAAGGATATCCTCATTTATAGAAATACATAACGTACAACTGTTTAAGCAATGTCTTTAGTGCTTTTTCAAGTAGCTTTAGCTGTTGAAATATAGTTAGCATACCTTATGTCATGTACAGAGCAGTTAGCAGCCCAGAGTAACTCTCTTTGTTTTGCTTCAGTGGTTTTAACGCAGCATTAAAGTACGTCAGACTATCGTAGCCAGTATAAGAATACTGCTTTTTAAAAAATAGTTTCAGGTGGTCATTCATACCAAAAGAGTATGAAGATAATTCCAACCTCCTTCCAGGAAGAAGAAAAAGCCTTAGGAGCTATGGTTTAGGTTAGCCTACATGGATTGGCCATCAGTTAGAGAGCTTCAGTCTCATGTAAGACAAGGAATGATTACTCATGCTGATGTGTTGTTGTAAAAAACCTGTCACATGAGGAGGCGTTGTTTAGAAACTGATAGTGAGTGTCCTCACAGCAGACAGCCCTGGGTGTTAAGTCACTGACCTGCTTGGTCAACATCAATCCTGGAACCCAATGTAGCACTGATGGATAAGAAATGTGATTCTCATCTCACATTTGTTTACTGCTTACAGCCCTTCAGAGTATAGTTATTTTTAATTTTTTTAAAATTGATAAAGTTAGAAGAATATTAGGAGATAGTTACAACAGTCAGGGGCTAAGTATTGAAAAGGCATACTTTGCAATATCATTCTCTACCTTTAGGAACTCAGATGAGAAATTTCAGATCATTGCACAATTTACCACTTACAAACTGTCAGAATCCACAATACTTGCATGCCTGTGTCTACAGAAAAACAAACCAGGTGGAGGTGTCCAGGATATGTAGCTTGTCTGTGTTTGCTGGGGAAGTGCATATGTGAAATTAAAAATCAGTTTCACCTTGAGTTCTTGCTGTTAAGATAGCGCTTAAACTTTGAATATAATATGTTATGAACATATACTGTCTGTGTGATGAAAAGTCCTCCGCTGAATTTCTTGACGGGCAGGAAAGGCAGATGAGGAATTTCATCATGTTGCTGCCTTGAACTGTATGTGCTGTCCTGGGTGCTGATTACAGTGGAATATGTGTAAATATGGGTTGTGTTTTTATCTGCACTTATTTCCGTGTAACTGAATGTGAATTGGTTCGTGACCTTTGTGTTTACCGTCAATGTGTCATGGAGTCATGGAGGAGAGCCCTGGCTGGAGCGACGCTCCGCTGGACGGTGCCTGTGTGCACTAGGTGGCTTCGCGCTCTCGGCCGGGGTGTTTTGTGTTCGGATGTGGGTTTGTATCGGGAGAGAGGCGGATGGACGTTTTTTCCCGAGCGCAGTGTGGCTCAGCGGGAACAGCGACACACCAATAAACCTGTGTGAAAGAGGGAGAGTGCTTGTGTCTGTATGACTTTTTTGCACGACTTGTTTCACCTCATGCCTGCAGGGGCTTCACTGACCCCTACCTTGGGTCTCGAGGAAAGCAGCCATGAGCTGTGGCTCTCAGTGCCAAATACCTAGTCAGGGTCACACTGTGCAGGCAGAAGAACACCTCGATCAGACTGAAATGTAGCCAATGTACTGTAGGTTACCTGTGATACTATAATATTCTTGTACATATATATTCTTGTTCACGGCTTTTGTTCCAAAAGATATAACAGTTATGAAAGTATCTGTAATAATGCAGTATTTATCACAGCAGAGGCTTCAGTATGTGTTAGAGTTTAGGTTATCAAGTTATGATCAGAAAGAAAGATTTATTAATGTAGTCTCTTTGATACTATTATGCTGGTTAAATCAGACTATATTAAGATAAATAAGAATTCAAACTAAATATGATGGTTTGCATTGGTATTGCCCTTTCCATCCCAAAGGATCTGAAATGCTTAAATTCAGGAGAGGACCTACTTCATCCACCACTGGGTGACAGGTAGCAGACTTTCTGCACCAGCAGCCTCACAATGGTGCCAGAGTTCAAGTGCCAGAGTAAGACACCACAGTGCTGAGCAGGTCCTGCCTTGCTGAGACGAGATCAGGCTACAAGGCAGAACCACAATACTGAATACAGTCTGCCTTGAAACTGACCTAGGCACATTTGTATGCTTAATTTATTTGAATTAGTCGAAATCTGTCATAAAGTTAAAGGTAGGCTTAGATCATAATCTGTTTTAGACTAATTTAAAGTCTAAAACTGACTTAATTATACAGCCTGTGTGACATCCACATAGCCTGTAAGTAAATGTGCAGAAGGTTTTATAAAATAATTTCAACCACTGTAAACATGTCTAAATGAAATAGATGGAAAACCACAAAAGCAAAAACACTGATCATGTGAAACACAGAAGGCATATGGAAATTGTATTTTGACGTCTAAATGAGATGTACAGAGTTCACACAGTGGTTTCACAACGAACTGCTACATCTGGAGCACAGACTTTTCAGAGCCAATCCACTGAGCACCAGGCATGTTGTAACACTCGGCAAAACCACAAACTGCTCGCCCATTGCAGCATAATGCACAATTTCTGAGAAAAGCAGTTTGATTTAAAGTTGCTTTGAATACAGTGGGTTCCTGCTCTGGTGTAAAACACTGTTAGCATAACCTCTGTCGTCAACAGTAATTTTAATAGTTCTGCATTTCACATGTAGCCCATCAAGACACCACCATGAATTGTACTGTACATAGTGTGTGCCTTCAAGGTTTTTTTTGACTCTGCAAAAGTAAATGTTTGTGCTAATAAAATCATAGTGGGGGGCTGTTTTCATGGTACATCAAACTGCATGATATTTGTTGCATAGCTTGGCTGTTATGCAACATATAGCTTTTAGCAACCAGTCATGAAATGGAAAGAATACTTCAAATACACAAAGTAAACTACCAGTGTGCCTAATATAGAAACATTGAAGGAGAAAAAAGCCTTATATGTCAACGTTATTTTTTCGTTCCACATTAACAGCTCAGTGATGCTACAAGCATGATTTGTTTTACATTATTCTGTTTGGAAAAATACTGGGAAACAGGATTGACTGGAACACTGCCCTGAGAGGTGATTGGCTGACAATTTAATCACTTACTGCAGATGTTGCTGCATCTGTGTCCAACAAGTTGCAAATAGTTGCTCACTAGTTTACATGGTGCGATTTATTGCAACCCTTGTTGAAGAGACCCAGCTGAAGTGTCAGCAACTAAGAACCAAAATAGAAAAAACACCTTACAAAGACAGGCAATAACTGAAATGCACATGTACATTGTCAGCTGTTGAGACATCTTGAAGTGGTGAAGAGGAAAGTCTTGCAGATTGTCTGAAAAAAAGTTTATTCTTGCAGTGAAAAGACCGGGGTTTGAAAGGAACATGCTTACATTTAAAAAAAAAAAGTTTGTTTACCCTGGCACTATTGCCAGATGGCACTATTTACATTTCAGAGGGTCACATGGGATGTGATGTCACTTCCTGTTCACTCCTGGTCCTTCTCCTCCCCGTGGGTGATGACATAACACAGGTTCTTGTAGTCCAGGTTCCCTGAGACGTCGGGGGGGAATGCAGAGAACATCTGCTGCACCTGTAGAAGACACAGCGTCTGGTGATCTGCTGGAGAGTCCGGCATCTCTGACACCCAGCTCTAGTCTTGGGGCCGAAACAAGGCAACAGTGTTGCTGAGAGAACAGCAGTTACTGCTTGTAAGGGGAGTATTTCTCCTGCTGTCTGGGGACAACATGGAGCACACAGGTTGTTTAGCTCACACAGCACTCTGGACAGAGGTCTGTACTGGAATGAGGTTTCTTGCTGATTGAGTACAGTACTTGAATTGGTTGGGAGCTCTTGGGAGCTCTGCTTTATTAGGGCCAGAAGGCCAGCATACAATAAAAAGAGTGGCCCGTCCACACCCTATCCATTTGTCATTTGCTTCACACATGCCTGTGGAAAGGCAGCAGATTGTGTGTGATTTCTGTTGACAGCAAAATGGCTTGCTACAATCACATGACCCATCGGTGAAGTAGCTGGTCCTAAAGGAACCCGGTATTTCTGTAATGATGGTCAGCTGGCTGGGAAGCCAGACATTGCATTGCTGTTTTCTGAAAAGTCACTGTGGGTCTTTTCTGAGGGTTTATTTGTTACTTTTTTCAGCTTCTTTTTGTATTTTGAATCAAAGAGCGAAGGGAAAAGGAGTGTGATCACCCTTTGACAGAGCACTGCGGAGAAGTGGGAATTCAGTTCCTGCATAAGAGAAAAACTCAGTCTGTGACTGGCTATGTGTCTGATTTAAAGATCAAAAACTTTGTTTCTTATGTTATAACATTTGGTGTTTAAACTAGGAAGTGATTAACTATGTGATTTTATTTCACTCTTTCATATTTACTGCGGTTGTCATTACTGTAATATACTTATTACTCTGATAGAACACTGAACTGTAACATTTTAATATTGTACTGTATAATTTTTTAATTTGTCATAGATGCGTAATAGTTTAGCCTTTTCCAGCATGTACTCCTACAAGCTTGAGGATTGTGGTATTAAAACCAAGTACTTTACTTTAGCTTTATCTGGTGTAAGCTCTACTTGCAAGTTCATGTCTTGTTGGCCTGTGCTCCTTAACTAGTACAGCTTCTCTGAGTTATGCTGACAAAATATACAAGGTGTCAATGTTTTCAATACTACTGCTCTCAAATCTGCCGTCTGATGCCTGCTGGCTCTCATCCAAACTTGCTGGAAGTTTTCGCACATCTGGAGTGCAAAAGTTTTATCACTTCCAGCTGTACCCAAAACATCTGGATCACACAGCTTCAAGAACAACTGGAATTTCCTCTTTGTCCTGAGTTTGACAAACTTAACCAGCCCATTCCTGGTCTCTCTGCACGGACGAATCACCCACTCCCTGTTGTTAAATGAGACCCAGAGCCCTGCAGACAGCCCAGCCCTCCAATTCCACTCCCTGTCTACATTCGTCTGCAACAACTAAGCTCTCCCTGGTGTCTGTTCCTGGAACTGCTCGATGGATGACTGCTTTTAGCAGTCTCTTCCAGGAGAGTCCAAATGGGTCAGAGACACTGGTTCAGTTTGCCTGGCCTGTGTCCTGACAGCACTTACGAATTCCTAGGACCTGGAGCCCCCTCTGTCTCTGTGCCCTATGTCAAAACCTCCCTCCCTGGGCACATTTGTCTTTCTGTAGCGGACTCACCTCCTCTGCACTGAACTTGTCCGCTTGAGTCATCAGCATGCGTTTGATGCTGGAAGGCAACAAGACGATCAGATGGTCAGTAAAAACAGTATTCTAGATCAGGTTAGTTTAACATTCTTCTACAGCGCTGGGGCCATCTGTGTCAAACGCTGTAACTCATCTCTTGGCTGTTCTACCTGGACCACTGGCCAGACTCGGGAGGAAGTGCCCTGCGCAGTGGGTTGAGCTCAGTACCGCCCCCATGTGCTGAGGACACCTGTGCCATCATCACTACAGTTACTTGCTCTATAATGGGCCTCTGCTGCAGATGCTAATTGTATTATTTTCAAGCAGTGGGAAGAGGCACATTTTAAGTCCAAATTTATTTCTGATGGGTTAGACTATTCCAGATGTTCTTTTCTTTTCCTCCCGCTGGCCATTTCCAACAATTCTTGCATCAGCATTATGGGAAATTACAGGGTAGTTTGTTTTTAGTGTCCTGTCTTTCTGGTATTTATTAATACAGCACCATAAACCTTGCTTAAAGGGCAATGAACAGCCATTGTGTCTTCTATAAACCAGAGTTTTGCAAAACCTATGCATGGCCCTCCTGGTATGAGATGGTGTATTTATTATTAATAACCATAATTATTTTAAATGTTCAAGTATTTTTGTGATTTTATGTTTTAAAAAAGTGTGATTACTGTGCACTGCAGAAATCATGTTGTTGAAAATAGTTTTGTCCACATCTACACAAGTAAAGAAAACAAATGTTTAATAGCAAACCATAGGACTGAATGCTCTGGGGCTGGGCTTGTGTTTTGCTCTCACTACTAGAGGGCAAACTTGAGTACTTACTACTCAGCGTTGATATGACCTTTGGCGTCTGGGTCGAAGATTTTAAAAGCATTCAGAATGGTTTCCTCTGGGTCACTACCTGTGAAGTGTAGATTACAGATTCTTACTCTTCTATTCTTACAGGTATTTCTTGCTCACTCTAGAATGCAGTTTTCTCCTCTAACACAAAGGTCTTAAAATGGATGTGTTGCAACACAAAGATCAGTCGTAAACTATGCCATGTTGCAGTTCAGAACAAGATTATTGAGACATTTCTGTGACACCACACTACCAGTCTCACCAGTCAGTACTTCCAGGTCAGGGACACTATTGGGTGGAAAAATAAACCTCATAATTTAATCTCCAGTCCTCTGTCCTTGACCTGCAGCACTGTATGGTCCAACGTACACATCCATACATTTTCTAACTGCTTCGTCCAATTCAGTGTCGCGGGAAAGCTGTGGTCTATCCCAGCAAGCAACAGTGGGATTCACCCTAGACAGGACACCAGTCCATCACAGGACACACACACACACCCTGACACCAGGGCCAATTCTCCCAGAAGAAACACAGGGAGATTCTCCAGACTCCACACAGACAGCACCCCAGGTCTGAAACTGAACCCAGCGCCCATCACAGCGAGGCAGCAATGTTAACTGTGCTGCCCGATGAGTCGATTCATTGTCTATGATTCACTATACAAGTAGTGAAAGGTTACATGTGTTAAATGTGACCTCAACACTGGCACTATACAGATGTTTCTAGACTGATCCTGACCTTTGAGCTTCTCTCCGAACATGGTGAGGAAGACGGTGAAGTTGATGGCTCCGGGGGCTTCCTTCAGCATGTCCTCCAGCTCCTCGTTGTTCACGTTGAGCCGCCCTGCAGAGCAAAACACACCCTGCTCATTCACTGCAGAGCACACACACACACTGCTCATTCACTGCAGAGCACACACACACACTGCTCATTCACTGCAGAGCAGCAGGGGAAGGAGGGGAATGAGCCACTGGAACAGTGTGTGAAGTGTGTGTCTGGGAGTGTGTGTGTAAGAGCGCTGTTACCCAGAGCAGCGAAGGTGTCCCTCAGGTCCTGCTTGTCGATAAAGCCGTCTCTGTTCTGGTCCATGATGGTGAAAGCCTGGAGGAGAAGAGTTGCATGAGGGAGGACTGGGGTGTTGTTGGCAATGACCGACAGACAGCTCGACCCACATTTTTAGCTGATCCACATGCTTCGCTGTCTTGGTGTGTGTGACAGGGCTCAGCACCTAACAGAAGCTGTAGCTGGTGGTTATTCAGTGGGACTTGGACGTGCAGTCAGACCCCTTACGCCAGGGGACCAGGCTTCAGACAGCAAGCTTGCTGTGGCTGCGCAGGTCTGGCGTGTGGGGCTGTGACAGCTCACAGTGGCCACTGACCTCCACACAGCCTGCAGTGCCGGCTGACATGCGATGACCTTTACAAATGCGTCAGAATGCAGCGCACTTCGAACTGGATGCGAGATCTTCCAGGGAGATTTCTCAAGCTGGTTGTCGTCGATTTCTAAAGAAGTTGACTTTTCTTTCTAACGGTAGTTGGTTCCTGACGCCTTGATGGCCCTTGCTCTGCTCACCTCTTTGAACTCCTGTATCTGGGACTGTTCAAACATGGCGAAGACGTTGGAGCTGGCACCCTCTGCCCTCTTCTTCGCTTTCTTGGGAGCCTGAAGGAGGAGGAGAGGAGAGTGGCTGTCACTTTGCTCATATACTGTGGGTATGAAGGAAGCTAGACAAGGCCTGAGCCTTAGAAGGAAAATTCCTTCATTGAACTTTTAACACTAGAGGAAACAGGCTAAAGTACGTGTCTTGAAAACCCTTTTGTTTCCTTCTTTTTTAGTGTTAATACATTAATGACTGCAGTGTAGTGCAGGATTATTTTATTTTCTGCATTACGGTCTAACACTAATTAGGGGGCTGATTGATAAGGAACTTACTATCAAAGATAATTAAAAAGAAAAAAACTCAATGAGCATTCACTGGTATTAAAAAGAAAGGCACACCTATTTTAAACAAAAATTGTATAAATCTCAATTATGTTGGTTTGGAAAAATGCAAAAGTGTAGACGTGCTCAAATAATATTTTGACTTCTGTTTAAACATTTCTTCTGAGTGCTGTATTTATGCGCTTTGTTTTGTTCATGTGGAATGTGCGGTTCTCTGAATTCCAACACCGCTCGTCGCTCTGTGACCAAAAGGGTGTGTGAGGAGCACCTCTGGCCGCCCTGTCTGTCCAGATTCTCCAGAGTCTTATCTGCAAACCCTCGGGCCCCTTGAAGTGCGAAGTTGTGACTATGTGACCTCTGGCCGGCCTGACATGACAGCTGATCAGTTAGAGGAGACGAGTGGTGGGGCAGCTGTGCTTGACACCTACTCCCTGGAACCACCAAAGTCTTTTTTTCACTTTCAGTTAACTGCTTTGGCAATAAATCACTTGACAGAAAACAGCTAGCGTTGATCAGAGAGAGAGGGGAGGTGCAAGGGTGCTTTCTGTGACTCTCAACCATGTTTTTATTGAACAAGGGTCAACTATAGTTCATTAGTGCATACTGTGCATTTTTTAATTTTCAAAATCCAGATTAGAAGCTGTTGTTATGTAAAGGTTTGACCGTATTTTGGCCAAAGAGAAATTCTGAATTTGCAAAGTGAGAGTATCTTTCTTCTACAATTTGTTCCTTTCTTTCTCCTGTTTGTGAAACAATTTGGACTGTTACGCGTTGGAATGTAACGGGGGAGTATAAACCATGACTCTCCAGCTGATCTGTTTGACCTCCTCACCTGTTTCTTCACTCAAGAAACCCTCCCAGTTTATCATCTTCATATTCATATTTACTTCTCTGGGAAAGTTGTTCTTTTTAAGGATTCATATTGAGGAACTGGATGGTAATTTAATCATGTACGTCTCGGAGTCTTTTAGGACCTGTGGTGAAACCAAATGGTCTAACATGGCTTATTGTAAACATCGTTCACTGGATTAAGGCATTGGTGGGCAGAGATCAAAATGGCGTGATGAGGAGCAGGATGCTGAATGACACAGGCGGCTCTGCTCGCTCCTCACTGTCTCCAGTCTGTCCTGACGAACGCCTGGGAAGGCACATCTGCAGATTCACCCGAAATCCTGCGGGCACTGACTGGGCCACCTTCACCTTCTGCCCTTCTGCCATGAGAAAGACTTCCCTCCAGGTCCTATGTCTTAGCAACGTGCCACGCCAGCCCCCAGGCTGATCTGTTTGTCTCATATCATCATCACATCCCATTCAGTATCCGATTATCCAGTTCAGGGTCACACAGGAGCCAGAGCCTGTCCTGGGGAGCACTGGGCACAAGACAGGGTACACCCTGGACAGGACGCACACGACAGGGTACACCCTGGACAGGACGCACAAGGCAGGGTACACCCTGGTCCATTGCAGAGAAGACACTGGAGGAAAGCCACGCAAACATGGGGAGAACATGCAAACGCCACGCAGACAGCACCCCAGGTCCAGAATCGAGCCCGGGGCTCGGGGCCTGGCGCTGGGAGACAGCAATGCTGACCGCTGACCACTGCGCCACCGTGCGGCCTGTTTTTCTAACACGCTCTTTTGTTCAGATCAAGGCGGGAAAGGAGGTGATTTCGCAGAAAACCCCCCGAAGACCAGTCGAAGAGCTTATCGCACAAACGGCACAGCGTGCGAAGCTTGAGATCCCGAGTTCGCTTCCTGGCAGCCGGAAATCGGCTCTGCTGACATGTTGGAGCTGCAGAACTAGGAATAACCCATCCCGGACCACCCTAAGACCCACACGGAAGGGAGCGATGGAGCGGGGCACTTACCATAACGATGCTGTTCCTTCCTTCTGTGCCGTGCGCCCCTGAACACACAGCGAAAATGAGCCCGTTGGTTTTATACTCCGGCGCGGTTGGCTCAGATGCATACCTGGTCTAAGTTTAGACAATGGGAGCCCAGGATGGAAAAATGCAGTAACTAGAAGTAATCCCAGGCATGCATGCTGCCATGTGGCAGACACTCCCCCTGCCTGTCTGAAGAAGAGACATGTGGGGGGATGCTGATTTAGTACGGGATTGGAAAACAAGGCACTTTGTTTTTATGATGGCGGGCTCCTGTGATTTTCTCTAACGAAGGCATCGCACACATGTCCGGGGAGATACTTGTAGTGTTGTGTGAAGCACCGTCGGGTTTAACTTCCCTAATTATAGCACGCAGTACAAGCTGTGTGTGCCGAGGAATCCCCAGTGCTAAGCCCCGCCGGTTACCCCAGTGCTCAGTTCTCATGCCTGTGTCACCGCGCCTGTGCTTCAGACTGCCAGCGTGGTTTTGCTTCGGCTTCTCTTCAGAGCATCACCTGTCAAACAGCTTGTTCCAGGAAGGGCTGTCTGTTCTTCTGGGTCTCATAACAAGAAGGGAACAATTACAGAGAAGAGGAATATGATTAATACTCATTACATATGCTTAATATGGCTCTTTTCTGGACACTCCACTCAAAGAGCTTTACAGGTGATGGGGAGGTGGGGCAGTGGGGAGGAGAGCAGAGTGATGAAGCCAGTTCATAGATGGGGATTATTAGGAGATCATGATTGGTAAAGGCCAATGGGGAATTTGGCCAGGACATCGGTGTAACACCCCTATTCTTTTTGAGAAATGCGCTGGGATTTTTAGGGACCAGTCAGGACAGTGGTTTAATGTCTCATCCAAAGGACGGCATCTCTTTTTTACAGTATAGTGTCCCCATAACTATACTGGGGCATTAGGACTCACACAGACCACAGGTGGCCTGCTGGCCCCACTAGCACCTCTTCCAACAGCAGCCTTAGCTTTCCCAGGAGTCTCCCCTCCAAGTATTGGCCCGGATCACACCTGCTGAGCTCCAGTGGGCTACCAGCTGGGAGCTGTGGAGTGATAGTTGCAGATGTTGGTCATTCTTCTATAAGCTCATTAACATAAAATGAAAGCTTGAATGGATTTACTTTACCTGTTTTGCAGAATTTTCTGATGTGTTAAAAACTAGAAGACAGGGACTTCAGTTCCCTTCTGGTGCCATGTCTTCAGTACAAGCAGCAGCTTAATGTTATAATTAACCTAATTGATTAATCAGTTAGCAAGCTAGTGGTGTCAGGATTCTAGAAGAGAGTCCATGGGAAAGGTCCATAATCTTTATTTTAATTCAGTATTGCCAATTAGGTTTTTATATACCAACCTAACTTGGAATCACCAGAGAGATTTGACTCTCCAGCTCCAAGTTCCACACCCGCTCACAGACACGCTCTTCCTCCTCCCTCACCGTGTGTTTTCACCAAAGCTTTTTTTAGAATGTCTTTGCGACGGTCTTTCCACATCCAGGATGGGGAATATTTACAAAAAGTAAGGGTGCCCCTGACTCCAGTCTTTGTTCAGCCTTATTGTCTCCTGGTGGGCTCTGAGGATCCACGACAGAGGTGGAGAAGTGCAGTCAGGGCTGGGGCTTCTTTACAGTGATGTGTCAAACAGGCTAGCGGTGCTGCTTGACTCTTCTGCATCACGAATGATACGGTTTTCGAAATCTATACAGGTCACAAGCATCCCGTTGCTACAGCCAATTAAAGGCACTAACGGACCATAAATGTGAATTGTTGAAGGGTATTTGTTTTCTTATGTTCCTGAGAAGGAGGAAATTTATCGTCTGCACACAGAACCCCCCTCAGAGGTAATCCACTCAAACTCACCCACCAAAGGACGCCATGGAGCAGCTTGTTCCAGACTCCCTCAGCACTGTAAAAAAGTGCCTTCTGTCCTCATGTTTCAGTAGCTGAGGAATGTGTCATTCTCTTCACTCATCACTCAGGGTTCACAAAGTGATATAAATAGCAGGTGATACATGGCTATGGCTTTGTAGCTTTCTTTTTAAACTTTAAAACAGCCTGACCCCAGCAGTATCAGCCAAGCCTGTCATTCCTGAAATGTGTGTCGGCTCTAACAGACTGCACCACGGGGCTGTAATTTATTTTTTTTACTGTCTGGTCTGACAGTCTGATCATGATGGAGGCAAGTGCTGTGTCTGTCTCAGAGGCAGGAGCTCTGGAGCAGGGCTTGTGTTTGGGCAGCGCGGGGGCTGTTCCTGAGACCTGGCTGTCTCGTGCTGGAGTCTGGCTGCGCAGCTGTGTGGGAGCAGGGACATGCCGGGCACAGGGCGGACGGGCAGCTGGTTCCCCAGGGCTCGTTCTGCCCATGTTAGGCGGCAGAGCATAGTGAGAGGTCAGGACTGAAGGTCTTGGGGGAGACCCAGACCTGTCACATGCCTCCAGTGGAAGCTGGATTTTGGCCAAGTGCTGCTTTATATCCCAAATCCAGCTTGTGTTTCAAAACTGCTCATCACTCAAACTCAGACGCCAGGGTCTCCGGCTTTGATCCCTCTCACGGAAGTTTGGGATCAAATATTCAAGGTCCTCTGTGAATCGGATCAGTTTGACTGTTCCTTTTATTTTGGATTTCTGTTTTTTTGTATTTTTCGATCCTGTTTGTTAGTTTTGTGGTCGAAGCATATGGGCCACGACTGTGGCCACAATAGCTTTCCAGCAGCATTTCTGTTACAACAGCAATTGTACTCTAGCACAAGCACACAGCAGGACTGGACAGCAGGACTGGAGCACTGTACAGCAGGGAAAGATGATTGTTTCATGTTAACATAAGAAAAAGAATCTGGCCATGCTGTCACACTATTTGCACTCACAACGTTGAAATACAGTCATGTTAATTTCCATATTTCTTTCTACAAGTGTGGTGTAAGACTATCTCAATCTCCTCCCTGTTTCTCAAGAGAGAGTTCCGAGCTGCAGTCGGACCCACCAACGGATCCACAAAGTTAAAGTGGTTTGGGAGTCATTATTGCAAGGGTAGCCATTGATTGGCAAAGGAGCTATACAATTCAAGAAAGAACATGAGTGTCGTGGGATAATTACTGTGCAACTTATCAGGAAGAAAAGAGATTGTTTCTTTCAAATGATGAGTCACTCAGATGTGGTCAGTGTGAATTAATCTAAAAGCCAGAGGCTCCTACGTATTATTTATCTGTCCTTTTAAATTGCTGGGCCTTTGGTTAAACACGATGGAGTGTACCGGGTGTGTGTTTTACAGAGCTGTACAGGCCACATGCAGATGAATAAGGATTGCTCACATGTGTGGTCATGGTGTTGTTTTCTGCCAGTGTGGTTGCTGTCAGTCGTGTGAATGACACCAGGAACTATTAACTGTTCAAGGTCATGGAGCCCAGCTGAACCCACCTCCTGCATCACAGCCTCCTCCGGGAAGAAGGGGCAGGCTGGCTCGGTCAATCAGCTGTAGTGGCATCCTCCTCTGCCCACAGTGCTGCTCATTAAAGAAAAGAGTAGCCTCTAGTCAAAGGCCACTATCCTCCGCCTGGCAGGCTGGCAGTATGTAACATGGGAGAAAGCTGTGCACACCTGCCAGTGCATCTACTTTTCTTCTCAGTAGACTGCAGGGTGTTCTGAAATCAGGACCTCGGTCTGGACTAAACCAACTTTTGACCACTTCACTCCAGCACTGGCTCCCTTACACTGGTTGCCAGTTAAATGTTTTTCCGAAGCCTGGATTACACAGCCTTGAGTGGTCTGGCTCCATACAGTCAACTTCTCTTTCTCTCACCTCGCGCTGGCTGCAGGCCCTGGATTGCTCCCGGTGACAAATCACTGGGTGACAGCACAGTCCCTGCAGTGCAGTGAGACCGGGGAACACTTGCAAAGGCTCCTACAGGCCGTGACCTGGTATTTTTAAATCACAGACTCAGTACTTATATGAATTATTTTTATCATTAGTTTAATATTTAATGTTTTTGTTTTTGTAGTATACAGCACTTCTGTGTCTACCCTTATTTAAGGCCCCATGTACATCAACCTAGAACTGGTGAACTCAGCAAGTTCAATTGGGGGTGGGGGCTCTATCTTTGTGTTTCCTTGAAAATTGTCCAGATTTCAGAACAGACGCAGAAGAATTAAACTGGGAGCAGTCTTACAATATCTTTTGCCAGCTAATGCCCCTTCTGCTTCTACTGCAGATTTTATGAATGAGCATCAGTTCATCATCTACACAGTGAGTCCTGACTTTATGCCAAATGCAAAGTCGTTCTGTCTTTTCCCACTAGATGGCCCCCCTTTCATGCAGAAATGTGTCTTCACCTTCTACACTGCAGTATCTCTCGTCCAGGGCTCGAGACATTAAAACCTGTAATGAGCACCGAATGGAGACTATTGAAGCAAACAGGATAGGAGCACAATTCAGAGAGCTAGGGTACCTGTACTGCTTGTCCATAGATTCACAGATGCCATTCCCAATTCTGATGGCTGATCCTGCAGAACGTGCGAACCAGATCAAAGGTTTCATTCAAATCTTTCTAGGTAATGGGGGGAGGCACAGTGGAGCAGTGGTCAGCAGTGCTGGGGCCCAGGGCTCATCTCCAGGCCCGGGGTGCGATCTGCATGGAGTCTATGTGTTCTGCCCATGTTCTCATGGGAGTCCTCTGGGCGCCCTGGCTTCCTCCCACTGGCCCTGGTGTGAGTGAAAGGGACTGTCCTGTGCTGGACTGGTGTCCCATCCAGCGGCCAGCCTGTATCATGCCTTACTCCCGTTGCTTGCTAGGACAGGCTCGGCCCCCCCCCCCGTGGACCTGAATCGCAAGCAGCAGTTAGACGATGGATGGATCAGGTGACAGGAGAGTGTTGGCTTCTCTGGAGCCCAACTCCCTGAGGGCTGGATTCTTGTACCCAGAGTCTGTTTTGTTGCCCCTGTATTTCGACACTGTGACTGTCACCCCCTGTGGGGTCCGAGCTCCTCACTGCACCCTGTTTTACAGCTCTCTTCGTGACTGACGGCCCATCCACTGTGACGGTCCGTCCAAGTGTTCAAGCTTAACGATCTCAGGCTGCAGACAGCTGGCTGGTGTGGCTTTTCAACATCTCTTCCCATCCGCACACAAAGTGGCGCTGAGAGACGTCATCCGGGTGAACCTGCCTCTCGCAGAGCAGCGAAATCCCGAGCGCAGCTTGGGAACTCGTTAGAATTCCGACAGGCGTCGATAAAGAGCTCAGCGAAAGGCCGGTCGAGCCGCGAAGCCAAGCAGCTTGTACGGTTCTTCACTGTGCCCGCGATTGTTTTCATTTCCAGCTTCTCTAAACGATAACACTTCAGTAATTAAAATTTAATCCTGCCTGCCGTCGTTTTAAATAGGACTCGGCCCCAGAGAAAGCCTATTTGATTAAGAAAAAGAAAAACGGAGATATAGGAGGGGAAGAAAGCTGTAATGGAGTTCTCTGGGGGGGGGGGGAGCTTTGTGGACTGCAGGGAAAATTGGGGAGCAGCGTGTTGGTTGGGGGGATCTCCAGTGGGTTGGAAAAACAAATTGCCAGTGGGAGCAGATCGGCTCCTTGGTCCCACAGTGCTCCTGCCACAGTGGGGGTTGAGAGCTGGCAGCAGTCTGGGCCCCAGCGAGAGATCCGGTAACAGACACAGCAGCTCTGGGGTTTCGCACAGCGGCAGGCTGGGACTGATGCAACCGCAACCGCAGGGGTCTGGATGGGGCTCCCGCTCCCCGCGCCTGCCGGCCCTGCTGGCGGAGAGACGAGCCCGCGGGTCTCCCCCCGCTGCTCTGCGCTCGTGGGTGGGCCAGTCCTCGTGACGCAGACATCAGCGTGAGGGGCAGGAGGCGGCGCTTCCTTGGCACTGCGAGTGGAAAAGACACGTGGGACGGGATTGGACGCCGTGGAGCCGGAGCCCCCGAAGGGCGGCCCTGCGGGGAGTCCGGAGAGCCGGGAACAGTCGGCAAGCGCAGGACGGGGAGGTTTTCCTCCTCTCGTCTCGGCGGAAGAGAACGGCCAGGGCAGCCTGTGGCTCTCGAGGAGCGCAGGCCCAGAGCTCTGCAGGGCTGCCCTCCTGGCTGCCAGTTTCCACCGGACCGTGCCAGGCCCTCCCGCCGAGCTGGGGTCCCGCCCACCTGCACCAGCCTACGCCCGTGCCATCCCACCGTGTAGAAATGTCAGGTTCAGCTCCCACCTCAGGAAGCAGAGCCATGTCTCCTTACGAGCGGAGTATCTTGCTGTGCCTGGGCTAGACTGGACCCTTCAGGAGCCCACTGCAGCCTGATGGTGAGGCCCGTGAGCGAGAAAGGGCACCATTCCCCAGGCCCAGGTCTGGAGTAAACCCAGTGTCTGCAAACGTGCTATCTCGCTAATCTGTGTCGGTATGTGTTGCAAACAGACACACGCTCATTTCCAGGGTGTTAGACGATGGCTCACGCTACCCACGTAGCCAGCAGTGAAGCCTCTGGGGGTCCCGTCTGGGCTCCTCCGTTAAACACAACTGACGAACGCTGTTGGAAATGTTCAACAACGGGGGTGTCCAACGCAAGTAACACCTGCAGCGACAGGGGGACAAGCCTGAAAGATTCCTGCGTGAGTCCTCTATTGCCTTTGGGGTGATGTTTTTAACATTCTCTAGTTAAAAAAGTATGAGCGTGGTTCAAACAGTAAGTAACAGTAGTTAAAAGGGTAAGAGTGGGGTTATTTTAGTTTTTGTTTTACTGAGGTGTCAAACCCCGATGAAGACAGGTATAGTAAGTTGTCAAAGTTCAGTGGATGCGTGTCCCTGTCGCTGCGTGGACTGCTGGGAAAGCAGGCAGATCCTCACCTTCTGAAGTCGGGGTGTGTTCGTACAACACCCCGGCCGGCGACCCGCAGAACCTCAGCTGCTCTTTTAACACGCACTGTGTGGCAGGACGATGAAATGGAATGATTTCTTTTTCAATTGGTGAAACCTGGCCTTCATTAGTCTCTCCAGTGGCCTCTCTTTTCCACATCCAGGCACCTGAACTAGAGCGACGGCACTTTCTTCAGCGGCTCTCCCTCGCCGAGCTCTGACAGACAGCAAGGCCAGCACTAATCATGCTCCCAATTCACAAACCAATACCTGCTCTCACAAATACTTCAATTTTTCATTAAATACACGAACATCAGACAGCATACAAACAAGGTCGCCCGGCCCACTTAGCTCATTTGATTTTTTTTAGTAACTAATTGAACCAAGGGTCTCACCCAGCAGTTCCTTGAAAGTAGCCAGTAGTAGCTATCGGCTTCAACAACATGGCCGGTTAGCTTGTTCCAGACTCCCACAACCCTTAGTGTAAAATGTTTCTTCTAGATATCAATGAAATCTTGTCATGATGAAGATATAAACATCTAATTTATAATGTTCTAGATTTTGTCTTGTTTGACAAGAGGGAATTAAAAGACAGATGTTTATTGCTGCTCTGATTTCCTCCCACAATCCATAGACATACAAGTAGGTTAATTGGCTTCTGGGAAAATTGATCCTGATGGGAGTGTTTGTTTCTGTGATTTTCTGGCATCCCATCCAGTGTGTTCCCTGTCCTGTGTCCATTGCTTGCTGGGATAGAGTCTGCTGGAAGAGGCCCTGTATTGGATGAAGAGGTTTGAAAATAGAATGGATGTTCGATATGCATTATAATGTCACAGGAGTCTCAAACTGAATTTCTGGAGGCCTTAAGGTCTCCTGGTCTCCACTGCAACAGTCAGCTGTCAGTTAAACAATTAACCCCATTATATTGATCAGCACATCTCCTTTTATGGGACCTCCATGCAGCTGTACTGGAATGCTTACTCTGTATGTAGCCGTGCCAATATGTGCTGTATGTGTGAAGGTTTCCCAGCTGATGTGTTAGGTGGGTGAGCACAGTATGTGCTCAGCTTTCTTTTCTATTCTTAAATTGAGATGAAACAGCACCATTTATTTAGGTGAAAGTGCAACATATATCAGCTCCTCTTCTTTTGATGGTAAAAATGCCTCGACGACTTTGTAAACTGCTTCCCGGCAAAATAAATCTCTTCTCTTCTTTTACTCATCTCTTCCATTGATTTTTCCTTTCCCTGCCTGGGGGACTAAACATCTCAATTCTCACAGTGGAGAGAGAGGAAGAGGCGGACGCCGGCGGAGTTCTGATTGTTCAGCCAGCTGTTACCCACCACTGCTCAATCCCAAGGCTCCGTCACAGGACGCTCAGGGGTCGCAGAGCTGGACAAAGGGGTCTCCCTGAGTGCTGCACTTCTTGACCGCTCTGCCCCAGCAGCACGCACCAGTTACACTCCCCGCCTGGGGCTCGAGCAGTCTCTGCTGGTTTTGCAACACAACCTCTCCCATCAATCCGCGCTGAACCAGGAGGAGCAGGATAGCAGCTCTCTTTCTCTGGCCTTGTGCCTTGTGCCTTCGTGCAGGACAGGATGCATGTCTCTTTGTTGCCCTTTCAGTCACCTGTTTCTCCGAATCTGCAGGATCAGGGGGCAATAGACACATGCTGCAGGACTCCTTCGGAAATTTCAGGGAAAAAGACCCAAAAAAGCATTTTCAGATAAAACAGGATTTCTTTCATTATCCAGAGATGGAACGGAGAGTCCTGATAGCTGAGGGAGAGTCATGAATGTCGTTTGAAAATCCACTGGTGACAGTCCTGGTGGAATTTGTGTTGATCGTATTTGGTGCTGCTAGCAGTTGCCTTTTCTAATGAATGAAAATCATCAAGATGCAAATCCGCCCATAACCCCAAAGCCAGTTATTCTTGGCAAGGTTTGAAAAAATCAAGAGCCCATCCCTGAGGCACCGGACACAAGGTGAGGCTCCACCCTAGATGGGACACCAGGTTGTTGTAGGGCATGCACATGCAAGCACACAGGGACAATACAGACATACCAGTAAACCCACTGCAGTAAAACACAGGGAGAACATTTAATCCCAACATACAAGGCTCTTCAAGTCAGAATCAAACCCAGGGCCTAAGAGCTGTGGAGGCAGCTGCACCAAAAACACGTAAAAAGTGCAAAAGACATCGTTTCAAACAGACATACAGTATAAGATTCCCATCAGCAACTGGATTTGCTGCACACCTCTCAATTAGAAGAAGGCTTTCTGTCTTTCGGTGCTTTCCTTTGTAATAGATCAGAAATTTGCTAAGTGCCTCAGCCTGCTGGTCCCATGTGTGGGATTTAATATTGAAGATCTTGCAAACATCTGTGGAATTTAAGTCATAAATCCAGAAAGGTGTTTCTCGTTAAGGGCAGGGTGCAGTGAGAAAGGGGATATAGGCCTGTCTTTCAGGTCTGATGGCTTATCACAGCACTCCACCCCTCCTGAGCATTAACAGACAGGAAGGCTCATTCTGTCGGGGAGCCACTCCTTATGGGAAAATTACAAAAAAACATATTGCATTTCACCGTGCTGTCACGCATTATGCCAGTGAACCCAGAGGTTTAATGATGGCAATATACCATAAAGCTGTGATCTTAATTAAAGTTGCTAGCACAGCTCTGGCATTCATTTGAGACCTTATCATGTCCAAGTGTTAACTGCCATTTCCAATGTAATACTATTTCTTTCCAATAAATGAACAGATGTCTGCCGCACACTCATTTTGCCAGCGAATTTAAATAACAGGAATCACAGTTACAGCCCAGTTACTCTGTTTTTATTTATTCAGAATTACCATCCATTAATCAAACAGTCTCCTGCGTGACTGTTAACTCTTGGTCCATTACAGGAAAGACAAAAACACCAAACTCGAAACGGAGCACGCACAAGCACATTAGTACATGTATTGTGCAATTAGTACAGACAGCATTACTGTCATACCCACCTACTTTTACTGCTACCAATTGTGCGTTCACTAGGAGTAACAACACCCAATAATCAAGTGTATTGAAAGGTTGAGTGTCTCAATCACAGTAAATTTGGCTGAACCCGCCTGGCTGAGGGCCAGCCCTGTGGCCCTGGGACCCCCTGCGCAGAGAGGAGTGACCAAGGGGCAGCTGCAGAGGGGGAGATGAGCTGGAGGAGGGAGGCAGGAGACGTGTGCAAGGGAGAGAAGGGGTTTACTTATGAGCCCCTTACCTATGTATATGTACTCGGCCCACTTAACGTAATTATAATTTTGACCTTAACGAATTTAGGGAAACAGGCTGATCGAACCCGGCTGCGGCCGTCCCTCCCGAACGTTCGCCGTCACCTCCGTCTTTCCGTGTCTCGGCCCGCGGGCGCAAACCTGACATTCGCACACGGGGGAGAAGGAGGAAGGGCCTCCTGCACCCTGCCCACTTTCAGCGTCACAGGCAGCACAGCCCCGTCCGGACGGCAGCGGCGGCCAGGCCGCAGGGGTCACGGCGTTTGCAGAGACCCGGTCCGGGCCGGGCTAATCCTGCCCTATCACCGGCGAGCCTGAACCAGTCGGCAGCGGCGCTTGGCGAGTCCCCGTGAGCCGAGACAGAACCCAGGCTAAGTCCGTGAGGCAGCAGGAGCCTGTACTGGATGAACCGCTTGGGGAGCCCGAGTCTTCTCTTTCTTGCATGTCCTTTAGTAGGACTCAAGTAAAATTTACCGAGATGCACAGTTGCCTGCCCATAAACTTTAAAGTTTAAAGGAGAAGAAAGGTTGGGCTTCCCTAAGCAAGGGCACTTTCTGACAGACCCGCGCTGGGGTAGGGCTGCGATTCATTAGCTTTCGGGCAAACAGCAATTCACAGGGGCCTGCAGATGTCCAGTGACGTCAGAGAGACCTCCGACCTCCCCAGGCCCGCTCCTCCAGTCGGGGACAGCTCTCCTCCCAGGCGCCGCAGAGCTCCCTCCGGGCCTTCATGCATGAGTGGGTCAGTGGAACTCCGCTGCCCTTCCTCTTCCTCAGGGGAGACCGAGCAGAGCAGACCAGCCTGGCAGCACTCCAGTCTGAACTCTGCCCAGGCAGGCTCTGGAGACACAAGGGCATTTTAAAAGGAGAAAAGTACATGTTGCATTACCAGTTTTATCCATGACGACTTATGCTTTCCCCCTTTTATAGAGCTGAGTATTTCACTGGAATAGTGCCGGTGAACTACACTGCTCAGGGCTGGGATTTGAGCCCACGACCCTCCAGTTACAAGTCTAAAACTCTGATGACTGCTCCGCACTGCTGCCCCAGCAGTTTTATCGCTAACCAGGATGTTTAAATGTTTCTTTAAAGTGACAAGTTCTTTGTGTGACGTGTCCCTCCAGCTGAGCTCCTCAGGCTCTGGTGACTGTACCAAGGTTAATTCACTTTGCATCTTTCCTATACATTTTATAGTAAAGCATCATGCTTTTCCTCCGATCGCTTATGATTCCTGTGCCATACGCTGCTCCAGTCTAACGATAATACCTCGATCTGCTGGAGTGGCGATTGCTCATAGGAATGGGGTGTATCAGTTAACGATGTTAATAACGAACCTGCAGTGCTGGAGGACAATGTTCTCTGCCAGCACACCGTGGATTTGACCGGTATTAGATTTCAGGGCTCTCATTCCACAGGTGATGTTTTCACTCGACCCAGCCTGATGCCCATCCCTAATCGTGCGTCAGTCTACTGGCTTGTCTTGAAAGCCTCACGCACGCCTGCCCTACATCAGGCACACCCCCACGTCGCCCCAGAGGGTGTGCGTTTTAAACACAGGGGCCCAGAGGTTAAGGGCTTGCAGCTTCGGGCAGCAGTAACCCTGTGAAAATGCCAGGCAAGAGGACTTTTTTAGGATTTAGAACCAAGAAGTTAAAACACAGCCACTTAATAAAGGAGTGGCAGGAAACCCCTGATTCTTCGCTGGCAGTTGATTGGCATCCAGACTTGTGTTCCCAAGGCAACCGACAATCACTCAAACACAATGAGCCTCATCGTTGTTTGCTGCTCTAATGGAGCTGAATCTCCTTTTAATTCTGCTTTTTTAATGTCATTACTTTTCATTACAGCTCCAGAGGAGCTGGCTGGTGTATTGCGAAAGCTGGCTGCTCAGGTGCGTTGGTTAGTCTGCTCTGAGAGTCCTGTGCCCGTGGCTCTGACACCAGGCCTGGAAACCCCCTCACCCCAAGTCAGCTCCCAGAGCGGGCAGCAGCCCCACTCCTGCTCATCTTCAGCTGGAACATACAGAAGGAGGGATCTGCAGCAGAAGCTTCCCTTTAACTCAGTCAGGGATATCAATCACATTTTAGAAAACAGCTACAACTGCACAGAAACGACACACAGCCTGTGTTTCTGGAAGCACAAAGCATTCTGCCAGCCATGTCAGCCACGCTGAATATCTTCCCTGATGTTTAAAGATCTTTTTATTCGCTGTCTGAGATGAGAAAGATGGGTGTGTGAGTCATGACACTCCTGAACTGTTCAGTCCCACGAATAAGACAACTTCCCTTACTTGGGATTCTTTATAAACCCCAAATAAGTTAAAAGTCATGGAAAGAACTGCTAAAAATCCATCCATCAATTTTCTAACAGTTTCATCTAATTCTGGGTTCTGGGGGTGCCGGTAAGCGATGGGCGCAAGTTTTCCAGAAGCTAATTAACCTTCCAGCCTGTCTTTGAACTGTGGGAGGAAACTGCAGCACCCAGAGGAAACCCACACAAACAAAGGGAGAACATACAAACTCCACTCAGACAGCACCCCAGGACCTGAACCCAGGGCCCAGTGCTGCGAGAGAGCATTCCTAATCTCTGCACCTCTGGGCCACCCATGATATACATCAATAATACTTAAAACCTGTTTTCTAGGTTAAATAATCGGCACTTTACAGTATTCAACATGAGGACGACTAATAGAATATGAATATAATTAACGCAGTATACAATCTGATGAAAACCGAATGGTCCACAGTCACAATAATGTCATTTGCTGACTGTGAAAAAGAAAACTGTTAAGATATTTAAAGATAGGAAAAAACGAGAGAGCAACCCAAAATAACACTGGTAAATCTGAAGTCCACTGTGCAAAACCTCAGTTTCAAAGCCGTCATTAAGGTCTAAAATCCTGCTTCATTACCCCAAATTATGTGGAACCAGGGGGCGTTCTCCAAATCAGTTCAATTGGAAAATGGAATTATCGCAGCAATCCACAAACATCCAAAAATAATCACAATGCGACCCCTTTAGTTTTAAAATAAGCACTCAGAAGTGCTGCCACCGCTCTCCGGTAACAAGCCAAGCTGGCAAGTTTTTATTTATACGGCCATGAAAATCAAATTGAACACAATAACTCTACTGATGTTTCACATACAGTACTTCTTAATGGGCTAAATCAGAGCAGCGAAGACTCTTTTCATTCCTGAAAGCTGAAGGTTGGCAGCGCAGCAGAGCTCCAGCCAGCCCCAGCCCTGTTCTGCTCTCAGGGGGTTCAGAAAGACGTGGCTTCTGATCAGGGATCAGATCAGGGTTCTGTTGGTTACCAGCGCAGGCCGCGCGGTGGGCCTGCCCAGTGCCCTCAGTGCACAGCGCCGCAGCTGTGCTCCGTGTAGCCGAGAGAAAACACTGGTGGGCAGGTAGAGGAGAGAGCTGGTTCGGCATTTCAACTGGGGCACCAGATCAGAGCCCCAGTGTGGTCATGTTTTAACATAGTAATGGGCGACCTGTAGCCTGAGGGCAGAGATCATCCCCAGTGAGTCTGAACAATAAAATAAGCCGAGCCGTTCACTAATACCACAGATATGACTGCTATAATGTCTTCAGAAAATAGGCAGCTTAAGGCAAGCAGCTCCTGGTTTCGCAGTGTGTCAAGTGCGTTGCTGGGGGAGGCTCTTGAGGGGTCTGGGCTGCTCGCTGCTGCCCATTAACCCCCGGCTGAGCGGGGTGTGACCGTCTCCCAGCCTGGGGTCAGGGATCCGACAGGGCCCGGCCGCGGGGAGCGGACCGGCTGGACCGGTCAGCAGCACCCCTCCCTCTGCACTGGAAATGCTCAACCGCTTTCCTAGGAGGGGGGCTGAGCTGCAGGAGGTCCCGGAACGCCTTTCCTGGGATTTGCTTCAGATTGGGTCTGGAATGGGATGGCAGATCTGGAGACGGCGTAGCAGAGGATGACATCTGAGTCCTCTTCACTCGTTATAATTTGTCATAGAAAGAAACCCAACTGTCTCAGTCTAGGAAGCGGAGCTCGTGTGGGGATTTTATTTACCGATTCACAGAATCTATCACTGTGCAGCGTGGCACTGGGCTGGAACCAGGAGATTCCTAGCTGGAAGAAAGACAGTGGTGTGTCATTTCCATGCCTGGCGCTGGGTAGTGCTTTCATAATTTATGCTTCACGCACACTGTCTTCCAAAGAAATTTTTAAAGAAGAGAGGCGTGTGTAATTGGAGACTGAAAAGCCGGCGGAGCGTAAAATCGCGCCGCTGTTGCTGAGCGTGTAGCAGCGCCACATGGCGAGCCCGGCGAGTCGCGCTGCGGCCGCTGGGGGCGCTGTGCCCCGCCAGTTCCGCTTCCTGAACAATGTGCGCCTTGAGCTTGACAGCTCGGACCACAGAGGCCATCGGTCCGAGCAACGACACTTCTGAGAATCCGAGCTGTCCACCCCTGGTGTCATGGACAAGATACAGACATATTCAATACCATGTTCATTCGTAACTCTAAACATCATTAAACCCGAACTAGGTGTAGTTATTTTAAAAAAATAAATTGCTTTGGAAATAACCCCCGGTTAGTTTCCATAACACAAAAAAACATTTACTACCTGTATTCTGATCTGTCTTTTAAGACCTGTTTTCCCGTGACCACAACCTTCAGCGTTTCATCAAACGTTTATAAATGCGGTTTTTATCGCGCGTGTGCTATTTTATTTGCTCTGTGCGATATGTAAACAAACTTCCGAGGAGGTTTCTTAATAATGCGTTATAGGTAATAGACACATAAAACAATTGACCAAATAAAACAGTGGCGGATACCATTATAATTTCTTTTTTTAATAATCGAATATTATTGATAATAATAATAATAATAATAATAATAATAATAATAATAATAATAATAATAATGCGATTTTATAAGGTTTATGTTTTATCTTGCTAATAATAATAATAATAATAATAAGGGGTGTTTATTTTTATAATAAATAATGTTTATTGATCATTGCATTATATCGAAAAAGGTAAATCTAATGAAAACCGATCCAGTTTTAAGAAAACTCCACTACACGTTTTGCTTCTAATTCAACTCTAACCTTTGGTCACTGTTCTGAAAACTTGGGAGTTTTTTTTTAAATATTAGATGTCAAAAGGTACTTTTTGATCAAACACTTTGGTAAATAAAATAAGCTTAAAAAAAGAAAACATACTCAAACCACTGTGCATAATGTATTACAATGTCGATATCCGTTTAAATATTTGCCCTCTTTTAATGGTTTCAATTTCGTATTTTTGTTTATAAAACAAAACGGAGGACGTAAAAAATAAAAAAAAATCAGCTGAAACCCCAAACACAAACGACACCGCCGCCTCATGAGGGTGACTTACAGCAGAGGCGCAGAGTCTGTGCGCGGAGAGTCCAGTCCGCGTTTTACCAGTTGAGGGAATCGCCGGGCCCCGTTCAATAACCGTATTCCGTGGCCCTGTTCAATACCGCAGGTTCCTGTTCAATAACTCCGTTCCGCGCCCCTGTTCAATAAGCGAAGGCCGCGTTCGATCGCTCCGCTCCGGGTTTTGCGAGCGCCCCCCCTCCTTCCCCGCTGAACTCCAGCCCCTCGCTCTCTCTCTATCAGCCTCTCACTCCGTCTCAATATGTCTCAAGATGGCGGCCAATGCGGGATCGATGTTTCAATATTGGAAGCGCTTTGATTTACAGCAGCTGCAGGTCAGCCTTTTTTTCCCCCCCTTGCTTGCTTTGCGCGCTCGAAGGCCGGTGCGAGGGGCGCCGTCCTGGGGGGTGCCGGTGGGTCTCTGGAGCCTCTCCTCGCCGGTGTTTGGGGCCGCTTTCCGAGCCCCTTTTCTCCCATTGATTAAAGCGGCTTTCTCGCTGATCGGAAATTGATCCTCTTTGTTCAATTCCCATCGATCAGCCATCATGGCGCCCCGGCGCCGCCGCGGGGAAACGGCCTTCCCGGCGATTCGGGCCCCGGCCCCGGCCCGCAGAGCACTTTAACTCCTCTTGGGTAACTTTGCAAGCCCGGAGAGGAGGTTTTTGATGGGTTTCGGTTGAATAATTGTGTTAAAAATGAAGTGCGTTGGTTGTTTTTCGCTTTCACGGGTGGCGCTGTGGCGACCGGAGCAGTAGCACAGAGGCACACGGGGGGAGAGAGAGAGAGAGAGAAAAAGAGAGAGAGTTGGGACTTATTTTTCTATTCGAAGTATTTTGTTTTAAAGCTTTGGTCACGTTAAAGTTGGCGGTTTTTATCGCTGTTTTGTTGAATTCGCGGGCTGGGGGGGGGGGACTTCGCCGGCTTGAGCCGCCCGGAGTCCCGGGAGGTTCATTTTTATACATGCATATATATATATAAAAATATATCTTTTATTAAGGGGGGTATTTTTCCACGAAGTCCTGCGGAGTGTTTTTGAAGACGCGTGTTATTAATAGAAGTTCTTGTCATCCTCTTTTCTGATCGAAAATAAAAGCGCTTTGCGTCTTAAAAAAACTCTTGCTTTTTTTGGTGGGGGGGTCTTTATTTACTCTTCTCCGTGGGTTGAATTCACAGTCCACGGCGGGAGCGTGTGAACTGCTTAAAAGGTTTACTGGTGAGTTTTGAAGTGTGCTGGGAGGAGGGGGCTGAGCTGCTCCTGGGGCATTTAAGATTTTATTTACTTCGGGGCTGTTTTGCACTGGTGCCTGACCAGAAGCGGCATGTTTTATGGAGACCCTGGGCGGGCGGCGGGTCCGTCAAGTTCAGGGACGGAGCGGGTCGCGTCCCGGCCCGGGGTCTTGACAGCGGGCGGGTCCGGGGGCTGCCGGGCCGGTTTGGGGGGGTCGGTTGTGTGTTTGTGTGTTTGTTTGTGTGTGGAGGGGAGAAAAAGAGGCGAAAGTAGGCTCATGAGAGCAGAGCCCGCTCCGCTCCTCAAGCCCGACAGGACTTCATCCTGCTGCCGTGCTTTGGCGAGGGGGGGAGGTCTGAAAGTCTCCGAAGTGGAAATGAAGTTGAACCTGGACAAAACCAAGTGCGCTCCCCCCCCCCCCCTTCGTTTCGTTTTTATTTATTTATTTTTTACAAAAAAATAAATAAAGCGTCGCTTTTGCGATCGCGGACGGGCATTTTTCGAGACGAGGAGGTGGAGGAGGTGGTGGTGGTGGTGGTGGGGGGCGGTTTTCTGTCGGAAAAACGTCGAGGTGGAGACCTGCGCGTCTGTTAATTTTGTTAAAAAATTTTTTGCACACCTGGAGGGGCGGTATGACCCGTCTGGTTCGGGAGCCGGTGACTCGGTTCGGCGGCGCTGCGCGGTTTTAACGCACCGTTTCCTTCGGCGGTGCGTCGGGAGAGTTGGGTGAACTTCGTCTGCCCCCAGCCCGCTAGACGGCCTGGGCTCTTCCCCAGTCCCGGTACATATCGACATTTAAAAAGGGAGGAGGAGGGGGGGTGTGTGATTTATTTTCATTCCAAGATGGAGTTTGGGTCGACGTGCAGGTAGCGGGACGTGTGTCGGTGGGGGTCCCGGGGGCTTTGGCGCTTAAAAAAACGGGGGTCTAACGAGTCGGTGGATCGGGCTCGGTGTGTTCCCCTTCCCTGCTCAAGGAGAGAGTGAAGAGGTGGTGGACAAGGTCTTTGTTGTGTGTGTGTGTGAGTGATGCTGTTAATAAGTTTGTCCACTGCCGGTCGGGTCCTTTCCCGCAGGCAGGAGCTGGCGACGGGGGCTTGTGAGATTTAGGTCTTTCCACCTCTACCTCCTCCTCTTCCTCCTCCTCCTCCTCCTTCTCCTGCTCCTGGGTCACAAAGAGGCCGTTCAGCCTCCTGCTCCAGCGAGGTCCGGCACTCCGCAGCTTCTCGGCTCGGACAGGAGGCTGCTTACTCCGCTGAAGAGTAACTCTGGGTTGAGATTGGAGGGGGGGATTCTAGTGTGTGTGCCTCCTGGAGCTCTTTGTGAGGTCCCGGAGCTGCCGCCTAGCTGGGGGGGTTGATTAAGTATTTATTAGTCGAGACTTGGCTGTCTCACAAAAACTTCAAGCCCTTCAGAGGTCGGCCGATCTGTTTGTCGGTGTCTGCTGGTATTTGATGAAGGGGTGACCCCCATGAGCATGCCACAGATGTTCTTGGTATGTGCTAATGCACTTCACTATAAAAGGGCAAGGCAGGCGTTATTAGTACTGCTACTGTACAGAAACTGACAGATCTGTATGCAAGTCCAATTGCGCACGCACACACACACACGGAGGTGTGATGTTTTCTGTGCTGAAGAGGCTGCAGATCGGAGACAGCTAAGGCAGACATGACTGAGTTTTGATTTTGAAGTCTGAAGTTAACAGTTGGCTTCTCTTTTCTTTGTTGTAACTGTTCAGCGTTCACTGTCTTCCTTCAGATTTGAGAGATTTCTTCTATTCGGTCTGATAAAATAGCTTCTGGAAATACCCTTTACTTTTAAATTCAAGGATACAAATAAATCAAACTTGTTTTTCAGGTCCTTTTTATGTTTGCTGCCGTTCTGAGTGCTGTGTTAGTGACACTGTTGATGCTTTTTGTTCTTCACTGCGTCATAACCACGGTACTCTCTCCCAGAACACATGAAAACACTCAACAGAAAGCAGATTAAAACATTTCTAACCCTTCTTGCATTGCATGAAGGACAGCCGTTGGTTTTTGTTAGAGTGATGGTGAGTTCACATTGCTTAAGGCCACCATACCATGTCCTTGTTCTTACGTATTAAAATATGTAGCCTATTTTGACTTGTGTGTGCAGAACTCTGCTTCATTGCCCACATTTGAATAATAGTCTGTTTACCTTGTGAGCATTGTCATCAGCTCATTTCTACCTTGGCTGTCATATAGCATGGTCCTAACTTAAAAATGATGCCTGCTCCTTGGCATTTTTTCCACTTAAATGTAGCCTGATTCTTTTCCTTTGCTTTTACAATGGAGTAGTATTAAAATGGGAGATCTTTCATATGAAGCCGCGATCTTGGTCACAGAGCAGTCTTTTTAGGGATGGCTTGTGAATTTAATTTTTATCTCAAACACACTGGATAGATGGCAATATGTTCCACTCCCAAATATGATTTTAAAGATTGTCTCCCATGCACAGGTTCCGCCTAAAAATGCATCACATTAGGTTGTGATAGCTGCCCTGTCATAAATGCAAGACCTATCGGGTTGTGCTAGTTCAGATTCTGGTGTAGGGAGCTGCAGACCCCAGCTAGGCCTGTGTGCACTCTTAACGAGCCCGTCTCGGTTACTGGTGACGATTAGTTCATTGTGCGCAAAGAGAATGAGTTGTGGACTGCTGAAAAATGTGCAAGCCATTGGAAAAGTTTTTAAAATTAAACTTATTGTGCTGAGTTGATAGTCTTGGCCTTATTGTAGGAATTTTGTGACTCTTAACCTCTTTTGGGGCTGAAATGTTTTTTAAATGTTTGTGTTCTATATCGAATATATTTACTCATCTTTCATTTAAAATTTTTAATTAAAACAAATTCATGCCAGATGTGTATGCAAAAAGCAATAAACCAGGGAACATTGTTTTCTTTAATAAGTGGTGTTTGTTACTTTACAATTGTGAACTTCAAACAATGTTTATTCCTTTTTTTAATTCAAAACTTCAAACACTAGGCCACAAACAGTAAAATAAAATGGTCCTTATAAATGATTGGATTTGTTTTAACTTTTATGGGACTATGTAAAGAAAAGAGTTGAAACATTTGTTTCAAGTTTTAATGTTGCTCCTGCTTAGTGCAAGAGAAATGTTTAGATGTAGAACACAGTGTGGTGTTTTAGTGAATGCCGAATTTGAGACATGAAATCCTTGATCAAACATTTGAGAAACTTGAATCTTCTGCTATTGTTTTTGCCAAACGTTCACATATATGAGCTGCACGACAGCTGCGTGATTTGACTGCCTTCCAATAATCCATGAGGGACGAAGTGTTCCACTGTGACCTTATGCTGTGATGTAGATAGAAGTGAGCTGCTGTCTCCTGGAAAGATCAGCTGTTCTGTGTCTTTTCACTTTTGACCTATAGCGAGTTTCTGTCCAGGTGAAAGACGTCCATTCATGTTTTATTAAGGTAAAGATCTGGCCAGTCAAACACAGGCTTAATGGAGGCATAAGAGAAATAGCACACCATTTGAATTTGACGCTCAAGAGGTCAGGATCCTGAAAGCTCGTTTGTACAAGCCACCCGGACAGTCAGGCTCTCAGATGTGGTGACTTTAATTTCTTTTTGTCTTAGACATTGAGCCCACAGGAGCTTGCATCTCTGCGGTCATGGGCTTTTTGATGAAGCTATGAATAAAAGAGTTTCTTGTAGGGCCTTCAAGAGAGGCATTCTCTCTTTTTTACGTGCATTGGGCTTTTTAGCGTGGATCCTTGAGAGGGGCTGTGACAGGCATTTCTCTGTAGTTAAAACACACGTGCTCATCTTGGAGCTCATTCTGACAATAAAAAGTGTGATTTGGCTTTTAGTGTGACGTGCGTCTCGACGTCTGTAACTTGTCCATAACTTAGTTACACAAATACCCACGGGAGGCTGTCGTGGTGGCAGATTATAAAAATCTGATGTTAATTAGTCACTTTATTCAGTGTTTTTTACAGCTAATCTGTGAGCTTCAGGAATTGTTGACAGGTGGTGCTAATTTCTGTCATTTGCAGATTTTGCTCTAAATACTGCCTCATGTGAGACTGACACTTTTCTTTATGCTCGTATAATATATCTAACACTGTATATGTGTAGGGCCTTGAAAATGGAAGAGCTCTGTTTTTTCAGCTTGCTTTAAACCTTCCAGATGAGGGTCTGACAGTGTTGTGATAGGGAAACAGAATGTTTAATCTTAAGCAGCTCTGAAGAGGCTGTTTTTCAGCAGAATGTGTGAATGTGTGCAGGTACGGAGCAGGCAGAGGCAGCCTGGCAGCAGTGCCAAGTGTGGGGCTGGCTGCTCTGGAGCTGCTGTGTTCATTAACAGCGTGTGCTGAGCTCAGAGGGAGCAGCCTGGCAGATCAGCCCGGCCCAGAGAGCACCATGATCAGAGGATTATTTCACACTGAAGGTAGGGGGGGATTAAAAAGTGTTCAGTAGGTTAAAATTGTCCTACAGCAGCACAGGGTCCCCTGGCTAGGCTCTTCCTGCTGCAGTGCTGGTTGGAGTTACAGAAGGTCGGGATGTTTTCTTATTAGAGCCAAGATTACAGGCAGCTTTTCCAGACCGTTTATTGCGTAGGAATCTCTTACTAATGCCGTCACCTTTCTACGAGAGCATGCAGTGCGGCTTTGTGTTCCAGTAAATGTCTGGTGATGTTTTGGTCTTGTCACCTTGGTCAGAGAGGCGCTTTAAGGGTGGTGCAGTGTGTGCGGATCCCGGCTGTTCTGGGAGCTGCGTGGTGTTTTAGTCTTCCCCGTGTGACTGCCAAGCGTCATCTTTCCAGACTCTGAAACGCCCTGCAGCAGGCCTCGCCATGCTTGTGGGCACATATCGCAGGGCTCAAGGATTTTAAACTTGTTTTTTTTGCGTTCCTAATTCTTGATTTACCACATTACAAGAAAACTCCCCCCCCCCCCCCACGTTTGCATATTTGTGTTGTAAAAACTATACAGATGCTGGTCAGTTTGCCTGCTTCTGCTGTAGCGTGTCATTCATGATCGAATCTGAGGGTTTCCGTTTTCAGAAATACTTTTAATGAGGCACAGGTGATGAAAAATGAGAAGCACAACTTTTCTGTATTGTAATCGTCTAAAAATGAATATCATATAAAGCACTGTCTGTCAAGTTGTCCGTTTGTGGATTTAAGGTAACTTGTTGAACATGTGTAGCTTCCAGTTCTGTGAGTAGCTTCTGCAGGATTAATACGCAAGATTTACAGTTATAATATTCTTAATGTAACAAATATAAAATCTTGAACTCCATGCTGACTTTCAGTATCATTTGACTTTGTTGTCTATCATAGAAATTTAGCCCATCAGGGCTGTAAAATAAAAACATTGAAATTCTTGCTACTTGAATTTTCTGTTTGTTTCTGCGGGCCTTTGATTGAGCTGAGGCAGGAGTGTCAAAATGTCTATACTGTTTGGTTCCCCAACATAAAGAAGTTTTATTGGTCGCTGCAGCATCAACATCCAAGCACCTGAGGATGAGTCATCACAGTTAAAAAACAGTACTAACTGACTGGTTTTGGCATTCACATGTCTGTGAAAATCCGGCAGGCGTGTCACACTCATTTTCATAAAATCCTTAGCACAGGCATTCCAGAAGCACTGATCTGCAGCTGATCTGCCCCCCCATAGACACTGTGCTTGTATTCCCCAGTCAGACCTACACTACTTTCAACTAGAACAAGCAAGTAAAATATTTGCGTGCTTCCAGGCAGCTTCCAGAATATTTCAGTGCTCTCACCATACTCCTTCTCAAGGGATTCTGTGCTTCAGACTGAGAACTGGGAGGTATTTATAGGCTTCTTTCTGATGGCGTTTGTAACCTCTTGTTTTGCTTCATATTTCTTACCGTCTTCATGGGCTACAAGACGCTGCTCCAGTCAGTTTGTCAGAGCAGCAAGAAAAGTGCTGACTGATCACAGCTGGGTCCTTTTTGTTGTTGGGCACGGTCTAAATTTAAAAAAGAAAAAAACAAACAGCATTTTCCCCAAGTGGCATAATACTGTCAATGTTTTCTTCCTCCTTTCCCAGTGTAGCCTAGTGTTAGCTGTAAAACAAAAATGGCTGACCTATATCTGTAGGTGTAACTTAATGACAGCCTTCAAATTCTGTTTCTTCTCCGGTTGTTTTTAACACATCTACTCCAAAGGTTCCAGGGTGTTAAGGAAGGCAGTTGAGACAGACATTGTAAATCTTCAGTAGACTCTCTTGTGGGCCTCTCGTGGTCGTTGAATGACTCTCTTGTACATTAAAGGGTAATTCAAAGCAAAAGCAGTGCGCGGTAGAAAATGGTTCAGTTATTTGGAGAGGGCTGTCGAGAAAGAAAGACTCTTCACTGCAGATGACCATCGCCGCCACGCGGTTTTGCAAAAACGGAAGTGACTCATTTTACAGATGGCTATATCGTGTTTCAAGTACTTTCATGTGATCATGTAAGTGATAAAATGTTCATTTTCTGTTCTCTGTTTGATTAGGCTATTCTCTGGTGATGTACCTGGGATGAAAGGAAATAGAAAGTCCCCCCCCTCCAACTGCACATTCCATTACACTCCCTTCCCAGCCTCATTTTCCCACTGGAGGCGGGCTCTGTGTGCCGGGATTTCACACGGGCCCTTCTCCCTCGCACAGTTTTATAGAAGCTCTGACGCCAAACGCATAATTAACTTGGAATGTGTTGTCCATTGTAGAGACAGAGATACTGAGCGGAGGCCCTCCCTCGAGCAGACAAGCAGCCGGCTCTGCTGAGCATGCCGATGTACCCCAGCCAGCTCTGGAGTCCCTGGCCCTGTCTTGAGTGCCGTGTGGCTTGGTGTGGCTGGTTCTGGTTGAACTGAAACTATAAACCACTGACCTTTATTCCTGCTCCCAGAAGACTGCTGCATCTTGTGACTTTCATTCCACTCTGGACTCATGATTACTTTTATTTAGTTTACTTGTTCACTTGATTGTTCTACATTGCTACTGTTTGCAGGTTTTTACACATCAGGAGCTGTAAATGTCACCTGTAAAACCTGCTGGACTGTGGTGTTCCAGGATTAGGAGTGAAATTCACGACATAGGCTATAGTGATGGTCAGCATGGTGGCCCTGGACCTGGGGTGCTGTCTACATGCAGTTTGTATGTTCTCCCTGTGTTTGTGTTGGTTTCCTCAATGTACTGAGGTTTTCTCCCTCAGTCCAAAGACATACAGGCAGATTAGGTGTCTCCTGGGAAGACAGGCCCTGGTGTGAGTCTGTGTGTCCCAGCTGCAGAAAGGTTTGCCATGGCTAAAAACATTTAAATAAATAAAAATAAATAAATAAATAAAATAAATGAAAAGATATTAAGACCTTTCTGTAAACAGTTGGTCATAGATGCAGGTAAATTGTGATCTCGATGTGGGCTCCCTTGAAAAGTCCATCGGAATGGAAATGTTGCATTGGAGGTCACAGTTCCTTTAACTTTGGTCTCATCAAATCAATTCCCCGGAGCACTGTGCCTGTTCGTTTCAATATGAATGTGAAGGTGTAGCTTCTTATCAGTAGCTTCATCGCAGACTGATCGCTGATTTAAGGCAGACTGATTTCCTGCCACAACTGCACACAAACTTGGTGTGTCCAACAGAGGAGTCCTGTGCTCATGATTGCTGCCCTGCGTTCCCTGACAAAGGAAATCCTTATCCCTGCACTCATACTGTTGGCGACTCTTAGTTTTGAAATTGTCCCTTTGTGGTCAGTGCTTCCAGCACCTCAGACAGCATGGCTCTGCGTGGTTACAGAAGCACACAGACTCTGTCAGTGGGGCTAGCTGAGACTAAAGGGGGAATTATCAAGGGCTGTAAATCGCTGTATCCACCTCTTAGGACATTTGGTAAGAATTTAAATTGACCTAGTGTCTGAATAAATGTATGTGTTGTTTGAGGTGTACTGTATATGAATGTTACATATAATATAATACAAAAACATATGATCAGGCAGTTCATATATGGAAAGCTTGGCCTGCATAAGGGACTTAATGGTATTTTGCCTTGATGGCATTTGAGAATGAAACATAGTAACCCTTGCTTCCCTATCTGTGTGGTGTGTATGGCTTTATTGTAAAGGTTTCTCATGAGCTTCATTGAAAATCTGGTAACTGTGCAGTTGAAAGAGTTTAGATCGCTGTGGTTGAATGCACAGCAATATTTGAAGTGAAACAGTCTCTAGGGGATTTATTTTAGACCTTGAAATAGGTTTTTCATTACTGCACTTGACCATTATAAAGCCACAGTGCTCTGAAAAGGAAATCGTATGAGTCATTTTGTAATCAAGTTATGAATATTCTTATTTTAGTTGTAAATTGAACTACTTTTTTGAACCAGCCTGAAGGCAAAGCATAACAGCAGCAAAGAGATATAGCTAATGCTGTAATACACAGCTGCTGGTTTTGAAATGTAAAATCATAATGCAAGATCTTGTAAAAAGGAAGAGAAAAAAGTTTAAAATGACATTTAAAAATAGATCAATATAAAAATCCAGATGTGGAAATTGTGCTGTGTCGAAGGTGGAACAACAGACTGAATAGGGCTGTATCTGCTCTAGTGCTTCAACATGTGGTAGCAGTTAGCAGAAAATGAGAGAATCAAGTACTTGGGAATTAGGAGTCACAGGAAAAAACCGCCACCCCCCCCTTTTCCATTGTAGGATCTACAGTAGTAAGTGAAGTTAGAACATCACTAATCAAATACGGCTGTAGGCACAGATAGCCTCTACGTAAACAGATTAGGCTAAGAAAAAAACAAAACAGACTGCGTGTAACAGATAAGAGGGAGAATTGCATTGGCTCAAACTGGTCTAATATATGTTCTGCCAATGGGATTACTGGAATTCTTGACAAATGAGTTTTTTTTAACAGATCTGAGAATGGCGTTGGGGACCCAGGAGCTGGAGAAAGCTGCATCTGGGAATCTCTGTCTTGTTGAAACAAGGTTCAGTGTAGGAAGTTGTTCCCGTGTCCGGAGAAATCCTGGCTTGTCCAGGAATGCAGAGCTGAGGGGAGAAGTATGAACCCTCTCTTATGGGTTTAGTGCTACATACTTTAATTCATGCTAATGTCCGAGCACTGAAGGCCACCACAACGGATGATAGTTCTTGTAATTCTCAATTACAATAAGACCTATTGTATGAACTTGCCGGTTCTGAAATTCCAGATGGAATTGTAATTTGCAGTAGTACAATCGTTTCAATCCCAAAGTGCTTCATTTGTAGAAGGCAACCCTCTTTCTTAATCCCACATGAGATCCTACAGTGGGCCATTCTACCCTTAACAGTGCTGTTGGATCTTTAATGACCCAAGTGGACCTTCAATATCTGGTATGAATGATGGTAATAATAATAATAATAATAATTGCTTACACTTATATAGCGCTTTTCTGGACACTCCACTCAAAGCGCTTTACAGGTAATGGGGACTCCCCTCCACCACCACCAGTGTGCAGCATCCACCTGGATGATGCGACGGCAGCCATAGTGCGCCAGAACGCTCACCACACATCAGCTATCAGTGGGGAGGAGAGCAGAGTAATGTAGCCAATTCACAGAGGGGGATTATTAGGAGGCCATGATTGGTAAGGGCCAATTGGAAATTTGGCCAGGACACCTGGGTTACACCCCTACTCTTTTCGAGAAGCGCCCTGGGATTTTTAATGACCACAGAGAGTCAGGACCTCGGTTTTACGTCTCATCCGAAGGACGGCGCCTGTTTACAGTATAGTGTCCCCATCACTATACTGGGGCATTAGGACCCACATGGACCACAGGGTGAGCGCCCCCTGCTGGCCCCACTAACACCTCTTCCAGCAGCAACCTTAGTTTTTCCTTAGTTTTTTGGTACCTCTTAGATTAGTGTCCTGTCAAATACTGGGGCGCTGGTGTGGAAGTTGTGGTTTAGAGTGAAGAGTTCCACCTACTGTTGCCTGGTTTTCCTTGGTCAGTACTGGGACAGGAGACAGCCAGGCCCAGCCTTTCTTGTATTGTGTGATCAGGAGCAGGCTAGAGATGGTAAGATGGTAACAGTAGTACATACAGTATACTTCAGCAGACTTTGTAAACAGTGTCGTAAAACAGTTTCCTTTCAATTCCTGTTAATTTAGAATGATAAAATCTGTATGTCTCCTTCCCCCATAGCTACAGAATGATTGGGGCCCAGTCGTTTCCAGGTGAAACTACAAGTATAGAAGGATTTTAATACAGAATGTGTTTTGTAAGTGGTAACAATAAATCATTTTGGTCTTAAGGGATACATTGTTAAAAAATGTGTTCAGTACTGTGGAGAGATTTATAGTTTTACACCCCTTTATTATTGGTTTGAATGGCAGCAGGTAAGTATGCAGCTTATTAACACTCAAAGTCTAACCAGCTTTGTTGCCAGCTAGTTTAAATGCTAAAACAGGGTATGCGTAGCCTTGTAGTAAAAGTTAATTTCTTATTTAAAAACAATCTCCAGTGTTAAAACTGACAACGTGGCCAGTTGTATAGTTGCATGGGAGGTGTAAAGAATGATAACTTGTACCTCCTGGATCTACCAGCATGACTTCTTTGTCTATTGAGTTTTCTAACTGATCTCCTAGGAAGAAACCTGTATAAGCTGCACTGTCATTGTGAGTGAGACAGTACTCATCGCTGTGAATGACCTGTCTACTATGCAGCGGATTTGTGTTTTGTGAGGTTGATTGCTGAAGTTATTCCATTTTGGTGGTTGTTTGTTTCAAACTGAGTACCTGAGGGGATTCCATGGTAGGGTTTGCTTCACCACTTTTTAGTTTTTGCGTTAATGATGAATCACGTTTGTATTGAATTACATGAAATGTCAACTGTAATGAGCACAGCCAGTCTCTTCCACTCTCTGGCAAATTTCCCTTTCATGCACAGCTAAATGCCAAAGTTAGAAACTGCTTCATCTTTTTTTTTTTTTTACCGCAGTCAGCTTGTAAGAATAATCCTCCATAGAAGAATTTGTTCAAAGTTAGAGCTGCACAGAAGGCTTATTGGAGCCTGTTTTCTGGGCTGGGAGGAGGGGGTTAGAATGGCACTGATTGAGGTGAGTAATACTGAAAAATGAAGAACAGTAAGGCTGTATTGATTAATCAGTGCTCTGGGGAACGAAGTGAAAGAGACAAATTCATCTAGAGGCAAGAAAGGAAAGGAGCTTGCATTTTCAGGCTTTATTTGTTGAGCCTAATCAACCAAATCCTTTTTTTTAATTAAAACAGTAATTCGACTTGATTGCGTAACCTGAATTACCAGACAGCTGATTCACAGGGAGGGCGAGCTCAAACTGCACAAGCTCCCTCATTCCACCAGTTGGACGTCTCCTGCTAAACGCACTCCGAAAAAAGTCCCTTCGTGAAGCTCTGTTGGAGTCAGATCCTGCTTATTCACACAATTAGCAATCTTTTTCTTTACTCTGGGTTGCTTTTGAGAAGAATTAATGTATTGAAAAACATGTTTTACACGTATCAGGGCTGCTTCTCAGTCTGAAACCTGCGCCCAAGTGCCTGAGCTGCTGTAGTCAAGTTCCCATAGTCTCCATGCGTTTTTATCCCATATCTTACCTGGAAAAGAAGTGCACTAACTTCTTACCTGGACTCCATCTGAAGCACACATTTGTGTTGGCACAGTTCCAGTTGTGCTGCCAGTGCAGAGTTGCTCTTCAAAAGGGTTTGGGATCTAATTGATCATGCTGACTCCTGCCAGCAGTTCCTCATAGCGTTTTCTTGCTACCTAGAATGAATTATTTTCTTGGGGGACAAGAGAAAGAATGTAACGGCAGACGTGTTACAAACACATCAGTGCAAACCCATTAAAATCCATTGAGCCAATTGAAACGCACAGACTGCTCCTCAGAAGAGTGACGATTCAGCCCAGAGCTTGAGGAGAATTTCATTGATGCACATCGGCATTGATGGATAGTTTTGAGATTTGACAATACTCTGGATATACTGTGGTTTATTACTGCTGTTCTGTGATGATTACGTGTTCGGTTATGTTTTTTTCTCGCAACTTTAGTAGAATTCACAGTGCTGGAGTTTTAAGAAGGTTGGACTTGAGGTTTCATAATGTAGTGCATCAAGTTTGGACGGAAGAGTGTGTGATCGTAAATGCCAGGGCAAGCAGTAGGAGTGTTACTTTCCTCTGCTTTCCTCTGCTGTGAGTGGATGGGGCTGCAGCTGAGCCACGCCTTCCCTGTGTCTCAGCTGGCTGCTTTGTGCCCTGCCCCCTGCCCCCTGCCCCCTGCCCCCTGCCCCCTGGCCTGCAGGAATGCTGACCCCTGCAGTAGTTATGCAGATCTATTAGTGATGCGCATGACTGGCCCTCAGTTGGACAGCCCTCTGGGTGTTCTGCTTCACCTTGTCTGTTCGGTTTTCCCCTCACCCAGCGCTCGCAGCCTGGGAGAGCTGTCTTGTGAGGAAGGTGCCATGTGATATTTGGGGGAGAAGAAAAAAAAAACCTTTCAGGCCAGATCACAAATCCCATCTTTCAAATACGGCAAAGGTTTTTTGGTGCTTCTTCAGTGGAAATGCATATTGCACCCCTAGCCCACCATTCTGTTTTTCCTTACTGGGTAAAGTGCATTAAAGATCTAATTCTTAGAATGGAGGCAGCTGTAGTTACAGCTGGAGAGTGCCAACCCTTTAAAATATGTTGTTGTGGGTTCTGAGACATTAACCATGATAGACAAGGAAGGGTAAAACCGGTTTTCCGTCTGTTTTGTTACTATAAATTAAAGTTCAAATTTGTGTGCATTGATTCTTTCTTTCAGTCAAGCACTGAGAGAATGTAATGCTTTCCTTCTTCCAGATTGTTCTTGTGTGGTGCCGTCCAAGAAGATGGTGCTTTTACTGCCTGATCATATTATGTTACAGTGATTAATCCTGTCCTCAATTTTGCGTTGCAGTTGATATCGTTCTGTGCCGTGTTCCCCCTGAAGTCCCCATGCTGCTTAAACAAACATGAGAAACCCCTGCGCACTAGGAGCGAATCGGGCGCATGTCACTGCCCCAGTGCGTCCGGACAGAGCTCTCCGCTGCACGGCTCTGGACCTGAGATTCCTGCAGCTGGACACAGAGCAAGGGCCAGAAAACACAAACCCACTGTGCTGTTCCTCATTTGCCTGGAGACCAGGTCCTGAAAGTAGTCTCTTGAAAGAAACCGTGATGCTCCCAGCCAGTTTCTAGTTACAGTGTATGCATTGGAAATGTTGAACTGCAAAATAGGAGTAAATCAAGATGATTTTTTTATGCATTTCTTGCCTTGAGTGAATAGAAAATAATGGAGCTGTCATGATTCATTTAACACAAGGCATTCAACAGCTTTCATAACTAACTTCAGTCAGGCATAAAGGCTTGAGTGGGAAGGTGCAAGCCTATGTGCTTTCATTATCGAAAGATCTTGCTGTTTACTGGAAGCTGTAGTTTATTTTGGGGTTACAGAAATTTGATAAAATAGAAAATAGAATTTGTGCTATTAATAAATGGTGGTTTTGTTAAAAAAATAATGTGACTTATTCATACAGTGGTGAAAAGCTCAGGAAGAGAGCGATCCTATCTTGGCATTTAACTGCTGCTAATTGGAAGAAGTGTTTTTCAGGAGAGCAGTTGTTCTCCTTGCATGAGCAAGGTGGGTACTTAAAGTGGCATCACTAGACAGTGCTTGTCGGCAAAGAGAGATTTATGAACCATGTGTACTGTCCACTATTTACAACTTTTTTGTTAATAGGCTGGTGCAGTTGATCAGTATTGCACTGTATCCCAAAAAATGAAGGTGCGAATTAAGGAATCTGAAGGCATTAGGTCTGGAATTTACTGTTTAGGAGTTTGGATTTCAGTCAAAAAATAGCATGCCCGTAACAGACCAGAGATGTACAGAAGGTCCATCTGGATCTTTTTTGGATTATAGAAGCAGCTGGTGGCTGTGTAAATGTTACCGGTGAAGCAGAAAAATATGTATTTTTGTTTTATGTCCATGTGTTTGTTTATGCAAAGTTTCTCAGAATAAGTTAACAAGCACAGGGCCTCCCACACCTGGTGCTGGCTAATACACAAGGTCCTCCTATAACTTAGAAGAACTCCGCAGCTGCTGTGCAGTGTGGGGAGGACTTATTCTGTTCCCTGTGGAGAACAGGAATATGTCTGAAGCCAGGAGCTGCCTGAAGGGTTATAAAGGCTCTGGAGCCTCTGTCTCGGCCTTTTCTGAGACGTATGATTCAGCTGTGGCAGTGTAAACACAGGCTGACGACACTCAGAGCTCCCATTCACCGAGCACAGACGCCTCAGTGTGCTGCTGATGGGGAGGCTGGCGCAGGTGACACAGTGCTGTCATCTCCCAATGCACACGGAGGCAGGCATGTGACCAGCTGGCTGGAAATACCCCCGCCTTCCCCAACTTGACCCTGCTCCCCCAGAGAAGGATTCTGCCCTTCAGACAGTCCCACTCGCTCTGCCACCCCCGGGCCTTCTCACACACACCCTGGTGCTGCACGTGTTGCCAAGTTGCAGTCTTTTTATAGCCTTGCCAGCTTCAAGGCCGAGCCAACTCTACCTGCTATTTCAAGTAACGAACACAGGCTGCACTTGAACAGTGTGCCGGCATTTTCTGGGAGAGCAGCATAGCAGCAGTTCGCGCATCTGTTCTGGATGTGTCTGGTGCTCGTGCCCGGTCCTGAAGAGCTGGGGGCTCTTCTGATTTTCGTTGAGCTTGAGCTCTTAATGACTTAATGGAATCAATTAAAGACTTGAGTTACCCCTGTTTCCAAGCTGTTGTGGAGTATTGAAATCCGGTATAAAGTCTGCAGGGTTGTGGCTGCCCTTGACCCTGTGTCAGTGTCCTTAGAACAGCCAGTGTGAGCAGCTGTAGGTGCTGAGAATTCTGCTTTCCTGTTCAAGTGATGGGGGTACTGTGTGCAGATGTAACATGGTGTACACATACATATAGTTTTATATATTATGTGATTATGCGAGATGGTTTTTAAAATACGCTGTAAATTAGATTTTTATCTCATTTGACTTATTTGGTGAAAAAAAGGACATTTCCAGGTTGATTATGTTCCAAACTGGCTGAATGGCAGAACTGTTGATTGTTTCAAGGTGTGAATGTTCTCAAAGCTTTGGGATTTGGATGGGATTTCTTAATTGTGCTGCTGTAGGTTTGTGCCCACTCTTGGGTGAGCGAACTGTGAGAAGCAGAGATTAAGGATACAAAGTTAAGACATTTGCTGTCAGAAAAACCTGGACTTTTAACTGTTATTTTTCCCTCGTATTAATGTCTAGAGTAGCTTTACTGAGAGCCTGAGGATTTTAACAGAGAAAATGGATTATCAACTTACTGCAAGGTATTTTATTTTAGGATTTCCAAATGGTTATCTTGTCTGCATGATAGCATCTCAGGAAGTTAATACTGCACATATAATTGGAAGTATAACAAGCAAACAGAAAAATCTAGTCCTGATCAGAAAGCTCTGTTATTTGATGCCAGTATAAAACGGACATCCAAAGTGCTTTTATTGATTTATGATTCACTGCACAAAACCTTTTAAAACTTTTTTTTGGCAAATTCAGCAGTAAAGGCTAAAAAGAACCACTTGATTCAACAGTTTCTAGTTGGTTTTCTTGATTTGTAACCAGAATGTAGTCATTTTCTAGGAAGACTGTGAAAATGCAGATGCTTCTTGGAAACCATAATGCAAGAGTGAGATTACAGTTACATATTAACATACTGTCCACTTTGAAGGCTCAAAATCTTGGTCATGAAAGGTGAGTGGTCTAATGTGGAGGCATCCAGTCCTGGTTAAAAGAGGCCAGTGTCCCTGTAGATTTTCTAAGTCTATTTTCTAAGCTATTAAATTGGACCAGTTAAGCAAATAATTAGTAGTTTTGTGTTGTTAAAAGCCAAGTTTGGAAAATCTCCAGTTACAACAGCCCTCTAGGATCAGGATTGGACAGCCTTGGTCTAATGTACTGATAAGAATGCTTAAGTTGTGATGGCACATTAAAAAAGCGATTTACAGAACATGCCAGTTTCATCTACGTCAGTGCCTTCCTATCCATAGACCACAGATACCGAACTCAGTTCTTCTAGGGAGATTTCTAGTTTGTGTTCTACCTGAGCTCTGTGTTCCTTTTTAATAAATACGGTTTCTAACCAGGCTCTGACGAGTCACATGTCACTGTCCCTCTAGCAGAAAACAATCCCATGGATGGGTCAGAGAATAATCAGGTTAATTGTTCAATGGCCTGCGTGGGGTGGAACCGAAATCAGAAGCTGGGTTTCGGAGGTGGAGCTCTTCCCGGAGCCCGGAGCCTGGGATGTGGCGTTCCGATCTGGATGAGGCTCGTCCCTGTTTCCCTCTGGGCTTGCCTGTTCTCTCCAGCAGCCCTGCAGCCAGCCGCCGGAGCACTCCGTCAGCAGGCGAGCTGGAGAGCGGGGGGGGGGACGGCAGATCCGCCTTCAGCCGTATAACTCAAGTATCTGGCATGGAGGTAGACTTTGGCTGAACTTTAGTTTTGCCTGAAATAGTTATTATTAGTGACCTGAAAACCTCCAGGAGTCCTGGAAATGAAATCCAGATGTAGTCAGTGACTGGAAAACGATATTAGGTATTAGAATTAAAGTGTGTGGAGAGGAGGCCGTGTCGGGAGCACTGCACCCTGCCAGCCCTGGGGAGGGGGGCGTGATGGCTGGGGGGGCAGCGGACCTGTCTTTCTTTCCCTGAGGAGACCCCTCTTGCCCCTTTGTTTTCCGTTTGGTGGTTTTGCATGTGTTGAGATGAAGAGAAAGAGAAGGAATGAACAAGTGGACAGAGGGGCACGAACCTGTTTTTGCCTCGGTGACGAGGAGGACCTCCACAGGGAAGAGGTTGTTCGCAGAAATCTTTCGGGTTTCTAAGATACGAGTTTGCGGGGCAGCTGAAATGTTTAGTTGCGATTCAAAAACATTTCTTAAACAAGTTAAAATGTAGCCTGGTAGGAATTAGGTTGTGTTCCCTTTTGTTCCTAAGTCATCTCCTGTTGTACAGCGGGTTGTCCCCTGAGCTGCAGTCTTTTATACAAATTGAAGGTGAATACACAAAAATGCATTGTGTAATACTGGTTTAACGTCACCCGACAGGCTATGCAAATCTTCTCAAAATAGGGCACCAGTCATGAAATTTCCAACACCTGGTGTTCTGTTATCTTTAAGGGCATCACACGAGTGTTTCCAACAGGTCATCTTTCATCAGTTTTGTTGCATTTCACTCATTTCTAGAGTATTTTTGGGTTGATTTGAGATTTCAGTTGACAGGTTTATTTTCCTCTGTTCCTGTGTTTTCTTCGCTGTTTATGTACCATGGCTTCTAGATTTACTTTGTTGTGAACAAGGGCCTTTACCTGCATTGTATTTGATTACTGAGCTTGGTTAGTTGATGAGCTCCAAGTTACAGGCCGGTGTTGTTTCTTTGGGCCTTGTCCCTGGATCACATTATCTTCTGAGTCTCAACCCCGATCTTAGGTGCTTCCATCTGAAGGCCACACTGTTGCCAAGTCCTTCTGGCCTGATCTTAGGCCCTCAAAACTGCTAAGTTCTTCTGCCCCCCAGGGCTACATTGCCACCCTGTCCCTCTGATTGGTCTTGAGGCCATGCTGTTGCCTGACTACTTTTCTTTGTTGTCTTAAGAAATTGCAAGATATAGGACAAAACCACCTAGAGCTTCAAACCCATTTTGTTTCTGTTTTCCTTTGTTTTGATAAGCTGCTTGGTTGCAGGGTGGAGACTGCAGGTTGATTACCAGTGTTACCTTGAGGTACACTGGTGCAGAGAGAGAAGAGGACTAGAAATACAGGTCCATTGGACAGCAGTGGCTTGTCCCCATGACTGCTGTTCTCTTAAGGTAAAGCAATAAATAAGGTCCTCTGGATAACACAAGTCCTTTGTTTTGCTTTGAAGCTCGCCAAGCATCCTTGAGCATTAGTCTTCTAAAAGCTGACGGTTATTTTCTGAAGCTCAGGTCTTTGTACGTCCGTATTCCAGGGTGGCTGATCAGTGTGCTGGGAGGTTGGGGTGTACCAGCCCATGTAATTCCCGTCCGCTGCAAAATATACCCTGGTGTCCTCATTAGCCTCCACTGCAGCCAAGCTGGAGTGCAGCTTCAGAAAACCCCACTGTGGACACCGCCTCACTCTGCCGGTTCCTAAGCAGCAGTTACAGATGGCTAATTGTCTGTGCCGTGAACGCTGAAGTAGGCCAGGGCTCAGCAAGTCGGGCGTGATAGTGGCAGGCCCCATCACGTTCAAGCACTGTGGAGATCTCTTAAGTGGAGGCTTGTGCTACTACCCTCCCTGGCTTCCTGCATTTAAAAGAAAAATCTATTTATTCCTAGACACAATAAAATTTAAATCCAACGGATGTGACCTTGAATTCAGTGGCCTTCGCATGACGGGTCTCCTAGATCCTGTATGGTTGCAAAAGCAGGTATCAAGAAAATATTATATCAATAGTCTTGAGTGTGGTCTTGGTGGAGTTGCTGATCTGTTCTAAATAAGTACGGTTCTGTGAGTAAGGTGCACTTTTAGGTGTCCACGACATCACAATGTCTTAACAAATTTTAGCTAAGAATTGGTTTGAGCTTTTTAAGCATACTCTCTTTTGCTAAATCCTGCCTCGTGATAATATCTTATGAAAATAAAATGTAATTTTGTATCTACTTTTTAATCGTTGGAGTTTTTTTGGTAGTGTAGCCTGCAATGGGCTGAGCTTCTCTCCAGAGCCAGGAAGAAGAAAGCCGTTGTTACACATCAGCAGCACGTGAGCTGTAGACAAAAAGGGAAAAACAGTCCCCCCTTCCGCAGGCTGACGAACTCCTAACATCGGGCTGAGACGGGCATGACAGCACTGCTGGCGGACTGTGCGTGTTAGCCCACCCTCCTGTCTGATCGGGATGCAGAGGAGCAGCACGTGTCTAGACTGCCATTTTCAGAGCACTACAAAAGAAAACATGGCTGGGTCAATGTCAGCAAGCTTAGCAGTCAGCGCTCCTCCTGAAGTATTGTTCATGGTGCTCGCCTTTTATGAGCTCTGCATCATTTGGCAGGCCTGCATCTAGAGCAGATACTGATGTCTTAATTGGCAGTCTTGGCAGCGTGCTTGTCTCTCGTCAGGGCCTCCTCACCGCGTGGCTACTGCTGTTGTAGGTTTGGGGTGAGTGGAGTCTTTTTCCTCATCCTTTGAGCAGCGCAATATCTAAGACAGGAATTACAGCTGTAGAATTACTCTGCAAGTCTGGAGGAAATCGGATGAGACTGTTATGGTTTTCTCCCCGTCTTGATCAAAAAACCTTTAATTCAAGTGTATTCAGGTGGATTGGTTTATAGGGTCACAAAAACCTGGCTCGTACACACCGGTTAGATATCATTACAATTTTGTATCTTGAAAAACACTTTTTGAAATCTCTTAACAGACACTGCATACTGTGGCAAATGATCATTTCCTGACAACTCAGTATTTGGGAAAACCGTGGGGATAAAAGGCCATTTTGTAACTGGAATTAGCCATTTTCTTTCCTCCTTTCTCAGGGGTAAGTCCCTTGTCCTAAAGCTCTGTCCTTGTGGTAGTTCCCCTTGTATGAAACGCCATCATCATCATCACCTGTTCTTTTTTTATCCCAGCTGGTGATATGAAATGAAAAATCAGACACGTTAGGTGAAAGAAACCATTGTGGTACTCAAGTGAGCTGGTAGTAGCTCTGCCTGCGTTTTTATTTAAGAAGCACGTCACACCCAGCTAGTCTGTAAAACCCTGCGAGTGCCCCTCTGATTTATGTCTCTGCTGTTCGGCTCTGTTCTCAAGCGCGGCTCTGTAACCCACAGATACATCTGCGTTCACTCACGTGTTGCGAAGGAAATAAAAAAAAAGTGTGTGACCACTTGAGAACTTCACCTGTGGGCTCAGAGTTAAACGGACGGCTGGAGAACGCAGTAATTGCACTCTGTTTCCCTGACGCTAGAACATTTGATGTAAAATTGGTTACGAAGCATTCCCTTCGTACAGCTGTGCAGAAGACGGTTTCCCTCGGCGTAAGGCTGCTCCCCACAATCTCTAGTCGGGAAACTTTTAGATGCTTCGTATACGGCAGGTTTCTCCACCTAAGTGGAAGCTGTTTTTGTCTGTTTAATCCTTTAGCCTGATCATTTATGTATCTTCACTAAGTAAAAAAAAAAAGTCAAATCTTTTAACAAAAGCCTAATTTGGCCCCCAAATGTGGATTCAATCCAATTAAACGGCCATTAGCTTTCTCCGTGTTCTTTTTTAAAAACGAGGAAAATCAAATTACGTTTACCACAGCTGTGTAATGAGTGTAGTTTTTGTTGACTTGCCCCATGATGGTTTCTGTCATAAGTCGGTGAAACGGTCAGTTCACATTAAGAGAGAGATGAGTGAGTCACACACTCCGGAGATGCAACTGCACAAAAGAATTGCTTTTAGTATTTTGGTATTTGAAGAAATCCCCCCTCCCCTTTGCTGAACAGAAAGCTCAAAAATGCAAGCCCATAATTTGGTTAGGTTCCATTTTTTTGCTTCTTTATGGAACAAATAAAAGCAGTGTTGTTGTGCCTCCATGTGCTCTGCTCTGTAATTAAAGAGAGCGTAGTTGGAGGCATCAGCGGGGGGTAGAGATGGGGGCGTCTGGACAACGCGCGGAGCCTGGAGCGGGACGTGCAGGGGACAGCCCGTCAAGACGGAGCGAGCTCGGAAACCACAAGCCAGACGAGCTTATTCTGCTTTGGTCTGACACCATGTTTCCCATGTTCCAACCAGTTTTTACTGGAGTCCAGCCAGCAGCCAGGGAAAACCCCCCTCTTCCTCCATGCTGTTCACAGGGCTCTGGCAGCCCGGCGGCTGCTGAAATCACTCACCCACAGTTTTAGGAAGAGGAAAAAAAACACAAAAGAACCCCTGGAGCTACAGCTATCGCCAGCCACAGTGGAGGGTTCCCAGCTCTTGCTCTGCAGGCCCGGAATCCTGCCTGCTGCTCAGTGATCTCTGCTGAGCAGGCCTGGGTTCCTGGTTGGGAAAGAAGCCATCTCTGTCGTACAGGTCCAGAATCCTGAAATGCTTTCCCTTGGCGTAAGGCTGCCTCTTCAACAGATCTGCCATTTGTCCTAGCAGCACGAGAAAAATTAGTCTAGGTTTGTTGAGAGTACCGCCAGTGAACACATAAATTTGGAATGTGTTTACAATAGATGAAGATGTAATAGATGGTGTGAAATATTTATGTTGGCCATGATGAATGAGTGAGTCTGTGTAATTCTTAATACAAATGGACATGATGATTGTGCACATTTAACTTTTGTGACTTTGATTAGTGGCTTTTAATCCATAGTTTTGTTTTTTTCTGTGTTTTAGCTGTTTGACGTAGCTTAGCTTGCTGTTTATGCAGACATGTTACATGGAATAACATTGCTCAATAATCTGATGAATTTGCAGATATTAGATATCTTATTGTGTGAGGCTGTGCTATGCATGTTGCCTTGTCTTAGGCAGGGAGGGCCATGTCTGCCCTATAACCTTGTCTCACAAGATTCCTGTAGGCTCAGCTGTTTGACATGCGAAGCCTCAGAGACAGCGAGAGAGGGAGGCCGAGAGCGTGCACGTTTCTTTTGAAAATTCATGAGATTTGAATAAACAACTCAAATTAACAGGGGGGTTTAAAATGGCTTTACTGGTGTTCTGTTCATTATAAATACTTAAAGCCTGTGCTAGCTCCATCCAGAGACTCTGGCACATTTCATGCATTATTAAGGTAATGAGAGCTGAGGTGTTTCTCTGCTCTGGCACTGCTGAAGGAGGTATCAAGAGAAAACACTTTGTCACGAGCTTTAAATTTCATGCCATACTGAATATGATTTTAAATTTGATTTTCTTTACGGCATTGATTGCTTTGCCACTTGTTTCTTTTGCAGACAAAAAACCCTATTTTTTTCATGACTGTAAAGATTAAAAAATGCTTCAAAATAGTGTTCTAAGGCATTATTGTTTTAGGACTGTGTTTCGCAATGATTCAAGGCGTCATCCACTGCTTGTCGGAGGATTCTGTACGATGCTTGTACTGTCATGTTTAACACTGACGGGCCTATGGGCCTCCACGGGGTATACCCAGGAATGGGTGGTCCGGGTTCGAGCCTGCGCCATGCCACTAGTGGACTGTGACTGGGGCTCCCCAGGCGGTAGAGCCCAGTGGGCAGGGCCAGCCGAGGATGGCGCTGGGGTTAGTTGTCCAGGGAGCTCCTAACCTTCTGGCAAGCGTCGGGTCCAGAGGGACTCCAGGCTCAGGGCCAGTGCCAGCGGTCCTTGCGAGTCCGAAAATGAATGGCTGGATCACGGGAGCCTTTCAGTTTCCAAAATGCTTCCTCAGATAGTTTCTGAAATGTCTTTCTTCATTTTCTTCTTTCTTTCTTTCCATTTTCCAAGGGCAGTGATGGGCAATTTACTTAAAAAATATAGATTGCGGCATTTTAGGTTTTGGCGTGACAGGATTGTGGCATCGTAATATTGCCCTGTCTTAAGCAGGTTTTATATTTGTAACAACATTATTATAACTTGGTGTCATTACTTTTTGAACTCTTCTTAGTTAACGGAAGATACATTAAAAACTCTTGCTGAAGAAATGTGGGTTAATATGACGTAATAAAGAATTACAGCTCTTTCTGTGTTCTGCCCAGTCTGGGGCATGCACTGGCACTGGCCAAAAGCTGGACTGATGTGGCAAAAAGAGTGGTATACAGAGGGACTATGATCCACGATCCCCTGGGCCCCCGTGTTCCAACAAGACATTCAGCCATGACAGCATTGTAAAGGCTGGGAGGTTCTACACTTTGATCTATTTTCAGCATCTTGTCTTCCAGCAGATTATTTGATAAAGACCGTTCTCTTGGCTAAGACGGGGTGCGAGTGCCACACAGCAGTGATGCACAAAGAACAGGGCTATTATCAAAGAAAATAGTTTTTCTGGGTTAACAGATCACAGACAATGCAATTCCAAACGCAGTATTTTCAAACCTCAGTAATTACGCAAGGCTTTCGAGGAGCCTGAAACTTTCTGAGGTAGTGATACGAGCAATGATTTAACTGTCCACGGTAAAGGGGAAAATCTCTTTTTGCCCGAGATGCCCAAGTCTGTTGAGCATGCGAGGGCGATGTCAAGAGATGTGGTCAATAGTGTATGCCCCAAACCCAAGTAAGTCCTTCGTTGTGAGCACGAGTGCAGTGGGAAGTGTGGGAGATGGAAGCTTTGCTTCAACAGTTTGACGCTGAAGTGTGGCAAGCTGGCTCACAGCACTGTGAGGGCCTGAACGCCTTCGTCTGAACCTGAACGTCTTCCTAAAAATAGAAACCCCCCAGCCCTGAATCAGCAAGTGGTTCAGCTCCTGAACTACTGAATGTTTTTGCTGAGGTAAAGGTTTCTTTTTTTGTTTTTCTGTGAATTCAGGCCGTCGTTCAGCTGGTTTTAAGTCGACTTCCCTCTGTGTTTTGATGAGCGGTCAGCTAATTGGTTGGGAGCGCGGCAGGCTTGCTGACGAGCAGGAGCCAGCGTCTGTGAAAGAGCCTCTTAAGCAAAGTGAATTAGAGGGCAGGAAAAGGCCCAGACTTGCAGGAAAAACATCCTTGTCGGGGGTAGCGGTGCAGGGGTGCAATTTCCCAAATGGCAGCTGCAGGAGCAGGCCAGTGACTTGCAGGTGGTGGTGCCCCCCCCTGCAGGAGAAGACCCAGCTATGAGCTGGCCCTGTCTGAGTCAGGCCCATGGGTGTGATTAATCTCTTTTCCAATGCAGTTTCCGTGCCTGACTTAGACCTATCCTCCTCAGCTCCTTGGATATTGGCAGTATTTTCTCTCGAACAGTTCTTCACCATTGTGCTTCTTTCTCTTGTCATAGTGTCTGGTCTCTTACTGCTTCACTGCCTCTCCAAATTGCTGTGGTGCACCGAGAGAGCAGTGTAAAGGGAGGAGGTTGTAAGTGTAGGAGATGTAGGAAGGGCCTGGGTGACAGTGTGTGTGGGGGGACCAGGAATCTGTCTCGCCACACTCTTGGAGCAGATCTTGAAAATCCACCCAGCTTTGTCTTCCTTCACACGCCTTGTCCAGGCACAGGAAAATGAATGCCTTTCTTAAGAGCCCTAGATGAATTATAAAAAGCATACTGGCCCACTCAGCCCTTGGGGGACTAGAGAACAGCACAAGTGGCTGATTGATTAGCTGTTGTTTCAGCGTTCGTGCCAGCGTTGGGTCTGTTCTGCCACTAACAATTCACATCTACCTGCATCACCCGCCAGAATTACATTTACTTTCAAATCGGTATCAGCGGCGTGCAGCGCGAGCTGCTGTGACATGTAGCTATGTACTTGAGCACAAATTACAAGAAAGAAATTAATTGCGGCATGAGGGAATATTAAAATGAAGTTTGGCCTGAGAGCTGACTTGTGCCTGCTCCTCTAGAACAGGTGTAACCTCTGCCTGGCCTCAGGGTGCTGTTGCTCCTGTTCTGCCCGAGAGCGCTCGAGCCCATTCCTGTCGCAGCCAGGTTGGCTGAAGTGTCACCTGCTGTCCCAAAGCCAGGCTGCTTCAGGTTATTTCCCCATCTAGGTTCTTAATCTTGCAATGTGAAAAAGTACTTTATCTTACTAAATCCTGAGATATTTACAGTCCATTTGTTTAAAGAGCGGGCCAGGCAGGTGGATTATTACGGACGTGTAAGTGGAGAGGGTTCGATACCCATAGTCCAGACTGCACAGCAGTGAGTAATATAAGGCTCTTGTGACTGAACTGATATGTTTGGGTTGATGTGCTCCTTGGCTTCGGGTCCTGCCTCTCAGCCCACGGGTGTGTGTAATGTATAGCAAAGACGCTGGTATCCGTTTCAGAAAGAAAGGCTGTCTCAGGTGGAGCAGAATCGCACGCAGCCCCACCTCACTGGGCTTTGCCACAAAGCTGGAGGCCTGGGGCTGGATCTCCGGAGGGATCTCCCCTGAGGGTGGCTTTACACTTCCAGCTGCTTTTTGCCGTCTTCTTGTTGAGAAACAGGTGTATTGATCTAAACTTGTCAAATCATCGGTTGCTGTATCTTATAGGATTTGGTCTAAACGGATTTTAGCCATTTGCCCTTCAGTGCAGCAACAGAAAACGTATTTATGTAATAAAGTGGCAGGGGGCTCTCTAATTCTCCTGGCTGTGTTGGAAGCAGTGCTGTTCGCTGTGTTACTCCCATGAGCAGCTGTTGCTAGCAGTAACTGGCGAAGGTGAGCCCAGCCTGGAGGCCTTGGTTCAGGCACAGCTCAGGTGGTAAGTGAGATGAATGTAGTGTTTTTACAATAGCCACCAGTACACTGTACATCTAACCACACAAAACCAGGACACTGCGCTGCTGTGAAAGAAGGAACAGTCGACAGGGTGTGTAAAATAGCTCACTCAATTATTTAAACACGCAGGCCACTCTACAATAAGCACCCTGAGCTGTGCCAGGGTCCAAAAGGCTGCTGTTTGTGAAGCGTGTTAAGTGAAGTAATCATTACTGATGGACTGTTCTCATTAATATGGAATAGACTTGGAGGGGGATTTGTTTATTCTTGGCCATTAATCACGTTTGGCCGTCGCTTAGAAATTGTCAGCCGTGGTCTGTTTTAATTGTGGGGTTTGTGTGTTGATGTGTATATAAGTTTCAGCTCTGATAAGGTGATCTGAGGCACGGAGTAAGACGTGGAATCTTTTACTCCATTTTTTTTTCCTTGATCTAGCTCCTCGGCCTCTGAGTGCATGTTCGTTCAGAGTGCAATGATCATTCGGGCCGCAGGGCTATAAACCTCACTGGGTGTTTGTTGGATGTGCAGTAACAGGCACACAAAAGGTGGCTGCGGTCTTGTGAGCATCAGAGAAAGCCTGACTCTTCCCATGAGCCTCTGGTTTTGCCTGTGGACTGGAAGAGTGGCGATCGGCGAGGGGAGAAGTGAGAGCCGATAAGCTGGGAGACCGTTCAGTGGGCGCCTGACAGAAGCGTATATGGGTCTTGCCTTGTAGCTACCGTGTACCTCCTGTGTGTGTTGGGGGGGCGGGGGGGGTCTTTTATTTTCTGTTGGATTTTATCTGATGGCGCTCGTCACAGGGCTAATCCATCTCCTCCAGCAGAGCTCTCCTCTTCAGCGAGGAGGCGGCGCAGGGCTCCAGATAAGGGCTCGTCTCAGCCAGTCAGCTGGAATAACACTTTACCTCTGGTGGCTAGAGGAAAGGTTTTTTTCACTGCATTAATCTGAGCCCACACGGTCAGCGCAATAATTAACTGAGCTTTAAGTGTGCAGCGGGATTTTGAAATGGCTATTGTGAGAAGCTCTTTGAACTGTTTCATAATGTGTTTTTCCTTTTATTACTGTTGTTATTATCATGGCTCCCAACAGTATGCATTAATTGGCTTAACCTTACAGATGGCCAGCAGTCAGTTGTGTGGCCTCACTCTTGTCTCTATTAGCCACTTCTGACCAAACGGTTCAAGTCTCCTGCAGTTGGGATCCCATGTTGTGTCTGTAATTAATCTCCGGAGAGCTTGTTCGTTGTGTTGTTTTCTCCTCTGTTTTGATGTGCATCAGAGATCCTGCCTTTGAATCCCTTTCAAGATACAGCCGAATTAATTCATTCTGTGATCAAGTGCTTCTTCGTTTTGTTGCTCTTTTGTAAGGAACAAGGCTGCTCATTGTGCCACAAGTTCTGCATTTGTCCTCCTTCGTTTTTTAATCAGTCTCTCCGTTGAAGTGAGCTTAAGGGCTGCTGGTTCACTGTTTGAGCTGTTTAAAGCACCTGCAAGCCATGTGTTGTCTGGACCTCCCTTTGTATACAGATCTTGTTTATATATACTGGTGTTTAAGGATAAACGCCTCCCGTTCACTGTTCTCTTAAAGTTGCATTAATCACATTAATTAATCAATGAAATTTGGCTTTAAAGTGTCACGTAACATTTCATAGCTCATCAGCACTCCTCTCCCCAGTTTCTACCTCCTGATGGTTGTTTCTGAACTCTGGTTATATGGTTTTATCACTTGGCTCTTAAAAATGGAAACAGGGCGGGATCGTGTCTCACTGACATTAAATCCCCTGTATCTTCTGACCAGCTGAGCTGGGTTTCTCATCAGATCCCAGAGAATTAAAAAGCTGAACCATGAGGGAGGTTACTCAGTAATGAGGTTTACTTACTATAACCAAATCAACGAACTGAAGGTTTTCCAGTGGTTACCTTAGACTATCTGAGGTGTGTTGGCAAATAAAATAAACGTCCCTTGTCAAGAAAAAATATTTTCTGTTTGTACCAAAACTTGACATTTGTTTTGTGAAGGCGTGTTCCCTGAACCTATGGGCCAGGTGTCTCAGGTGGGGACTGCAAAAAACCCGCAGAGCCAAAATAAGGGCTTTTTATTAAGGCAGTCCAGGAGCTGCCTTTTGATCAGAACAGAACTTAGTCTCCTTCTTTAACCTGTTTGGAAATAATTGCGAGAGAAGCTATTAGAAAATAACTTAAAATACTGATCAAAGGCAAACAATTTTTTTAAACCACCTGATAAGCTGTCTGAGTACAGTGAGATAACAGACAGGAACCTGTAAAAGATAAGCAAAAAGTCCCACGAGTACAAGATAATGCCTTCTTGAGTTTCCATAGAGTGGAGAGCCTCTGGCTCACACTGTGAAGATTTCACCTCTAAATATAACCCAGCAAGTGGTGCTTGTGATGCGCGTGTTCGCTGCTTCAGTCAACTGCAGGGAACCTGACTTTATTTTTTTGCATTTTGTGTGTTTATTTTTTTGCGCATTTCCCGAGCTGGTGGCTTCTTGTCTGAATTGTTTTGTAACACAGAAACAAAAGCGCTTCGCAGGAAGAGTGCGGAGCGGTGGCAGAGGAAACCTGACGCTGACCGCAGACCGCAGCGCAGTCACTGCAGGCCGCCGGCTCTGCAGGAGGCTCTGCTCCAGCGCTGCGCGGCTCTGCGCGTGTGGAGTGCGGGGTGCTCTTCAATCACACCGTCTTGAACGTAGGCGTCCTCTTTTTTTTTTTTTGGTCGTGCTATCAACGTCGGATCTCCTGGATGCTAGTCAGGAGCGGTTTTCTCAGCCTACGCGTCTGCGCACTGTACCTCAGGCGTACAGTACAGGGGTGAGCAACGGGAGGAGGGGGCAGGCAGGCCGCCAGCCGCTGCTGGGGCTCCGGCGCTGTGAGAGAGCACTCCACACACACGCACAAACGAGGTCACGCAGCCACTGCCTGACAATTAACTGCCTGTTGTCTCCAGAAAAGCCCTCTCTGTTCGCTCGCTGTAAGCCCGGTATGCTAATATGCTAATATTCAATTATAATTCTGAACCCTCAGTGTTCAGAATAAACATTCCCCTCATGTCAGGATGCAAATATGGGTAGGATTAGCGGTAGCCGTAAATCAGATAGTGTTGTAATGTGCGCGGTAATAATGGTTTGCTTGTTCGTGTGCAACACCTCGCTCTGAATCCGTGCTTTTGTGGGACCTAAGCTTGGCTCCGGGCAGGCGCACGCAGGGCTCTTACACAGAGTGCGTCTGTCTCCAGGGCTTTCTGATACTAGAGACCGTTGGGAATATTACCGGATTTGTCATAGTTTCCACGGGTGTTTCTCTAGTCTCTGCCTCTGTAAGTCTCGTGAGTGTGAGTGTGGTTCTGCCACGCGTGCCAGGGGGCCTGGAGCGGAGCAGGGTGCCCCGACAGCGCCCCCCCCTACCCTCCCGCTGGTTTGAGCTCCGGTCCGGCCCGGCCTCCCGTAGGATTGGTCATGACAGTCACATGGCGCCACAGCCCGCTCTCTGGGTTCAGCCATGACTTAGACGTGATGGATAGCAGGAATGATCGGGGGCATAGACTTTTACAAGTCAAATAATTTTAAGGGCGCTATTGTTAAAACTGTTTGGGTGAGACGGCAGGTGCTGTATGTATATCGCAGGAAAAGAGGTAACAGTTCCATTTTCCTGACAGTTTGATCAATTTCAAGCTTCAGAGACTGCAGTCTCTTACATAAGCCAACAGCAGCTGCTGAATATTTCAAGCTCGTTACTTTATTTTGAGTAAATTTGCATGGTCAGGTGATGCTAAATTAGTATTGAACATTATGTTTTGCTTCATCGTGACAAGTTATTACGATGGGAACCTGCAGCTTGAAAGAAATTGGAATAGCTTAAGCGAAGGACCCGTTCTGTCCCTCAGCATAAACAGTATGAGTCGCTACACAAAGCGGAAATCGAATAAAGGAAGGATTTTGATGGATGAATTTAATTTCATCATGATGGCGAGGGGTTGGCTTTTGACGGTGCCTTGACCTCGATCAGGATACTCAGGATTTATTTTGCTTTGCCCCCGGGGTGAGCACAGACTCGCCAGCCCATTAAGTAACAGTTCCCGTGTCGCTCCGGTCCGTTCCCGGTATTGGGAGCGACAGACACCAGCACAGCCATTGCCCCACTGGCACCGGGCCTGATTGGCGCTGTGCCATCGCCGTTAGCCACCTGCCAGGCCTGCTTCTTTACTCCCGATCTGCAGAACAATCCTGTAAACAGTTGGAAAATCCTAGGAAAAGGATGAGGTGGCAGTTAGAAGCTGGCCTGTTCTTTACCTTCTCCTCCTGCAAGTCTGAGCCACCCTGATGGCTTTTCTCAGCTGGATGACTGTTTGGGTGGCCCCTTGTTTATTGCCAGGGTATTTGATCAACAATAGTTTGCATTCTTTTCTTTACATAGATGGGAGTGTTCTAGTTGCTCTTGGTAAAGTCAAATACAATGGAACCGATGATTCCTTAATTACCCTCCTTGGCAGTAAAACAGAGAAATGCCGCCACACTTACTCTGTGCAAACAAAAAGGATTCCAGCTATTGTCAGTAAGCAGGCTTTAGCTTCAAGCTGAAGGGTTGGTGAGCTTTAGGCAGGGGAAATAAATTGCAGATTGAGCAGTGCAGTGTTTTGCAGTTCTTGTCTTTCGTCCTCTTCCAACTGTATGGAACTGGTGTGGGTGCTCTGAACTGTGGGAAAAGGACTGGGATACAGAGGGGTGGAGCCGCACAGCAGGAAAGTGAAAGGATACTCTAGATAAGTGGTGTTTGAGGAGGCTTGAGAGGAGCAGAAGTCCTGGTTACACAACAGGCCGCAAACAGGATGCAATCCTGTGACACAACAGACACGGTGATGAAGTCCTCAGCAGCCAATCAGATCCTTCCAAGCAAACCCTGCCTTCCAGGCCCCAGTGCTGCTCTGCACGCCAACGCCAGTCAGAGGCGGCATCGCTCGGTCTTGGGTTAAATAAAAATAGCGTTAATCCCGTTCCTCTGTTTCCTTCATTGCACATGTTGAAGTTAACCCTATCCTCTGATATAGCACTAAGACCAGGACCAATTTTAATCTACCTTCCTCCCAAATAATCATCTACAGTATCTGCCAACAGTCAGTCTACTGTAGGGTACCGTAATGATGAGGCTGTGGCAGCTGACTGTGATGAGTTGAGAAGTCTCTTCGCCCTAGTGCAGTAACTGTAACACTTGTTCACCCTTCATGAGGATCCTTAACAACAGCAGAAATTTGACTCTTTGTAAGTGTTGTTTTCTTCAACAGAAGTAAGACTGCTTAAAGTGCTGTCCCCCCTTTTATGATTTGGTTATATTTGTGGTTTGTGCATACTGTTTACATTCTGAATGACAGGTAGGGGGTTTATGAATAACATCCCTTATTTTCATAAGTATGACTGGAAAAAATACTTCAGTCAGAAAGTACACAGCTACACTTTCCTTTAAATTTGATGGTACTCTGACACTTACATGGGGGCTCCTCTGACCTCTTTCAGTTCAGATAGGTCTGTGAGGTAAGGACATGAGTGATTTGCGAGATGTTCTCTGATTGGGCAGCAACAGGCTCTGTTTTATTCCATGAGTAACCCTGGCTCTCACCCGAGTCGGTACGAAGCAGCAGTGAGCACTGCGCTCCATCTGGGAAGTGTGGTGGTACCACACGCACAATGTTTTCTGAGCACGCACTTCAGTAAAAGTCAAAAGTCGGCTTTGACTCCAACTCCTGTCGGAGATGAACGTGTCGCAGGAGTGGCAGCAAGCAGCAGGCTAGGAGGCAGTTTTTCTGGATGTCTGTGCCTGGATTTGGTTTTGTGGCATTCAGGCACAGCAGAGACTTTACTGCAGTGACTATGCATCTAGCGGTTGTAAAGGCACAGTCACATCTGAGAACAATCCTGAACCTAATCTGTCCCATTCCTCCTTCTGAGCAGGCAGTTTGTTCTAGGAAGCTTTATTTTGAGGCCTTTTTGAGTCCTTTGAGATTCTGATGATCTCAAACGATCACGATTAGGATGACAAGCAATTACTTAGAAATTAAATGCATTCATTTTAGGAGACGTGGGGTGTCTGCTTCTTGTTTAAGGACTTTGGTAGAGCCAGATGCTTCTAACATGTTGGTAAAGCTTTTTAAAATGATGGCTTAAAGATGACTGCCTTTTTGCAGTTATGAGCAAAGGTGGACCCACAGAAGTTCACCAAGGATTTTACTGGATGATTTCCTGGGGGTCCCTAGGATCTGATTATTTCTGTTATATCACTGCATTTAAAAAAACAGTAAAATTCCTTTTTAAAATTAATGGCTAGAATGCAATGTGTAAATTAGATGTATCGCTGGCAGTGTGATAGAAATGGTCTCGTATCAGAAGCATAATTTGGAACAGCTGCTCATAAAATCCACACAAGCACTCTTCGTATTGCAAGCCAGCTCTTAATGCCTGCTTTTTCAGCGCTACTGCTCGTAGGGGCTGTGTTGGCTTCACATCGATTCACTGAATTCAGAGTCTAGTTTGTTATTTAGAACAACTCGCAAGTTACAGCCAGTCTCTTTTTAAAATGCTAGTTTTGCCTTTGCTGGGTTTTGAACTATAAAGGCTTGCCCCACAACCCTCTTTTTGTCAAAGCCTCGATAGATTTGAGATTGGGCCCAGGCTCCGGTTAAAGTTCCCTCTTGTAGCAGACTGTATAATTTCTCTAATTAGTCGCCGCAAAGCCTGGAAAGTATTCGAGGAACGTGTGCATCAGAGAGGGTGGGGGGCAGGCGGCACAGGAGCTCACAACAAGCAGCCAGCAGTGTTCCAGCTCCGTGGCAGGGCCGGCGGCCGGCTTGTGTGAGCAGTGACGAATCTGTAACTAGAGACGAGCTGCAAAACCGCCGCTCGAGCGCGAGGCCTGGAACCGAAGGCCGGAGGGGAACGTTAACCAGCGATTGAAAAAAGTACAGGCACCCTCAGAGCCAAACCTGTCTTCATGGAGTTCCATGGAGGGACGATTCCTGTCTGTTACCATCCACAGCTGGTCCAGTTGCGCTACTGTTTCTTCAGTGGTGTGGGTTTTGTTTTAATTTGGTCCCTGGACACGGCGTGTTTGCGAACCTAAGTCCTTGCCTTTGGCAAATCCCAGGGGTCTTGTTTGGTATAGTAGCTCGGTCTCTCAGAGGTAGCAGGAGAATCCTTTTGAGTCCGGGGTGGGCTGAGGAAATCTACAAAGGGGTGTATTGTCATGTCGGTTATGATGAGCTTGTCTGTGTTGCAGTTTGTATTTGCTTTGAAACTTTTGAAAATCAAGATCAGTTAATAAGCAGCCCTGACTGTATCATTTAAACCTCTCAAGAAAGCCAGCTATCTGGTGTGTAGAGTTGTGTGAAAGGCTTGGTATATACAGTATATGCTGTCATACAAGCTTGAAAAGAATTGAAGCAAATCACTGTTCTTGTTGCATAATAAATCAGAAATGGAGAGATTCCAAATCTTGTCAGGGAAGAAAAAGAATCAGTCCCTAGTCATTACGGATGAAATGCCTTTTGATATCGCGGTCCCTGTGGATGGATTTCTGCAGCTTTGGACTGGAGTAGGCTGTTTGAAAGGACTGTTTAATTCGCACTAATAAAGCTCTGTCCTAAAGAGACTTCACTGTTCCACTCCTAATCACCAAATCCTCAACAACTGAAGAGCACTCCATAAAGCTTGTGATTAAAGACTGATTACAGCGAATACATAACGCTTGCGTGTAAACAAGCAGCACACAACGCAGATATTATAAAACAACAAATACTGCGCCAAAGCCTTAAAGCAAAAAACAGTCAATCACAGGCTTCTTGTGATTTAGGTAGACTTTCTATTTCTGATGTTAATGTACATCAGCAGTGTAAAGCATGTTTAACAGCTGTTCTTTATTCTCTTTGCCCCTTGTGTTCTAAATTCTGAACCCCAGTCAAACTGTGCTTGATCTAATTTATAATAAAATGTGTGATTTTCTGTAGCATTCACATAGTGGTCATCTCGTGATGACTCCGGGAAGGAGTAAGCACTAACCACTGCGCAGGCATGTCTGAATCTGAACCCAGCAACCTTTAGCCAAGAGAGGAAGGTAGGGGGCTGATGGACCTGAGCCACAGATATACGGGTAAATGATTTAATTCTTAGAACGTCTCTGAGGGCACAATTCTGAATTATAGTGTGTGAGATAAGACTCTTGCTGAGAGTGTGGGGTGTTCCAGGTTACAGGTTGGAACTCTGGACTTCCTGCTATATGGCCATTGGCTCATGTCCCTAGTATGGATATTGCCCTTGTGTCGTTAAGTGAGGTGGTGCACCCCAGTTACTTTACTTTGTTTTAGCCCAACTCTATGCATGTGTACCAGTGTTTGAGGGTTACCTGTAATGGACTGTTATTGTCTCATCCTAGGGCTAGAGGCTAAGATATGCTCTGGCCTTGAGGACTTTAGGCTTTATATTCTGGGCCAGATCACCCTGATATGTCGCTGGTTTTACAGAGGCAGAGGTGTTTCTGCTGCTGAGGTACACATTCTTACTCCTAGAGGGGTACATCGAAAGACCAGTCCAACAAAGGAGGCGCTTGATCTTAATGCTGTTGGATTTTGTTTGTGGAAATGGCCGGTTACTGGATTCCTGCATGATTTTGTCAGTGGAACGTGAATGTGATTGTTGTGTCTTCAGCAGTGTTGTAATTGTTTAACTGTGTGGTTCAGAAGCGCCTTTGTGTGCTGCGTGGCACTGCTTGAACTTGGCACTACTTTTAAGTGGCCTTGTTTTGATTGGGTGATATCACAGCTGTCAAAATTTAAATTGCTATATGTTAAATGTTTTTGTTTTTGATGTTTGGAAATGCATCAGTAAAGTAAATTAAATTGAAAAGTGTGTTTGACTAGTTTGAATTTTACTACTGTTTCATGTACATGGTAGTTTTACAGCACAATAGGAAATTGAATTCCTTATTAGGTGTTTAAGAACGATTACAACACTCTTGCTCTATTTGAAGCCTTAAAAGAAAAAAAAAAACCAAATAGAGAACTTAAAAGGTGATGTAGGTTATATCCAGCTTCATTACATTTTGCTTCTTGATGAGATTCAATCCTCATGTCCTAGTTCATGTGATACACATTGTGTCTGTTCCTAGAATTTCTTTGGATGTGAGGACTGAAGCCACATTCATAGTCCACACCTGAAGTCTTAAAAAAGAACCAGATCTGGCAGTTTCTCACGGTTTAGGGTGCAGTTTACCATGTCTGCAAATGTGCATACTGCACCCTATTTTCTTTTCCATCACTGTGAATTTGGAATGCATTTGCATGTGTGCTCAGTTGCTGATCCGTTCATTTGATTCAAACCCAATGGAAACTTGAAACTGAAGTTCTCCTAACGGCGGGAGAGCGGATCAGGGCCAGGGCCATACCAACAAGCTGGCAGAGCCCAAGATACTGTAGACTCATCATTAGAGCTGGGAGGTTGGGGGGTTGCATAGCATGGCGGTAGGTGCAGAGATGTTGCTCCTTGAGCAATAAGATCTGACTGATGGCGTCAGACCATGGAAAATTTCCATTACTTCAAGGTCTGGCATCGCAAACAAACGTGTCTTGATTGTTTTCTTCCCTATTCAAACAAGCTGACTGAGTCTTGAAGTTGGAAATGGACGCGCAAGGAGAGGTTAGCAGCCATGAGCGTTGCCCTGTGCTTCAGCGTGCTGGGTGGCAGGCTGGGTCAGCTCAGCCAGACCAGACACTCTTTTCCCGTTGGTCTCCAGTGTCTATTTGCGACTTATCCACCAGATCGCTAGATCAGTCACGAACGTGTAATTCGAGAAGAAGGAAGACAGTTTCTCAGCTACTGCTGCCGGGCAAGGCGGAAAGCCTTCGAGGTTGTGTGATTCCTGGATGTTTGTTTGGGTTATAGAATGGGAAAAAAAGAGCTTCTTTCTTGGAAGAAAAAGTTCTTTCAGAAATCCTCACTGCTTGCAAGTGATCCAGCCTGTGTGACCCAAGCGTTTGAGAACGTGAGTGAAAGTGAAGGTTGAATTTCCCTTCATATGTTGGAAAGAAAGGTTAAAATAATAGATTGGTTTCAGAAAGCACAGCATTGTGAGTTGTTATCAGAACTTGATTGTTCTGGGTATCAAATCTTGTGTAAATAGTGGCAGAACATTAGGGGAAAAAGCACAAGCGTGGATTTAAAAGGACAGGGGCCCCATTAAACAAAGCAGCTCTGCCTAGAATTGGCGCACGTTGAAAACCTAATAGGCATTGATAAAAGCTATTATGTCACTTTACTGGCTATTTTAGGCAAACAATTTAGTTGATTTGACATTGGCAGCAGCTGTTTAAATTTCAACTAGATTGGATAGTTGTTTTAATCTGTGTACTGTATCTCTCGTGACACAGAGAAATCACAGAGCCCTCTGTTGTCTTTTAAAAATATTGATTTACTGGGCATACCACCACTTAGGTTCTAAACCAGCAAGTTTCTGTCCATTTCTCCATATCGCCTACATCACAGATTCAACTCGGGAGTCTGTTTACTGCCAGAAAGCGGAACTGCAGGGTGATGTTCCTGAGGCAACGCTCCAGCCAAGGATGTGTTCAGTTTTTAGACAGTGTAGCAGCTGTATAAGACAGGAGGAGTGCTGATCTCTGGAGGAACAGTCATTTTACGTTATGATTTCAAGCGAATCTGGAGAATCCGGTTATGTCTCATACCCAGTATTGGTCCAGTTCACTGTTAAACTGGCCTGGGCCAGTGTAACCCTAATCCTAACTGACCCGAGACCAAAGTGTGACAGAACACTTCAGCTCCAGATCGGTTCAGGCACTCACATGGTCCACAGGTGATAGCTGCTCCAAACACAGGAGCTGCGCTTCCTTACAGAAGAAACCTTAGCCAAAGTAGTCTCGGGTTCTTTAAATAAAACCAACATCCCATGAATGAAATTGGATTTGTTGAGAGACTTTTCCTTGAGAGGAAACTTAGTACTAATTTAAAGCTTTTTAAGGGGTAGTTCAGGTCATGCACTGTTCCTTTCTTTATCTCTATAAGAAATAAAGAATAGCACCCTTTCTCTTCGAGAGGGCTTTCCAGAAGAAAACAACGGGTGTGGTTCGTGTGGCTTGTTCCCTGCTGGGATTCGCTGCTTGGCTGTCAGGCACCTCTCTGTCAGGCCCAGTTCACACAGAACCCCTTCCCAACTGTAGTGACTTCCCGCTGTGCCAGCAGGCTGGCCCGGGCCTGGGAGAAGTCAGCGCTGTCCAGTTCCCTCGGAGAGTGTGTAACATGATGTTATAACTGGCCCAATGAGCCCCTCGATTCATGCTTGCCACACCCCGCGGTTGGCCACGGCAGACCCTATGGCTCATAGAGCCTGAAGCAGATTGAAGGGAACTGCTTGTCCCCGTTTTCCTTCATTTAAAGCGCTGTTCCCACAGAAAATAACCTCAGGTGGGAGCTAAGGTGAGGATGTGTGCACCTGTTGCACAGGTGAAGGTACTGAGCTCTCCTTTAAAAAATTCATTTCTGTGTTTATTTTGCGTTCTCACACGTTGGTTTATTAGCTTTCAGGTGGGGCTGCTTGCGCAATCGGCTAAAGATTTTAAATTTACAAACACGTAGATTTGATTGCTTGAGTGGAATCCTGAAGACACTGAGTGTGAGTGCAGAATCCTTTCTCGCCAGGTGAATCAGGTACGTTCGTTTCCACCTGCCAGGCTTGATTTGGAGCAGCAGGAGTTCTTCCATTTGCTCCTGAATTGTTCTTCCATAACCAGAGTCAGTGCAGCTGTAACCTACTCTCAATATTCAAGGGGCTGATTTTTCTTTTCGTAGTTTAGGTTTACAAGCAGCCTATCTGTGTTAGTTTCACACTGCCATCCCAGGCCGCTCTAGACTGTGAGAAAGTAGTTTTTCTTCATTGGTGTCGCAGCCAAGCTACCATACTGTTCCTCCAACCCTCTCCTCCTCCTAATGAGTCTGAAATTTAATTTGGAAGGCGATCCAGTTTGTCTGGGGGGGAGTCTGAGCATCGGCAACCCGGCACTTCATTACCTCGCCTTTAATTCGAGTAAAACGCTGATGTACTCTGGTTTCGGTGGAAGCTGTGTAGAAATGGCCTTATAATATTTCCCGTTGCATATGCAGCTGATAGCATCTGGCACAGGCGAGCTCTCGAGGGAGCATGGTAATCTGTTCCATCAGCGTTTACTACTGAACAAATTAACTAAGACAAGCACCACTGCCTGAGCCAGCGAAATTCTTCCATTAGGAAAATTATAAAGCTATTATAGAGTACATTTTGGTCTTTTTATACAAACTGTGCTCCTTGTGAGGCTGCAGGGTTTCTTTTTTTGCTGGGAGGTGGGGAGACGAGACTTTAGCTGCGTGCCTGGATAATCCGGGCACAGAGCAATTGGGATCCTTCCTGTAGCCCCTGACTTTTTGGGCACCTTCGTGCCCTGTTCCCGGAGAGCTCCAGGGCTCTCTACTTTTCATTTCAGTTACCTTTCCCACCCAGTTCGTGACTTCGTTATTCACGAATAAAGTGATCTGTCGCCAGTGACTGAAGACTCCTGCGCAACCTAAAGGGTCGGGGTTGTCTGAGGCCAGAGCAGGAGAAGCACGTTGCTCTCAAGAATGGCCTGGCTCCACCTCCGAGCCACTGTTACTTAGTCTCATGTTTCAGTCCTCTGGGGATAAACTGCTGCAGAGGCAAGTCAGAATGCTTTCACACTGACTGCCACTGCAGTGAAAAGTGTGCAAGTCTTCAGCAGACTTTTCATCTCAGAAAGTGCATGTTTTTAAAATTGTGATGCATGTCTCTCTGTGATCTTTATCTTGTGTTTGCTGTGGCGGTGCTCCTCACAGCCTGAAACTGTAAGTGACACAGTGGCCATCTACCAAGGTTCATGCCTTGTATCTGGCTCCAGGGTGGTAGCAGTGAGCATTTGTGGGATTGTTGCAGAGTGTGAAGAGAGAAACTCTTGTCTTCATTCTTGTGAAGTTATTCAAACGAAACCACTGTGGCAGGGAGATGGAAGGTGTCTTTAATGTATGTGCACTGTGGGACCTGCCTTGTACTGTAGGGGCGCACAGTGCTGGGCGGGAGGAAAGCTCTACATTCCTGTTGATAAAAATCTAATTATCTCTGTATTCCCATGGACTGACTGTGAGGAGCCCGGAGCTGCGGTGAATAAGGGTTTAGAAGCCTCCTGCTAATCAATTTTAAGTGATTAGCCAATTTTGTTTGCATAATAGGCATAATAGTAGCATCTGTTAATCAGTCTCAAGAGTCTGACTTGACAGGAGCTTAGGGGAAGATTTTTTTTTTCTTTTTGAAAGAGAGTAGGAGACTTGTTAATGGCAAGGCAGCATAATTTTGTTACCATCCATAAATCCGCCCATTTTCACTCCGCCAGTCTTTCATCACAAATGTTCGGTTCTCCAAATGGGTCCCAGGGCCTTGGGCAGGCTGGCTGTGTGTTTGTGGCCTGTGTTAGCCCGTGGCTGTGCTCGTTCTGGGGTGCCCTGACGTGCTCATCAGCGCCCTGCCCTGTAGTCCCCCCGTTTGTCTGTCTGCTGCAGGCAGCGGGAATCACCTGAGTGCATTAATACCCTGCGTCTTGTGCAGATGTGCTTTCTCCTTCCTTGTCAAGGGACTGGAGGATAGGTCAGACGTTTGGGATACATCTGTGGCAGTGTAACTGACGGTGTCTGGAGCAGAGCAGAGCAGTGCTCACACAGTGGGGTGTATCGCGGTGGTGATCTTTAACACAGTGTTCACAACGGCGAGTCAGCTCTGTACTTCTCTTGGCACAGAGGTCAGTCAGAGAACATCCAGGGCTGAGTTTTGGCTGTGCGGCGTCCCGGCTGTCTGGCTCCCTCTGGGGCAGTGTCAGCGTCTGCTCTTTCTCAGTGTAGCACTGCTGTACTGTGGGCCGGAGTGGAAGCAGGCGGTGTTGGATGCTCAGCGTGTTTACATTCCCCACAGACAGCTCAGACCTCTCCAGTCCCCAGCAAATACAAGTCTCTTCCTGTTGGTGCTGTAACAGGTGGCAAAATAATTCTTCTTATTTGTGCTCCTAAGATTGCTCCTTATGTGGAGCTGCTGGTCAGTGATAGCTTTGGGCTTGTCTTTTATTCACGTGTCTCCCCAAGGATGTCCATATGACCTCTGGACATGCTCTTTCTCTATTTCCTTCTGGACTGTCAGCTAAGATTTCCTTGAAACCTTACCGTGAATCATCTTTCGCCATTTTGTTCAGTGACAAACATGTTTCTTCCAGATGTCAGTAGAGTTAACTTTAATTTCTTTGGAATGCATTAACACGAGTGTTTGCCAGGCTTCAATCGGACTGATGGTAAACCGAAGTGTGTATTTGAATCCGACGTCTCTTTGTTTTCTGGTGATGCATATGTTTAGCTGTTAACTCTTTAATTGGGAGTATACACAGTGGATGCGAATGCCACAGTTAGTCGCTTCAGGCATCAGGTTTTTGATATATGTCAGTAGCTGACATGGCCCAATGAAAGAAGCTGTAATGGCATGACAGCAGTGAGAATGAAGGCGGTGGGAGCTGTGGGTTGTGTCAATGGGTGAGTTAGGCCCCTAGTTGTTGTGTACAGGGCTACAGTCTGCTGAGCAGTGTTGCAGCCTAATTAACTTGATTTGTTCCCTGCATCTGGCTCCCAGATGTCAGCAACTATGCAGAAGCCTGTGCTGCTGCTGCTGTGCTCTATGGGGTCGGGAGCGCAGGCCATTCACTTCTTTCGAGTTGTGGGTACTCTCTGCCTACCCGGGGCCATCTCCCCTTCTCCCACAGCACAGTCTGTCTTGGCGTCTCGCGGGTTTGGGTTCTGAAGTGAGGGCTAACAAATCAGAACAAATGTAAAGCTCCTGTTGCACAGTAGTTGGATCCATTTTGGGGGGGCGGGGGGGGTGTTATAAACTGCATGTTCTTACACAAGCCGAGTGTGGGTGGCGGATATTTTCAGAGTTGTTTTCTGTACGTTTGCTTAGACGTAAGCATGGAGATAGAATAACATTGATCATATTGCTTCATCAGGAAGTGGATTAGGCTGCCATGCAGTACTTTCCTGCGAAGGAGAAACCCCTTGCCTTTCGTGAAATGACTCATTTTTTCACATGTAAGTAAAAAAATAGACTTGTTTGTTTTTTTCCCTGCGAACAGCTGTTATGTTGTCTAACCCAGAGAATTCTCCACTTAATGTGGTTGAGGCAGGACTGGGAACATTTCCTCCATTTGGGGTTTGCACTTTAACCCTCGGTTTCGCAGACCAATGGGTAGGAAGGGGTGTTTGTTATTGCAGAATGCCTGTTTAATCACAAAATGGGTTTTCTGCCCCAAAACGTGCTATTATATGAAAAATTATATATTTGTAATTATTATATATGCTTTCTGGATCTTTTGACTTTTTAAATGGTAGCAGCCAGCAAAATGAAAATTGTTTCTGTGCCTTTTTAATCATAAATACTTGATTTCATGTGTCATAAACATACTGTATAAAATTCACAACAGCACCCGAAATGTGAACGCCCATTGTAAGCAATTGCCCCACCCCCATAGGTCACCAATGATATATTCCTGAATTGTTCTTGTAGTATTTATTTTTACTTTTATTATTAGTGCATTTACCTGTTATTGCAGGGAAAGAATCCGGTGTTTCTGATTTTGCCAGCTTACCCCTTGAGAGATTCTTTCCATTGGTGGGTTAAACCAGTGGTTTGCTGTGCTGGCAGCCGGGGACAGGCGCTGCCTGTGAGAAGGAGGTCAGGAAACGGGGCTGAACTGAGACGACTGTCAGATCCCTGCTCAGGGCTGAATGTGCAGGGCCCCCTCCCCCTCAGTCTCGCTCTTTCTCTGGCGCTGTGGCTCGGCGGCGGCGGCACTCAGCACCGAGCCGCGGAGCAGACAGGGCTTCACGCTCGTCTCGCGAGGCCAGGGAGGGGGCCCCCCGCCGAGCCACGTGCAATTACAGGCCTGCCTTGTGCTTCCTTCGCAGAGAGAGCTCGACGCCACCGCCACAGTACTGGCCAACCGACAGGATGAGAGCGAACAGTCCAGGAAAAAGCTCATTGACCAGAGCCGCGAGTTCAAGAAAAACACGCCAGAGGTGAGTCTGTCATTCCAGGCACATGGTGTGTGTGTGTGTGGAGGGGTGGGGCTTATGCAGAACATCAGTGCAAGCTTATCCTAACCATCCACTTCATTAGTTTTACGTCAAACAGATGTTTCAGAGTCCCTCAATGCAGACGTAACAAAATGAGGAATTCTTTTATCCCACATTCAATGAAACTGCTCAATAAAAGAGTTCACAGTAAAGGAGTACTGGTTTATGGGCAAGTGCGATTAGTGGTTATATGCAAAAACGGAGGGGTATTGTGCAATTATGGAGACTATGGAAGTAAACTTACAGTTTCTGGTAATCTGTGTGGATTTGTGTAGGAGTGGAGCGTAATGACTATGAAGGGGTTCATGTTGTATTTTTGATGTAATGTTTATTTGTTCTATTGTAAGTCTCTGTGTGTGTAAAAAAATAGCTGCTTGAACACAACACTGATTTCTGAGAAATCAGACAATAAAGTACTATCGTATTGCAATTGGATCCACTTCTAACTGAGAGCTCGGGAGGTAGAAAACACAGAAGACATTAGTCTCTCCAGGACCTGAGTCTGACAGCCTAAACTCGGAGTACCTGGAGCTGAGAAAACTATTGTCAGTTCTCTTGCTGATGTGTTACCCGCTTGTGGGGAATAGTGGGGTTATGGTAACCAGTCACACAGTGGAGGCAGTATTCTCATTGGTGTAGTATTCTAAGGTTTCCATGTCTGATAGTTCATCTGTTTCAACTGTAGGTTATGATTGATAAAACTGGTCATAGAGGTTTAGTGTTGGAGTAGCTAGACCCTCACTTGCACCATCGTGACCAAGCCCTCTGAGTCTGTATTAGTTATTTTTCCACCTTCAGGTTGCTTAGAAAAAGGCAATTGAACTTACAGGCATGCAGTGTGTGGGGAGTTTCCATGTTATTGTGTGGGAAAGAACATGTTTGAAGTCCTAAAATGTGCTATTTCACAATCTCACACCAGTGTGATTCATTTGTTGTTGATCGTCTAACCACAAGGAATGTGCTGTGGTCCAGCTTTGGGGAATCGTGTGGTCACTCTGTCCAGTGCCCTCAGACGACACTTTTTGTTGGCCCCTGCGGCAGCTGTCGCCTGATTTTGAAATTATAACCTGCTTTTAAATTCTATCAGTTATACCAGTGCCTTCCATAAGTATTGGGACAGTGAAGTCGAAATTCTTGCCAAATATCAAGCAATTTGGATTTGGGTTGAAAAGATGAATATGAGGCTAATGTACAGAATTTCACCTTTTATTTCTAAGAATTTCTGTGCTTATATGTTGTACCATTTTAGAGTAACATTTTTTGTGTTCAGTCCCCCATTTCAGGTCAATTTGTGGGACAATTTGGCTGCCAGGTGTTTATTACTGGTCAGGAGTTTCCTGTTGTATTGATTGTCACACAAAAAGGCAAAAGATGTGTGTGTAGTGTTGGATTTGGCCTTTTCTCTCCCCTTTGGTGTCTGCCTTGGGAGTCAGCAGGCCTAAACCAACATGAGGAATAGAGACCTGTCTATGAAAGAAAAGCACGCAATTTGGATGCTGAAAGATTCAGTTGCAACTGTAGCACAGAAACTGGGCATAGCAAACCAATAATCTGGATGATCTTGAAAAGGAAAGAAACCACTGGTGTACTTAGCAGTCGGCAATGACAAGGTCTGCTGAGGAACGCAACTGCTGCTGATGGTAGGAAGATTATCAGAGCTGTGAAGACTTACTCTAAAACAACTGTCGCTGACATTTGTAGCAACCTCCACCGTGCAGGGGTGAAGGTATCGCAATGTTACAGATTACAGATTTGACAGAGATGAGCCAGATGAGTTCTGGAACAAAGTGTAATGGACAGATGAGACAGGTAGACCTGTACCAAAGTGATGGCGAAGTGAAAGTGTGGAGAAAGGAATAAAGTACAGACAATGCAGAGCACCACTTGATCTGTGAAACATGGCGGGGTAGGTTCATGGCTTGGGCATGCATGGCTATCCCTGGAACTGGCTCACTCATCTTTATGGATGGTTTAACTCATGGCTGTGGCAGCAGAATGGCTTCAGAAGTGCACAGAAACATCTTGTCTGCCTGCGTTACAAGAAAATGCCTCCAGACTCAGTGGCTGGGGCTTCATCATGCAGCAAGACTGACTGCCAGCGCAACCAAGGAGTTCATCAGGGGGGAAAAAGTGGAAAGTCTTAGACTGGCCAAGTCGATCTTGTGATTTAAATCCTATTGAACATGCATTTCAGAGACTCCACAAACAGCAACTGAAAATAGCAGCAGCACAGGCTTGGCACAGTATCTCAAAATAACAATACGAGCTTAGTGATGACAGTGGATTGCAGGCTTGATGCAGTTATTGTGTGCAAAGGATTTGCAAACAAATACTGTTTTGTACAACTTTAATTTACTTTGTTAATTTGTCCCAATACTTAAGCTTACCTTAAATGGTGGGATGGAACACACAAAGCAGTATTATTCTAAATGTTAAAGTGTATATGCACAATGATACACAGAAATAAAAGGTGACCTCCTGTACTTTTTCTTCATATTCATCTTTTCATCTCAAACCCTAATTGTTTGAGTATACAGCAAAAACATCCATTTTGCCTTCACTGTCCCAGTACTTATGGAGGGCACTGCATTACTTTGCTGCAATACTCGCACTAGATATGGTCAAAAGAAAATGAGTATTAAGATGGACTCTGGCTGCACCTGATTTAGAAGAAACTGACATCATTTCCTCGTTGCTTTTCACACGTCAACAGAGGTTTAAAAGATATTTTTATGCTGTTCTTTAGCTCTCTGATTTTGTAGAGACTTCACTGCTGCTATGCATGGCTGCATTTAAGTTTTTTTAAACTGAGACCACAAAAAGAGGACCGTTCTTCCTTCTGAGAAGAGAAACCAAAACCCTGTGTGTGAAGCAAAAAAAAAACTGAAAAAAGTTGAGGGCAAAGGGAAAATATTAATTTAAAGTCACTTTTTAATATTTAAAAATCGTCAGCCTTAACGTTTGGTATTTAGAATGGTTAAATCGAGGTGCCTACACTTAATTCTCATCTACAAACCTAAATAGCAAAAACGGCGTCGTGTTAATTAAAGAAAAGGCATCTGAAAGCGAGAGTAAAAGAGCAGAGAAGTATATAAATATCTTACATTAGTGTCTGTAACTGCTTTTATTTGGGAGTTACACCCCCTGGCTGGAAGTTTGTGTGCAATTCCATTGTAACTTTCAGGAATGCCTTTCTACCTGCCAGAACTACCTGGAATTTGATCATGGTTTTACCCTACCTCTCTGTGACCTACTGTGTATTTCTCTATCTTTTACTGTGGTGAGCCACAGCAGACATTATCAAGGGAAACACTATGAAAATAGGTTTATAGAATAATTTGGAGATTGTCAAGTTAATTGAGATAGTTGTAAAAAGTATGTAAAATTGCATTAGTGTCTTGCAGTGTAATACAGTTGCAGGCACATTAGATACAAAGGTATGATTTCTTAAGTTCTGTGATAAAAGGCACCTCATAGTACATTCAGCCTTGACAGAAATACAATAGTAGCATGGATGAAGAAAGCTCTCTGGTGCCAGTGCCCCTCTAGTTGGGCAGTGCTGCTCTGATCTACTTTAGCAGGAGAGATATGATGATGGTGACCTAATAGCTTCAGAACTGTTCCTCTGTATTTACTGCGTGGGAAGATAAAGACATTAAAAGTGTGTTGACTCATCAAAGTCAGGTTGTTAAGTGCTGAGGCCAGCTGTTGACACTTGTGTTCAAGCTGGGCTCATTGTCATATCCCAGCTGGTCAGAAAAAAAAAGAGATCAAGTCTTAGCTGTGCAGTTTGAACAGTCCAGGCTAGCAGCATCCTCTCAAATTGCAAGGTCAACATGCCTACTGCTAATTTTTGACTGATTGCCCAGGGCAACTCTCAACAGCAGAAAAGCTGTAGCAAGAGCAGAGTCACACAGAAGAGAAATGACTGGAGAGTGAGGCTGGAATGGGGGTGGGGGTTCAACTTCCTCTTGCTCGATCATGTGGCAGTGTAATGGCAAAGTTCTAATAATTCAAGAGCCGGGAAATATCAGGTACTTATCATGACAAATACAGTTTAATCAGGATTAGACAGGGCTCTAAAGTGTGCAGTTGTGTAATGGACTGGAATGATGGGTGTGAGATTAAGCAAATGGATGGAGTGGGAAGCGGGGGGGGTGGAAGGAGTTGTTTTTGGACCAGCAGCATTCCAGAATAGATTAAAGCAAGCCTTGCTTGCCCTCAGTTTGTTTTTAACTCCTCCTTTCTCGGCATTATTAGTTATAATCCTGTGGTGTGAAGGGGAAAAAAGTTAAAGTGAGTCACTTGTTTGTCTTTACATTAGGCTACAGTCAGTATCTGTGCAGCAGAGCTCCAGTTAAGGCTGTTTCAGGGTGGAGCACAGGGGTTAGGTGGTAGTGTGGTCTGGTGGAATGGACAGGGAGACAGTCTTCCTAGTTAGCGATCAGACAAGACTGTTTGCCTTGTAGGCTGATCTGTGTGGTTAGTGTTCTAATCCTTGAAGCTGGGCTCTTGCAAGGCATTGTGGCCTGTGTAGAAGCTAAAAGTGAAGCTATTTGAAACCATAAGAGTATAAAGCTTACAAATGAGAGCCCCTTCTACCCTAACCTGAAGAAGAGCCTTAGGGACACTTTGTTACTGTTGCGAATGGGATCTCAAACTCTCAATGAATGGCTGAATGTGTTCGTACTGTTCAAACTTCTGACTCGGGTTTGAAAGATTTGAGCTTGGGAACTGATGTCACATTTTGACCTGAAGCTGTCGCAGTGCCAAAGCCATTGTAAGACAGGATATATTTTATTTCTATGTCTAGTAATACGCTTCATAACTAAGTAAAATTATTAATCAATTTTGATCTGCTCACACTATTGAAGAATTAAAAAAAACAGTCCTATACATTGCACACAATCCTTTAAGCAAAGAGCACTGTTTAAACAGACTCTATTTGTGAATATGGCAGGATGTGATTTTAGATAGACTCCTTGACCAATGTGCTCTTTGCGTGCCTCTACAGTAAAAGCTGGATAAATTTCAGCAAAGCTGTGGTATACGATAAAACACATATTCCTTCTTAAGTGGTTGGAACACATCAGGCATTGCATACAGAACAGAAGCTTCTAGTTTCGTTAGCATGACACTTGGTCAATTAAAAGTTATATTTAGCTGGTAAGTGAAGTCCACTGGCCGGGAGAGTGTGTTCAGTGAAGATCAAAGATCGTCTTTGCCCCGGAGGCACGCTAGAGAGCCAATTGAGTTTGGGGTCTGAGGGGATCGTGTTTTTGGGAGACTCTGACCTTGCAGTGCAGCCTGGAGAAGGGTGGCGCTCCAGTGCCTCCTGACTGGGAGGACTGGGCTCACAAAGAAAAGATCTCCCTCCCTAATGTCTCTCCTAATAGTAATGATCGCCTGTAAAAATCCAATAGTGATCATTTCATTATGTCTTATTAATGAGTAGGCAGGTGGCCTGAAAGTAAGAACTAGAATCACTTTTAACATTCTTTGTGAAGCTTAGGAAGTTTGGAGTTGAACAGTAAAACTTCTGTCCTGTTTTTTGTCAGTATATTTAATGTCTTTGTTTTTATTTGGACTGTTATATGGGTTCCTGGGCATTTTAAATAATTCTTTGTGGTTCTTTATAGGTCAATTTCACTTGTACTGACTACCCTAAGAACCAAGCAGGAGAGGCTCTTTAGATATTCCACTTTTCTCATTTCATGTTGACCTCTTTATTTTTTGATCATGGAGGCCACTACCAGTCTAGTTAGACTAAGCCTTGAAGAATATATTTTCTTTTTTCTTCTTGCAAATTCCTTGTGTCTTAGTGCTTCAGAGAGTGTTGATGAATAAATGGAAAATAAAAACCTGCTTTGTCTCCAGCTCTCCAATAAATCAGGCTTCTTTTCCTTTTAAAATGTCCAAGGTTGCAATTTATGTTTGAGCTTAATAACCCGTTACTAAATTAATCGTGCTGGGGTTTTGGCTGGGAGGCTGTGTTCTCAGGGATTCTGTGAACTCTGTAAAAAATGATCTTGCTGCTGCTGCCCAGAACTGAAGGTACAAAAACATCAAGGGGTTCCGGCCGAGGGGAGGAAATTTCATACTCTGTCGCTCCAAGCTGGAAAGCTACCTTAATTGCTGCAGAGTTCACTGTAGCCCTCTGTAACCTGCTTGGTGTAGTTTCCTTTCCCTCCTGTACAGTCACTGATTTTTTTGCTGAAGTGCAGAAGAGCTGTTCTGTGTAAACAGTGAATCAGCGTGTGTACAGCAGCTAGGTCACTTGCTTACTGAACCTGGGCTACCCTTGTCTTTGTTTTAATTTGGAATCACTCTTTTATGCGCTGCAGTTTTGGGGTGGAGGACTGTTTGCAGGCATACTGTAGTCTTGTGCAGATTTCATGATGCAGCAAATGACCCAAAGCTCAAATCAGTTGTCCCCGTGCCTCTCCTAATGTATTCAGGTTCGGCTGTGGAGCTTCTTCAGCTCTGTGAAGGAGACCATCGTGGCTCTTATCCCTCAGAGGTCTCCATGTATTCGAACCAGACGCCCTAAAATTGCCGCCGAGCTGATGTTTTGGTGTTTTTAGGGAGGGAGAGATCTGTACCCACACATCTTAGTTCATCTGTAAATACATGGACATTCACACCTTGTTCATCCTGGGTGGAGCGCAGAAGCAGAAGGAATAAGTTACGCTTAGGCTCTGTGGTGCCTGACCCTTCCCTGTGAGCTTTCATCACTTGTAATTTGTTCTGCAGGAAGACGTGCTTAGTCAACCCTGTGCAAGATTCAAGGTTTTGATGCCACTCCCAACATTCCCATCCCTGTGAATGAAGGACATTTTAAATGATGGTGATGGTGGCTTCAGTTGTGAGAAGGGTTGGGATCAGTCCATAGAAGAGTGATCCATTGCCTTTGTTTGGTGGCTGCTCTCTTGCGGTGCCCCTCTTGCAATTACATGTGAGTTTCCAGACCGGGGCGGATCTTTTCAACCCTGCTAGCTTACAGTGCTGGGTTTTTCCTGGGTTAAAAGTGGCATGTATGTTGTTTGTTGTATGTTGTTTTGCGTCTTCGGTCGAAAGGACAAGTGTGCAAAGGGTTGCAGTCCCATTTGGTAGCCACCTTTCTTGTGCTTAAGTGTCAGAGTTCTAGATTTCCGACCAGAGGTTTGTGGCTACAGAATAGTCTTTTCTTTTTTAAAACGGTGGGCTGATTCATTTCTTTCATTCTTTCATTAATCTCGCCATGTAAAAGGGCCCGCAGTCAGGAAATGGGCCTCCTGTTAAGTTAGCATCACTTAGGAGAAGACTGCCTGGCCACTGTGCTTCCTGTGGCATTTAAAGTTGACTGTTTTTCAGTTGCACCTCCTCAAAGATCCCCACTTAAGCAGGAGCCTTCAGAGCTGGTAGGCTGTGCTAACTCTGCCTTTTCAATCCATTTCTCGTCACCTTAGACATCCATAATTTACAACAAGCGCTTTCTGGAAAAGTGCTGGTATGAAAGTCAGCTTTAGAACAGTGTTTTTTTTAAAGCAGCTGCCAGCTGTGCCCAAATTTAGTTACCAGCTATTGTGTTCTTTCTTTCTCGGGGACAGTGGGGACATGGGCTTTTGCTCTTCCGAGAGATTTTCACCCTTGTTCCTTGTTTTAGTGCTCAGTTTCTCAAGCCTCTGCAAGAAGTCCCTCTTTATTTCCACGCAGGTTTTGAGTTGATCCTCCCAGTTTCAGTGACTAGGCTGTGGTGTCGTTCCCAGAGTCTTGGCTCTGAAATTCAGGTCACTGTCTATATTCCCTTCAAATTTAATCTGTATAATAATAGTCACTATCACCTCTGAACCATTCGGTGTTGTTTTATTTACCTCTTTCCAGACATTTGCACGTTAAATGTATGTTGAAATAGTGGGAGCCTGAGCTATTGTATTAAACTTTGTAAAGAAGGCTCAGGTCTTTGGTGCTTTGCTTTGACACACCAGCAAATGCAGTTGATTGGAGACCTAAACCAATAAACAAGATATTACTCACCTAATACAGCCTTGCTTGTTAGTTCAGAACTCTTGAGTTTTGTGCAGAAACCTCATTTTTAAGACTCTCAAACGGACTGATCTTGCAGGAAAAGGGGAATTTTTATAACCGAGCGCAGTGTAAAACATGTAAGAAATAATGGTGTAGTTTGAATGGAAAATCTGTCATTTTTATTAACCTTAATTTTCACTTCTGAAGCGTGGTCTTCACACTGATTTTTATTAAATCGTTCTTTTCCTGTCCTAGATGTGCGCAGGTTGGTGCCACTTTATGTTAGAGACGTGATAGCTTGAGTCCCAGACGTAGCCCCTTCCGAGGATTTTAAGAACCGGAGGTGAGCTGGATCGTGTTGACTTGCCAAGAACCGTGGTCTAGTGTGCATTGATTTCCCAAGCCAGGCCGAGGCCCTGGGTCTCTGTGCCACCCCGGGGCAGCCCGGGTGGCGGTTTGACTGCCTGCCTGCCTCCAGCTAGTCCCCTGTGATTAAAAGACCAGCCGTCGGAGGATGTGATGTCTTGTGCTGAGGGATTTCAGGGGCTGCCAGGGCGAATCAGAAGGAGCTGCAAAGTGAGCGTTCCTGACAAAGTGAATATAGTAATTAGGGCTGATCCACTGGCATCGTGCCCGCTCTGGCTGACTGGCGTCTTGCACAGTTAATTATAGCTCTTTCTAACACGACACAAGGATATTTACCAGCGAGACGGTGAGAAAACCCAGCGTGGAAGCCTCTCCAGTGAAACAAGCTATTGATTTAAGAGGCGTTCCCTGTAATCCGCTCTGACTCCGGGAGCACAGATGGAGGCAGGGGGGGAGCCGAGTTTGACTCCTGACGTCACGGACTGGGCTCAACGAGCAGGGCCATTGCAGGCAGGTAAAGCTGAAACCCGTCCGCCACCCCACTGTGCACCTGGGGTGTGTACAGGGCCCGTGGGCGCGCGTGGCGGCCACAGCTCCTCACAGCCCAGACCTGTGCGGCCCAGGCAGGAGCCATTGCTGACCAGAAGGAGCTGAACGAGAGGCAGGTTCTTGGTAGCTCTTCCTTTTCTTAAAGTGGCTCCGGTCCGTTTCTACTGCATGCTTGTTGGGATCACAGTGGGGAGGAATTTTAAAGTAAAAATAAAATTAGAATAAAAACACGCAACTGCCAAACAAACAGTAATTTAAAGATCACCTTAAAATTAAATTTTAACTCCTAAGAAGGGTGTTTCCCGTCTTTATACAAGTGCTCCAAAAAATGTGTAGTTGTTGGAGTCACTGTGGGCTCATCTCTGTTAAGCTAATTAGACCTTAATAACATCATCAGGAAGTGTTCCAGCAGATCAGTAAATGACCCTCTTCTTGTGACTCCCTCACACCAGCCATAAATCTGACTTCACAACACTAGGGGTCCCTGTGAAGACTGAGAGTGAGTGGAGATTTTACAGATAACGCAGCTCTTATGGGAACATTCCCACGCCAGACTGTCGGGAATCTCAAATTTCCATCTCTTAAGCTATTTTTTTTAAATCTTATTGATGATGGTGCTGATCATTAAGAGGTGAGGCCTTCACTAATGGAAAAACAGCTCACTGCACTGACTCATCACTCGCCAGTCTTAGCTCGCTCATTCTGGATGGGTAGCTGATTGAATACGGTATAAATAAAGACGGATTTCACAGATGGTGCCTTTTCAGTGAAGTTCTACAATGCACAGTAAAACTCTTCAACCTCATTTTCTTTCCTGGTGTCCTGGTTTTCAAGAAGGACTTTTGTTATCCTTTGGTGACAGAATTTCAGCAGGGCTTTCTGGAGAACCTAAGTCCTGTTGCAACCAACATTCTGTGTTGTCTTGAAGGTTTCCTGATGTTTTGTGACTTTATTTGAAAAATACCTGGAAGAGTTACGGGTGCAATATCGTTAGTAAGTTGCCTGGGGACCTATGTGGAAGGACAGAGTGGCATCGGTGCCAGAGAGGGGGAAGGCCTGAGTGCCAGCTGAAGGGAAGCATGGTCTGGGGTGGCCCCACCACTCGTTCTGCACCAGTAGCTCATCCGCAGGGGAATTACTGAGCTGGCTTACGGGTGGGAATCTCGACTGGCCAGACAGGAAGAGCTCAGATATTAAAATCCTTCCTTAGGGGTGGAATCTGTGAACGTGATCTGAACATCATGCAGGAATGTATGAGAGATGATCAAGGTTGAAACTTGCACTTGTGAGGTTCTGACTTGTGAGTCTTAGTGCATCAGTTCCATTGACCTCAACTGTCCAAACAAAATTGTTCTTGGTCCTTCCTTTGCACGTTGATGAAGTTGCCTTTTTCCTTGCTGTCAGCTCTTATCAGAGAGACTGCAGTAAAGCATTTCGTTAACTGTGATTGAAACTGTTTGTTCAGTGCTCGCTTTCTTAAAAGTGAAGTACTCTGAAACAGCATTTGGCATGCTTTTATCTCTGCAACTGTTGCTAATACCATGCTGAACTTATGCCATTAACTATACAGTATTCAATAATACTAAACTGAACAACTGAGGCACATAGCCAGCGTGTTTCACTTGGGAATTAAAGTTCGGTCTAAGGTCATGACTCTTAAACGTTAAGACTTACTTAACGTTTTAGCTGGACCTTTATGTGTAATGTAATGTGGTACCATGGAGTGCTGCTGCTGCCTTAGGAGTGTTCAGGCAAGATTGTGCCCTGTCTAATCAGGAGAATTCAAAGAAAATCCATCGCTTCTACATTCAGTCATGAAGCAATAATCAAAATGGGTTTGTAATACTTAACCCAGTAAGAATGAGAAGCTTAAAGTTTCATGGTCTCAGAGGTGTTGATGTTGAAGGCATAGCTAAAGTTTAACGCACTGTCTTTTTTTATTGTGGTACTCAGGCGCCTGTCTGAAGTCTCTGTTTTCATGCTCATATGGCAGTTGTCTCACGTGATCCTTATCTAAATGTTTCAGTTAGTTGGAAGGCTCTCCAGCTAGAGGAGCAGATCTGCGGCATTCTCCCTCTTCATCCCTGAAGAGAAGAAACTAGCGTGTCCACTGGGCGGTGATGGCGTTGAAATGCCCTGACTGTTTTATTTTGAGGATTTTAAGCTCTGTTATTTGATGCACTGGTGCAGCGCATATCTGCCTAAAGCGTTGGGGTCCATCTGGTCTGCTAATACTGGCTTGACAGTAAAACAGAAGTGACAGCTCTTGAATACAAGCCATGTCCTCTTCCCCTGGGACACGTCATTGGCTGCCTTTCTAAAGCCCTCCTCAAGAAGCTATTTGCTCAAGGAGGGAGCTAACCTGCCCACCATGGGGCCACTCTACCACTGCTCTCTGCGATTGACTTCCTGCCTTCCTGTCCCGCCCACATGCGGCTCTTCCTGGGGCTCGGCCAGTAGAGCTGGTCGTTGTGCTCCAGACACCACCGGCTCGAACCTGGGCTCTGCCGCTGCCCGGCTGTGACTGGGGCTACCCAAGACTCAGCGCACACCCGGCTGGGCTGAGTCCCCTGCTCTGCGGGGGGTTTCTTTTTGCAAAAACATGAATGATTTAAGTATGAAACAGCCAAGCATGTCTTTTGATGAGACCTGTACCTACACAGTCACTTGAAAATGTATAACATATCATACTGCACATCACAACATGTCCCTCTAATGAAGATACATCTGGAATATAAAATTGGGCCTTTTCTTGAATACCGTCTTCTGTCATTTTATATGAAATTCAGTCTGGAATGGATCTTACGTGATCAAGATAACATCTTTATATGTTCTTGATATTTTTAGTGTAGGGGTTAGCGTTGTTAACGGTGGTTATTCTTGAGAACTGCAGAGCCAGACTTTAAACAGCGTTAAAACTCCTGTGTCAGTGTGGAAAACTACTACAGTGCAGCGCAGCATGTGGCTTTCCTCTAGGTCATATTCTTTTAATAGTTTCCACCTTTTATTTGTGTTTTGCTAAGAGACGTTTTATGGCCAGCCTTACTGCAGTGGGGTAGTCTCAGAGCTTCAAGGAGTGAAGACAGTGTAGTGGGCCTGTGACGTTCAGCTCCTCGGCCTTCCCTGCTCGTCCATCTTTCATACTACACAAGCTCCTATTGTGCAGCGTGCTGTTAAAGATGTAGAGTGACTTTCCATTTTCATTTGAAACTAGGAAGAATGTGCGGAATTTGCCTTTCTTTGTTGGAAGGGAGTTTATTAGCTACTGGAAGTGGGAGGGCAGTAGAAAAGGGAGATTGTGTCCTTTGCGTCGCCTGAAAAGCTTTGCCTTTAAGATATTCAAAACTACAGAATATTGACTTCTCCTGCTTTGCTTATTGCCTTTTGTGCTGCAGGTCTCTTTGTAGCGCATGTACAGCTGAAACCCTTTGTTGCCCTTTACCAAGGTAGAGCAGTCCTGGGTCTAGCAGCTCCCTGCGCTTTGGACAGAAATGTCCACTGCCAGTGAAGGCTCTCTCTCAGAGTACAGGCTGAATTTCCTTTTGGGAGCGAGGAATCATGGGCCGCTAAACTGGCTCCCCGGCGGCAGCCCCCTCTGGGACTGTCTCGGGCGTCTCTGGTGAAAGGCCTGGGCCATCAGTCTTCCTGTGTCTGCCCCGATGACAGCCGATCCGTCACGGTCCTTTTGCCTTCTCAGTTGCTCGCGGTCATTCCAAGCAGATAAGAGCACTCTAGTCCCTGAAGCCGCCTGCACTACACGGTGTTTTCACGTGGCACTTGTACGACATCACACCTGGAGCACGGCAGGCTCGTCCTGCCTGGGCTTGTACAGAGAGGGATCTTGTCATGGTTAAACCCCCTCGTACACGATGAGCATCTTCTGCCGTACTGTTAAAAAGTTTGTCTCGTGTTAACAAGGTGTGTATCAGTACGACGGGGGTTTCTGCTGTTTCTGTTTTCACACCTTTTCTGCTCTTTTTCAACAATTTGCTAAAGAGATGAATGCACCTTGGTGAGAAATGTGTTAATGAAGCGAAAGTAGTGTGATGTGTCTTTTGTTCGAACTAAAAAATGAAGTTTTCTAAAGTTTGCTATACCTTGCTTTATTTTTGGACAAGCAAGAGAGTGTGATCATTTTAATACACAGTAGATCTAACTATGTTTTGTTGGTTGTCACATTATGATTGCTTTGTGCAGCTGTGTTCATGTGAGACACAATAAAGGTGTTGCACTCCTGCTTGCATGGACTTTCTTCAGTCTGCTTGAAAATACGAAAGTAAGGAGAACATTTAAGAGCACAAGAATGTTGCAAGCGAGAGGCTAGCCAGCCCTTGATGAAATTTCATCAATTTCCCTACGGGATTAATAAAGTATTATCTATCTATCTTCTGACCTGTGAGGTTGTTGGTAGCTTGTTGATCCAAGGAACCCAGCCAGGCAGAAAGACGCCAGGGTATTGCCTTCAACAACATGAGCAGATAGCTTGTTCCATACTTCTACAACCCTTTGGGTATCTCTTGTTCTCAGTTTTAAACACTTCCATGAAATGTCCACTGTTCGTATTTCAGTGCTTATTCTAGAGAAGTCCACTGGGATGACTTTGTCAGTGCCTTTGAGGCTTGTGTGTATACTTGTATCACTGTTCAAGACTGAAAAGATTCTGTTTTTCAGCCTGTCAGTGCAGGACATTCCTTTAAACCCAGAATATTTCTGGCTGATCTTCTCTGTACTGATTGCAAGGCAACAATACATTTTCTATAACATGGTAACCCAAATTGCATGCAATTTTCTAAAGCTATGCTAGTGAATTATACTTTTGTAACTCAACATCTCTTGATTTAAAGATATTTTTTTTTCTGCAGCAACAGCTTGTAAACCTTACCAAGTTCTCTATCTGTAATGGAGTTGGGCGGATGGTTTTAACAGATTCTAGATACAAAGCAGAAAAGCAGGAGGGAGAGAGAAGACCAGTAGCTGGCTGTTATGTACAACCCCACATGCCTGCTTTCAGTGTTGCACTGTTGTGTAAGCTGATTTTGCTGAGCAGTCATTTGGCATGAGAAGTAAAAATGTAAGCAGTAACAACCATAGACAAAGTAGGACGAGACCCAGAAGAACTACTACATCTCATTTAGTAGTAAAAAGAATTTTTTTTCCTATTTTGATGTGAGGCACAAAGAGTAAACCACGTCTAGTGTGTGTGTCCTGGCTGGGCCTCGGTCTCCTGTGTACGTGGGGACAAGAGCTGGGAGCTGGGCTGCGATCGGGTGTCAGTTGTCGGCGGGTGGGGGCTGGGCGGCCTCAGTCTTTGAGGGGGGGGTTGTAGTCAGGGTCATCCCTCAGTCATCACTTCCCTGCTGCAGCAGGGCCTTGTTTACCCAGGGTCTGCTTACACACATCAACACTGAGGCCTGCCCACCCCAAGGCAAGCTGGAGAGGAATACTGCGTCCTGCAGCCAGGCGTTCATCCTCCATTCCTTTCACAGTGGACTCAGCACAAATTGAATTCCTTAAGAAATCCTCAAGTTTTGTTTTCTTTCCTGGATTGACAATATCTTATCTATTAGTCTTTTACTACAGCTTAGCTTTTGGTTGCTTCAGTTCTTAATTGAGCTAATATAACATGATCACTCAGATTAGGCCAGACCTAAAAAAAAGGTTGTTTAGACATTTCACAGCAGACTCCAATTTCTAGATCTTTAAAACGGTGGAAAAGATCAGATTAAGGTAATTGGTAATTGTTTGTCCAGTTAAGCCTTTAATGAAGTGCTTGAGAGCTCAGCTAGAAAGACCAGGCCAGACGCCTGGACAGAGCGAGGAGCAGACTTTTCAAAGCGGATTCTCAGGGGTGTACACAACATCCTTCCCTAATATCGCTGAATGATTTTGGGGGTTAATTATTCATGCTATGTGGATCCTAGAGCAGCCTTGCGCTTTACGTCTAATAATCTTCAGACGTGGAAATTGATAGAAGCGAAGCAATCCTCATTCATAGTGACATACAGGCAGAGGGGAATTGGACGTTAGGAAAGCTGACAAAGAAATGGATAAATGCCAGAGCTCTTTACCTTGTGCTCGGGATCTATAAAATAATTACAAAACAGCATCTGTTATCCTCACGTGCAACTTGGTGAAATACAGTAGGTGAGGAGTTCTGAGATTAATCAGTGTAGCACAATAAGTAAAGGAGCTGGCATCATGTAAGCTATAAACCTTATTTGTTAAGTGTCCTCTTTCTAATGTTGCTGGTTTTGTTCAGTGTAGGTTACATGCTAACGCACTGTTTCCCTAGTACACTGCCCCTGCAGACAAGACATACGAAACCGTGATGTAACACTAATATGAGTCCAGTTATTCTTCTGCAGTGCAGAAACTGGGAGCATGTAGTGTCAATCGAAAGGGCAACAGAGGAACGTCCCTTCAGAAGGTGAGAAAGAAGCAGGGAAGGAAATGACGTGAAAACACTGTAACCGGGGCTCTTATTCTGTTTTTTCATTTTTAAACGATCTTTTAGAGCTGCGATCGACTGACATGTCGATCATATCTTCTTCGTGAACTTTTCATCTTATTATGTAAAGAGCGAAAGGAGTAGATGTACTTTTGTGATGCTATCATCTGTTTTCTAAAACAAAAAAAAACCTGTTTGGCAACTCCAAAACAGGTTTTTGAACGAACGGGCAGGGTGCCCCTGCTGCAGCCTTTTGTGGGTGAACCCACACGGCAGGAGTGAAGGCGAATAGGGTCAGTGATTCTTTTCTTGTGTTATGATTAAGAAGCAACATCAAATCGTAATCCATTAAAATGCAGCAAGAGACACATGGAGTATCGACAGATAACGTTGGGGTCTGGAACAGTGCTCTTGCACGGTTGCCTGTAGATGTGCAGGGCTTCACACCTGCCTCGGCCTGTGAGTTAAGTACAGTTCACTGCCTCTGAGGAATTAAGTGAAATTCACCTCAGGGTGAAAAGCAGGGACTGCTAAGAACCTGACTTTCTTACTGGACTTTGTGCCGCCAGAAGTGCTGAGGTCTGGTGGCGGTTGACTGGAGATGACCTCTGACCTCTTCCACCATTGGCCAGTCCTCTAGTATCTGCTGATTTCTTCAGCGTCGTAGGTGGCGTGGCTGCAGGCAATTAGTTACGCACAGGTTGTTATTTTTCCCAGAAGCTCCATGACTCAGTGTGATTATAGTTTACTTATGGTTGTAATGGAATTTTTTACTTTGCTGAGCACAGTACCTCCACTATTTCAAAGTGATAATATTGTTTCTTTTTTGGTGGATAAAACCAAGGCAAAATTTTCCACACACGTCTGCAGTGGTTTTTCACCTGGAGCCACCTTTCGTGGCGGTGCGAGGGGATTATTGAGTGGAAGAACAGTGGTGGAGAGCAGACATGGTTTCTAACAAACAATCCAGATTTACTAGTTGTCATATTTTACGAGTCAAATCTGGTAAAGATCAGGTAAATTAAGCGCTGCCATCTGCACGGGCTGGCTTTGAACTAGTGAGACTATATTTACTTTTTGAAATGACGTGTTGTAGAAAAACGATGCTACTGTCGCTTGAAAGGGCTGTAATTTCTCTCATCTGCTTCTCAAAATAGTCATTGGGAGCAGTGAAGTAAGCGCATGCGATGCTTTTACACAAGATAACCTGCAATCTGCTTTACACAGTACAAGAGCTGTGTTATGTAAGTGGAGGTGTGTTCATGCAGCAGAAGTGGTGATCTTTAATTCCCGAAACGGACTCTAGCCTCCTGCAGGCCCTGGGCAGCAGTGCAGCTGTCCCGTGTGTGAGGAGTGTGAGAGTGCGCGCGTGTGTGTGCGCCAAAGCAGTGTCTCATTCCCAGCTTCTTCAGTTTCTCATTACTGCAGCCTTGCTCTGATGAGTCACTGTCTGTGAATGCAGCCATCCGTGGACCCGAAGAGTGACGTTAATGTGTTTACTCTGTTTGTTCTCCAAATTATAGCCGGGCAGCCTGACCTCCTAATGGAGTCCAGGGCCCTCGTCCTGCCCCATTATTCCCTGCCTGTAGTTACTGAAGCTCGCACTGCTTATTAAGTTTCCCATGGTGTGGTGGTGACACTGGCGAGATCTTTCCCTGCTGATACTGTGGGATATGGTGCGTCTTTTAAGCGTTTCTCACAGTGCCTCGTGGGCTGCTTAGCCAGCAAAAACCACAGACAGCACAGTTAACTGTACGCACTGGCTCACGTGTTAGGCACACACAAGGTACAGCCGTCTCAGGTTACTGGTAAACTTGCATGTCTGTTTTGTTGTTTTTGTTTTCAGCCTGACTTGCTCTAAGGAACGATCCAAGGACAGGCTGTTTTTCAGGATCCCACTGGGATCCTTCCTGACCTTAAGCGCGTAAGAGAGCTCAAGAACTTTCATAATAATCATTGCTTACACTTATACAGCACTTTTCTGGACACTCCACTCAAAGCGCTTTACAGGTAATGGGGATCTCCTCCACCACCACCAGTGTGCAGCCCCACCTGGATGATGCGCCAGTCCGCTCACACACAGCAGCTCTCAGTGGGGAGGAGAGCAGAGTGATGAAGCCAGTTCAGAGAGGGGGGTTATTAGGAGGCCATGATTGGTAAGGGCCAATTTGAAATTTTGGCCAGGATGCCGGGGTTACACCCCTCCCCTTTACCCTCCAGTTTCTTAGATGTTGTGTAGAGTAAAACCTTAAGTCTCATGCTGCAGTAATCATTTTTCTTCTGTGAGGGTCACTTAAAATGAACCACTATTGAATGTTATGTGCGTATTATTCAGTCTTTATTTTGATCTTTTTTGAGAAGTACACCAGAAAGCATTGTTGTTCAAGCCCGGTTCAGTTTTTGTCCTGTTCAATTTTGGGGAAGAAAAAAAGAATCCTGCCAGAGCTCAGTTTCTATCTAAAGGTGTTACTGAAAAACTCTGGCAGTCCTCTCTAACCCCGATTCCGAATGGCCTGTGCGTGGCTGTGGTTTGACTGCTTCACAGCTGCTGTTGTGGATTAAACATTAAACAGCTATACCGTATTTATTTACTGTTCCCGGCTCTATTCCCCTCCAAGCGAGAGTGGCAAACTTGACACATCAGTTGCTGCCTCCTGTCCCTGACATTAACGACCCCGTTTTCAATAGCGATTTGAAATTATGAATAGCTGATGGTTTAAATTGATGTTTTATGCTGAACGTTGGCTGTAATTTGCCCTCTGAGAATAGAGGTACTGAGAAACAGATGTTTTTTTTTGCAGTAACAAATTGGCGTGTATGTGCAGTCTTGGCACTGGGGCGCTTTCGCCTTCCATGTGGTAGCGAGTGTGCTGGCCGGGATGGGGGTCTTCCCTGTGGATGGCTGTGTCTGTTCCAGCTGAACCAGAGCTGTACCATGGTACTGTAGCTATGCTATGCTGAGGGTTCCTGAGGAAATGAATTTGCGAAACATCACAGCCACTATGGGGGTCTGCGCGAGGTGCTCGCTGCGGCCTGATGGGTTGGTGCTTCGACGCAGTCCGGCCCCACTCCTTCTCCCCTCCGTGCCCTGTCCTCTCTGCCCTCTCAGGCTAGGCTTCGTGCTGATCTGGCGGGCTGTTTCCTTTCTGTTCGCTCAGATACACAACAGCAGAGCTCCAGGATCTCCGTGGGAGAACCGGGCCTCTCTCGGGGATCGTGCTTTTAAAGCCCTTAATTTTTTATTTGTATACCTTGTTGATTATTTGGAAGGACCTATTGTAGTTTCGGAGGCTGAAATATTTCTGACATATTCTAACGGGCTGTTTTTCCAGGATCCCACTGGGGTCTGAGTGGTTGAGGGTCTGTTGCTTTGGTTTCCTTGACGTCTCTCCTCTAGGACAGATGAGCAAACCTAAACTTGACCAGAAAAAAACCCATTTCCATCACACTGGTTTAAGTGTATTTCCTCTAATAGGAAATGCTTGGTCTTTCCCGGCTCTTGACCCCCTGAGTATTGTGCAGGAACCCCCCCGGCTCTATGCAGACCTTACCCTGCTGGTTATTCCCTTAGCCTGGGCTTCTGTTCAGCCCCCCCCCCTCCCGCCCCACTGCTACACTGAGGCATGGCTTTTGCAGCTCTGCACTATGGCTCCAGTTCAAAGACAACCAGGAGTTGTGGCCCCTTCCCTCTCTGGAGCCTCCACAGGAAACAGCTTTTCCATCCCTCCTCAGGCTTTGCTTCTTGAGCTCGCGATCGCCGCTGTCTCCGCTCGACGAAGGGCTGTGTGTGTGTGTGAGCCTGGGTGAGTGTGAGTGCACATCCTCTGCTGCTTCTGGATGTGCAGAGCTCTCCATAGTAAATATTTCAGCAGGAGCCGATGTTAGTTGCTGAGCGGATGCCTTCCGTGACGTGGCTGCCCCAGCGCCTGCTGTAACGTTTGCGCAGTGAATTAGCTGTGCACTTCCTCTCCTTCTCTCTTATACTCCTTATCTCTCCCTTCCTCCTTTGAAGTTTTTGGTGCTTTTGTCTCCTCGGTTTCTTGTAAATGTTTTCTCAGTTCCAGGGAGCTGGTCCTATCAGTTGCGCAAGTCTTACATTCAGGTACTCAGCTGTAAAATGTGTAGGAGCTCAAGGAAACCAGTCAGTAACCAACTGTTTTGGCTTTTGTTCTAAGACTAAAGTTAGGAATTGCAGACCGCAGAACGGATGTGCAGAAATAGAGTAGACACCAAGGAAAGATGTTGGAGTTTAGCATTCCAAACAATCAGCGGATTCTGTGTTTGAGGTAGAACATCTTATTTTCGAGGAACGAAAGGGGCCAGTTCATGATTGCAGCTCTGCGAGCACGTCTCTCCCAGGTTCTGGCTGCGCTGAAGGTTTGGTGTTCTGCTCTGTTTCTTCACTGAGCTACACTGAGCACCTCTTTTCACTGTAGACCTTAACTGTGGCTGAGCTGTCTTCAGCTTAGAGCTCAGCTGTGCTCTCCCCAGGCAGACTTAAGTGCCTTGGCAGCACCTACTTGGGAAAATTCCAGTAATTAGCCTTTCATACCAAATAAGGGAGATTACTGAACTGTTACAGTAAAATTACTTTGCTGCTCTTTTGAAGAAGTCTATAAGCCAATTGTATTGCTATTAAGGAAGATCAGTTATTGAATACTACAACAAAATGAAATCCTCCATGCCAGATGGTTTTACTGCTTTAAAAATGACCTCCACTTTTTCCTATGTGTGTTAATCCAGTCAAAGAGATGCTGGACGTTACAGAAGCCTCCACTGACTAATTTGGTAGGCAGGGGCACCGGAGGAGTTTTGTAGCATTTGAGCCATGCGGAGACCGGATTTGTTCAGGTGTCCCTGCATCTTTAATGTGAGTGCAGTGTTCTGCAGGCTGTATGTAGATGGCTGTGCATGTTGTGGGTTGGAGAATCAAAGATGTGTGCTTTATATTTTTCTCTACCTTCCCCGATTTGCATGGCTGCATCGCAGGTTTTGTCCTGAAGCAATCTCTATAAATAGTCCCTCAGTAGCTGGCTGCCAGGCAGACCTGCTCTTCAGAACTAATTGCAGGAGAACAGTTTTTCCTGTTTTTTTCCCTTTGTTCCTTTGCTTTGAACCCGACTGTCTGGAATCTCATTCCTGTACTTTCACAGTATCGACAAGGCTTTTAACCATTCACTTGGCAGGGAAGAACATTGAATTGGGGCCTTGAATTTTTTTGGTTTACATTTTTGATTAGTGTGCAAATTGTAATCAGCTCTGAAACTCTGCTGTCATTTCCAAAAGTGCCCCATTGAGCAGTCTTTGTACGTTTCTGTTATTCTTGACAGAATTTTGTAACAAAGCTCTTTTTCGATTACAGTTTTAATTTGGTAACAGTAAATATTTCTGCAAATTTCTCACAAATTCTCATCCTTGTGTCCTGGGCTTCTCTGCCCCAATGCCAGGCCTTCTGTTTTACTCTTTTCCATGTGAGACAGTCTGCTCTGATCGCTGAGCCGACTTGCCAGGTACAGTCCTTGTCAGTGTCTTCAGATGACAGCGTTTTGCCCTACATGTGTGCAGAAATGAGTCGACTCCCCCCCTTCCCTGACGAGATCTGTAAGGAAAGGGGCAGCGAAAGGGACAGCAATAAAGCTCAAGACCCATAACTAACTAATCGCTAGTTTTTAAAGGCTGTTAGAAAGCAAAGTTAACATTTAGCACAGCGACACTTGTGAGCCTAATGAAAGCAGTGTCGGCCGGGCTCCAGGGGGGCAGGTCCTCGGTTAGGTCATTAATCTCGATGTGGGGGTGAACGCGGATTCCGTGAGGCCGAAGGTCCACGGGCTGGTATCGGTGTGCGGCTGAGAACTCTTCAGGCACAGCGGCCCACACTGCTTCCCTTTGTGTGCGCCAGTGGGAGAGTCGTGACCTCGTTCCCAGCCGAGCGTCTGGGGCACCGTGGGTGGGGTGCAGACGCTGGGGGGGTGTCCCAGCTCGGTCCTTCTGACCCCTCTCTGAGCTGGCCCTCTGCCCTTTCCTTTTGTTGTGCTTTATTTCCCACTGACGGCGCGTTACTGACTGACCGGCCTCGTCAGGAAATTTCCTTCCCTTTTTATTTCTCTCTCTCCGCCCGCAGACGTCATCCTAATCCTCCAAACATCCGAGATGTACCATGTAGGACTGCACAGATGAAGCCGATCGCTTTTTTTAGGGTGATACAGACACTATGCAGCTGCGTGTCTGAGAGCTCGCAACTCCCTTCACAACCTGCACATTGTCTGGTATCTAGCGTTTCAGTGTCTGTCTTCAGTCTTACTGCAGGTGAATGAGTGAGAGGAAATGCTATTACAATTACAAGTCCTCAAATTTCTCTGTATATTGAACCTGCAGATGTAGCAGGTAGGAAACTCAGTAAACTGTATATAGCGGTGTGGGTGAATACCTCCATTACCTGAGAGCGGTAAAGATATAAATGGCAAGCCCTGGTGGGGTATCGGAGGGATATTCTTTGCAATATTGTAGGGTGCTCAGAATAAGGAAGAGGGATTTGAGAAGTGAGGAAGAGTGAGAAAGCCGTCATTTCTCTAATCGTGGGGCGCTCAGTGACTTCCAGAGCGAGAAGAGTATTCGTTTCGCGGGAGCAGCCTAGCGGGAGTGGGAAGACACAGTCCGCTCTCGTGATGATAAACTGATGGAGCTGGAGACTGAGGTCCCCCGAGACGAGGGGATGTGTACAAGCGTCTGTGCCCAGCGGTCAGCTGAGAAATTAGGCCGTAAATCTTCTTTCCGGGCTGCTTTAACAAGGTTAGCTGGGGTTCGGTGGCTTCCCAGCATTGCTTTCATGAACCGCTGATGCAGGCTGTTGTTTCTGGAATAATCGGTTAAAGCAGTTAACACTGGGAGCTGAAGAATATCGGGAGCTGTGGAAGGCTGACAGGGCCGCTCCTTAATTGCTCCACTCGCGGGAAGCCCAGATTCCGTTTCCGGCACAATTGAGGGAAAGTGCTGTTTCTCTGATCGTTGGGCTCTCTCCTCATTCATCACAGCTGCCTGCTCTGCTTTGTGTCGCGGCGGTGCTCTGTCGTTCAGGCCCTGGAATAATAAGCAGGGCAGTATCTTTCGAGTCCGTCACATGGGCTGGTACGCCCTGTCGGAAGAATCTGACAAGCCAGGGTCAGCGCTTGGAGCGCCTGCCAGGTGCCGAATTAAATTTAACCTTTTCGACTCTGGTGACTTTGGGCATAAGCGACACATGATGTGGGTGATCAGTTGTATAGCATGGAATTAAGACTGCTGCTGCTTAACTGTTTGATCCGTTGAAGTCTTAGAAGCATTTCGTGAGGATAGAAGACAAACACTTCATTTTGATGCCTCTAGTCTATCCCTGCGGATTCTCTGTAGATTTGGTCAGAATAGGGTATCAAGCATCCGATCCTGGGTTTAGTTGTAGGAATATGGATGGAAAATGAGAGAAAAAGACAAAAACCTTGCTGCTGTTAAAACACAGAATGATTCAAACTGTCATGCAGTGGGAATTTGCTTTTTCAGTGCCTGGTGCACATCTGTGTGTTCTGGTCCTGTGTTTAGTAAAATTAGAATGGAAGAATGTTTACAGAAATCTTAGTAAAGTTCTGTCCATAAAGGATGCCCTGATTTATACATAAAACTATACATGTAAGGCAAAATATACATATGATACCTGTTTTCAAGGCATTCAATTAAATTAAAGTATTGTTGTAATAGTCTAGTGAATACCCATAAGAGGTGCTTGTACTGGAATAGAGAGCTTATTTGTATGAATCCACTGTGCCCTGCACAGATGTCGTGCTTTTCAAGTATAATTTACTCAACGGCATTTCTTCTTTTTCCCCCATTGTGCGCCTTAAAGTAATTCTCCCGAGTTGAAGTGTTCAGTTAAAGAAACAAAGCTCCATTATGTCAAATTACAGTACAGGAGAGAGCTTTGGACACTGCTACAAGAGAGGAAAGAAAAAAGAAAGGCTTGTCTCTTATAAATATTTAAATCAATCATTTCTTGTTGAACGGAGGCTTCCTGGTTGCAGTGGACATGAAAGATGCATTGGGATGAGCTGCTTGCTAATGTAATCCACAATTAAGTGTACCGTGGGGAGGCTGGGAATCATATCAGAAGGATGGTGAGGCTTGCTTCAGGAGTGGTCGGCGAGCAGTGCATTTTCAGTCTTTAGAGGAACAGCTAATTGAATTTGAATTAAGTACACTGACTGGCCTGATGTCTTCGGTGTGGACTTTTTTTGCTGTTGAGGAATGCGGAGCAGACGGCCAGCGAAACGGCTAGTCTGACACGCAGGCTTGCAGAGGAAGGAGCTGACATTCCACCTTCCTCTAAGACGAGGAAAATAAAGAGAGCTCCCTCTCTCAGCAGCCTGCGTTCCCCAGGAGCTAGCACTGGGAGTGATCGTTATGTGGGCAGCTCTGGCCTGTCTGTCTGGCTGCGCCTCTGAGCTCCAGGGCCTGTGGCTGGTGTTTGCCGAGACGGTGTCCGTGAGCCGACGCCCCCCTGCTCCCGCTGCTAGTTCACTTTTGGTTCCGCACAGGAACTTTGAGGAGGCCGATGGCTTGTTTACTCTTCTTCCCACCTGAGCTTGTGACTCTGTCTTCCGCCGCCCGTTTTACTGAGATGTTTCAGCTGGAGGTCATTCTGCGTTGTTAAACTAAAATATTTGCAGATCTTGTGCCGGCTCCTGATGCAGTACATACGCAAAATTTTCCAGCAACTTTACAGCATGTTCAGGAATGTTTTTTTTTGTTTTAAGTAGAAAAAGTATTCCCTCTAGTCATAACAAGTGAACATGAAGCTTCATGACTTGATCCTCTGGAGCTGCAGACAGGTGCTTTATTAATTAAACACAGTATGTCTGTAGACTAACCGAAGGCATAGAATTTAAAACTGAGGTCTTACCAGTTAATCTGGTGAGAAACTTTTCTGTATTCTTCTGGAGTATTGCAACATCTTACTTCCTGATTTAATTTTTGTTTTTTGCCTTTGGGTGTTTTTTGATAGTTTTTACACTATTAGCCTATTTGCTCTGCAAGTTAGCAAATGAAAAAAAAAAGAACAATTTACAAAGTGAATTTCCACTGCAAAATTAAGATCCTTTGCTGGTGTAACCGAAGAATACTTCCCCGCTTTGCTTCCTGTTAATAATATTCCTACGTGCGAAATGAAAAACTGAGTGCTGAGCAAATGGCATGAGTGTAAAAGACGGATTGGAGGAACGGGCAGCGGAGCTGTTTCTCGCATCTCCTGGAGAAGAGGGTCCTGTCAGGCTGGTGTTGTCAGGGAACCTGCGGAGGAGAAGCATTGCGTTCTGGGCTGGTTTCCAGGGCAGGGAGCTCCCCGGAGTGCTAATGGGAGCCTGGTGTTTGCTCCTCTCGGGGGCTGTTTACTTACCGCTCTGTCTGCCTGTGTATAGGCTGCCTGTCCCAGCCATACAGCAGCACCGCTCGCCTGTCTGGATCCCCGGCAGCGGCCTCTGAGCAGCCCCAGTTTATGACACATCTGAGGCACTGCTGGATCCACAGCAGAGCCATCTTTTAGGTCACCTAAAAATAATTATTTTTGATCCTCCTTTTTTTGCACACTATTTGATCATCTTTGAATCTGTTTGGGGTGGCACAGTGGCACGGGGGTTGGCAATGCATCATCGCAGCGCTAAGGTTCAGTTCGGAAACGGTGAGCTGTCAGTGTAGAATTAGTAAGTTCTCCCTGTGTTCACGTTGGTCTCCTCCCAGTCCAAACACATACTGGTAGATTATTGGCTTCTGGGAAAACTGTCCGTGGTATAAGTGTGTGTCTTCTTCTGTGGCTGTGCTTGCCCTGTAGTGGACTGTCATCCTGTCCAGTGTGTGTCCTGCCCCATGCTGGGAAAGGCTCCAACTCCTCAGTCACCCTGTAGTTGATAAAGCAGTGAGGAAATTGATGGATGTATCTTTTTGGTACCTATTTCTACACCTTAATTGCTTTAATAAAGAAGATCTTCAACAATAACTGCAGGCTCACAGGATTTTGTGTGGCTCCACCATCCAATCCGTTTGCTGCTGTGGTTTTTATATCTGCAAATCAGAGCTCAAATAACAGGAGAGCGGTTTTCTCAGAGTTTGCACAGCGTGGGAAGCCACAGCGTCTGGCCTCAGTGGCTTCTGCACTTGGGAGGACAGACGTTTGAGATGTCCATAAGCTTTGGTAGCTTTCACTGTGATTAAAACTCAGTGACCACATTGCCATTCGCAGGCAAAGTATTGGTCCGCCTTCAATGGAAAGAGTTTGTCATATAGCATTAGTCACTTTGCAGCTCTGGAGTTAATACTGTCCCTTAGGTACAGTCTATAAAAATAGTTATTTTAAGTTGTTTTGTTTTTTTATCGGAACATATCCATCAAATATGATTTTGCAATCCTTTAAGTCTCCAGTGTGAAAGGTAATTGCATTGACGTGACACTGAAAACATTGTTTAAGAATGATACACCAAGGATTCAGCTTAGCAAGTAGCATGATAGTTTGATAAAAAAAAAACTTGGCATTACCAAGCTGGGTAAATTGATGATTATGGGATATTTGTAAGACTTGTTGTACTGGGGCTCATTATGCTGGCTTTCCCTACACTGCCACACAGCTTTTTGTAACTGTTTTTGAGGGGTTGGAAGGTAACAGCCAAGACTATGCAATGGAAGATAATTGGAATATGGATGTAAAATAATGTCTTTAATCAGATGCTGTCTTTTGTAGAGATGTTCACAGATCATAAGAAGGTGATGCCCTGGCAAATGTTCTGTCTCAGACAAGTCTCTACACTGAGTTTTTAACGGATTCAAATCACTTGTTTTTTTAATGTTTTGAGCAAATATTCCACAGTCTATAGTCTCAGTTGAAGAAGGTGTTCTGCTCTAATGTGGAGGAATTAAATGATAAATCTGATTGAAATAAATAAAAGACTTAATACACTGCATGATTAAAGATTAATTACAAGGGATAATCCCAGTATGGACACTGACTCTGTGTGTGCTTTTTATCTGCAGGATCTGCGCAAGCAGGTAGCTCCGTTACTGAAGAGCTTCCAAGCAGAGGTGAGTGTCGTCTTCTGTCTTCTGAGGAAAATGCATGCAAGTCTTCCCTCAGTTCTGGAAGGCTGACCTGGGATTAGTTTTGGGATTCCAGGGTTTCTCAAGGCCTGGTGCACACCTGGATAAGTGCTGCTGGGGTTGGGAGTGCTGGAGCTTACCCAGTGTTTCCACAGGCTGCTGCCCAGGAGCAGACGCTGCCCCCAGCCACTCACTCAGCCCTGGTGTCGTCTTTCATCTCTCCCGCGCTGGGACAAGGGTTGTAGATTTGAACTAAGATGAATTATATTGAATGGTTCCAGAATTTGTGGGTGTAAAAAAATAGTTTCATATATTTCTGATTCTTCTCTTTTGAGCTGTTGGCTGCTAATGTGCCCCCTTGCCCCCTCCTTCCTGGCAGTGTCTCGGCTGCCCTGGCCAGACTGGAGCAGTGCGACAGGGGGCTTGCTGCCCACTCTCCTGGAGAGTGCTCTCCTGATTCCTCTCCCACTGGAGCCGTCCCTGACGTCCCGGAGCTCTTTAAATTGCATCCGTTAAAAACATGCCAAACTGGAGCTGATGAGAACTTTAGTCCGAACACTGAAGACGGATCCATGTTTTGATTGAACCCCAGTGTCACATTGCACATGCCTGGGTTTGCTGCTCCCCTTCTTTATCGGTTATATCACTGTAGGACCTTGCAGCTCTGCCGCTCCTCACCGCAACGATCTGAGTGAAGCAGCCAGTTGAAGCTCAGACAGTCTGGGGGAGTGCATGGTGAAGGGAAATTGGGCCCAGAGCTCCTGAGGGCTTTTCTGTTGCCTGTTCTGGGGTAGATGTGTGACCCAGAACAATTGGAAGTGACAGCAGCCGCCAGCCGCCAGCCAGGAGGAGACTGTTATGGTCTAGTGTTGTACTGAGAGTAACGTTTGTTTTCAAGTTCTGTAATTTTGCCGGTGATTTTACAAGTTTGCCCTCACTCAAGACCAGAGATGGGGGGCTGTGGGTGTTTTGTATTTTTTTGCTTTTGAATGAATTTTCATTTATAATATAGTACCTTCGGTTAAAACTGGATGTTAATATTAATTTTATTAGAGCAGTACTAAGAAATACCAAGGGATTGAATATTGATTTGCTTTCATTCAGACTCATTGCCTGAATACCAATTAAAAACACAGTCTCTCATCCTAACCAAGTTTATTGTGTTATGTCAAATTTTGGAAGGAGGCAGGACCACTTGCATATTTAAAAAAGAGGCTTGTTGTAGCACTTTACATTCCTAATATCTACATTTTAAAAGGGCTAAAAGGGCTAAAATGTTAGCGTCGTCCCTTGGTTTTCTCTCATGCTCAGCTTGGGTTTGTTTATTATAAAGCAGAGAATGGTTGGCAGTCTATTGTCTTTTCCAATTTAGTTATTAAACCGTTTCTTCTGTCTGACCTTTCATGGTGGTGTACATGAAAATTACACACCATTGATACAATAATAATGTATTAGTGATAAATATAAGCCCCGCTTCCTGATTTCCTCAAGATCAGTGGAAGGATTTAGAAGTGCAGAAAACAGGGTTTGGTATAAAACTAGAATCTTGCTGCATTTATTATATGTATTCTACTGTGACCTTCTCCTTTAAACTTACAATGGGAACGACTGTATCAAAGTTTCTTCAGCTTTACAAGTCAACAACCGGTTCCTCTCTTGTTCCAAGAATTTTGTAAATCTGATAAGGTTTTGATTATGTCTCCATTGAAAAAACACACGTTCTTGCAACTTCTTATCTGAAACCCCTACAGGCTTTTTGTAGCTGGGTCAGTAGTGATGACCTTCACGAACTGTGCTAGGAGAAACTTTTGGCTGTGTGCACAGGCAGGTTTTGGACAGTTTGCGTGTGATAGGTGGGTGATTTGTTGGTTGAGGGGGACCTAACACATAGGTTTATGGGAGTAGGGAACAGGATACCCAGCCATGTCACTGAAGCCTGTTCCCTGGCTTCTCCCAGTCAGCAGCGGGATTCTGTTCTTGGATACATTAGCCACTAACTACCAAACAGATGTGCTGAATGGCCTCCTTTTGTTTGTAACTTTTCTTATGTTCTTGGGATGCCAGGGTGATGTGAGGTGGCAGGTCTTGGCGTGTTGTTTCAGCTGCTCTCCTGGCGAGCGTGCTAGATATAACTGTTCCCCTGTGGAGGAAATGAACAAACAGGAGGGGAAGCCAAACTCTGTATTGCTCGCAGATCCAGAGGATTACAGCACAAGTCTCAGAGGAGGACGAGCTGTGTGCTTCAGTGTAATTGCATGCATCTAGTTGCTCTAATGTGCCAGTTGTGAACGGAGATGAGCACGGGTGTGTTGCATGTGTCTTTCTGCAGGAGTAAGGTGCGTCTGTGCTGCGGTGGGGTCTCTTGTGAATACCCAGGGAGTCACTTACCTGCACTCCTTCCTCCCTTTCCTCCGTGCGCACGGCCCTTCACGTCTGCTCCCAAGTGTGACCCAGCAGCAGTTTGAGTAGTAGTGTCATAGTAATAACAAATTATTAATGTAGCAGGAGCCTTATCCAAGAGCGTGAAGAGCTATCGCCCAGTCTGCTCCAAGCAGCGCATGAAGAGTTCGGTTATTTTCCCAAGGTGACGCAGAGAGTTTGAATTTGCAGCCTCCTTGAAAGGCCGTTTGCCCAGAATCTTCTAGTCTCTTCCACCACATCTCTCGGTCACCTCCCTTGAGCTGAATTCAAGAACAACCCAGGCTTCGTCGTGTACATTTTCTTGGATTTTCTGATATTATTGTTTGGGTAAAAATGGCAGTTAAGTTCCTTTAAGACACATGATGCCTGTAAGAGTCAGCCTTTTGCTCCTTTTGTAAAAAATCAGTGAACAACTGTCTAACTCTTATATGGTCTTCCCTGAGTGCATAACACTTTCCAACAGAATACACTGCCTTTCTGACCAACCCATAGAAATGGAGCCAGAAAGAGCATCACCTTTGTAGCTTCTGTTTCTCTACCAAGAAAGACGGGCCAGAGGATGTCCGTATTGATACAGGAGGAGAGGATTATGAGGTATTTTTAAGGGGGTAAAGTTAGGCACTGCAAAAAAGTGGAGTAGAGAGGTCCAATACAAAAATATTGTTGGTGGCAAAGTACTGTAGTCCTAATAAAATTCAAGTCTGTAGGGATGGGAGATGAGTGAGTCCAGCCCGTGTGCAGAGACTGAAGGCCGTTCACAGGTGTGGGGCTGACTGGAGCTCGTGTGGAGCACCAGGGCATTAGGGCCTGGATTAGTCTCTCAGCTCTCCTGTGCCCCTGTCACTTTGTGGGTGGCAGCGGGGACGTCTGTGAGAGCTGAGTGGTTCCTCTGTGCCGGAGGATGAGTGGGCAGGTCGGGGGGAGACTGTCTGCTCTTCCTCTTCCTCCCTGTGCAGGACCAGAGTTGCACTGCGTGCCGAGACGAAAGCAGATGAAGAGATGTTCCGGACTGGATGTGTAGGAAAAAAGATGCAAAGAAGAAGACATTGAATTTGAATGAAAATAAACTGAATTAGCGGAAATTAAGAAAAGACAAAAGTTAGAACATCATTAAACTAGCTTTGCATTAAAATGTCAAAGTCAAAATGTTTTTATTCTATACATCTGAAGAGCCTTTTTGAATCTTGATATTCATCTGTCATTTTAGAGTTTGTTTTCTCTTTGCTGCAATGATTTGTACTCATTACTATTGAATCATAGATGGTTCTCACTCATTCAGATGGCTCTTCTGTCTGGCCTCTCTGTTAACAAAGCTCTTTTATCGGCAAAAAGCAAGTCCCCAACTATCTGTCCTGTGCAGTACTCAATTAGCATTTGTTTTTACCTCAGTAATTCTAGTGTCATTCTCGGAGTTATGTAACAGTGGACTCTAACCTTACAATACTTAAGGTGTCATAGATATTTCCAGGCTCTTTTCAAGAGCCCAGGTGTACCCATTCTAACGTGTTGGTCATTAATTGACCACTCCATGCTCCTGGATCAGGTGTAAAATCAATTCTCTGCTCCGACTTTAAATCCCCTGAGTTCTTATTTCTTCTGAACACTAATGAAATGCAGTGCTGAAACATTTTCTCACCTTTCAGTTAAAAGAAAACATTGCACGTCTGCAGTGCCTCAAAAAGTGAAGCTAAATTTTTTAAGCTTTTTAAAATGGTCTGATTATGTTCTTACTAAAAACACATCGTTCCTATGGATTTGAGATACCAACGCCTTCTTTTGCTTTTGCACTTATAATGCTCTGCAGTGAAGAACTGAAACACTCAATTACCAGGTAGTGAGCTCAAACCTCATTTTCAGATAAAGACCTGAAATGATCCATTCTTTGCTCTGTTGTGTGGTCTCCTAGGACCTTAATAACGAGAGCTATATAAAGCACAACAAGCTAGTGTGTGTCATGAGTCAATGATTGGTCAGTTGCTCTTATCAGCAAAAGCACTCTTGCTCTAAAAAGCTATATATAGAACTCCAAGCAGGAAATCCCTCGTAAGAGACCAAGTACGGATGGGATTTAATAAAAGAAAAATAATGCCGGCTTTTGAGCTCTGAAGACCTCTAAAAATAACCTCTCTGTCCTATAAAACAGTTTCTTTCAGCTGTTGATGTGGCCAGGCTTTCATTGTAACAGGCTGCTCAAACATCTTAATGCATTCATTTAAATGCAGCGCTGCAAGGCTACGAGTATGCAAGTTTTATGAAGTTAAAGAAATGAGTACTGACTCCCCAGACACCTTTCAAAGCAAAATTATGGTTTGTCTGCTCCATTACGGTTCTCTGCGGTCTGAATTCTATGTTCATGTGGTCTGCCCTGCTATCGACTGAGTAAAACATTCTATTTAAATGACTTGGATTTTAAAACTGCCAGGCCTGATATAGTCTTAAATTTAGTCCAAAATTCCAGGATTTATGTTCTGGTTAAAGTCATGGTCATTGGCCTGAAATCATTCTCGACCTGCATGAAGTCTAAATTGTCTCATGCCAAGAAATTTATTTTTACTGCTAAAGTCATTACATTCTTAACTGATCATAGATATTAGGAATGTTTTCATTCCCAGAATGTCAGAGCTATTTTGAGGTCCCAGTTTTCCCTTTCTGTGCACCCAGTTAATAATTGTCAGTTTGATGCTCAACCCCCGACTCTTCTGCACCCTCAGCTGCTAAGGCTTCGAGGTTCTGTGGCCGTTAACATGATTCTTAAACCTGAAGCACTTCACCGAATCACTCTCTGTAACAATGGGTACATGAACCTTTGAAAGCCACCTACTCAGATATGGTCAGAAATCCCGATGCAGGTTTCTGGTTGACTGCTTTTTGGAAATCTTGCAATCAGCTCAGCCGCGTGATTCTGAAAAGGGATTGGTGGAGCTGTAGTGTTAGCTGGAGGATGAACCGAGTGCCTGCTGATGCCAGCATGTTACATGATGCCGGCAGAAGCCCACCAGGTCTCTTCCATGCACTTTCTCTGGTTTCTCAAGCTTTTGTTTGTGGTCGGGGAGCAAATATTGCTTCCCCTCAACCAGTGCAGCTGAAGAGCTGCGATCTGGACAGACGTCTGCACCAGAATTACTGAATGATTTTAGCAATTGTTTTGTTTTGCACTTCCTTCCTCATTGTACCACCCTATGATATCCCTATAAACGTGGTACATTGACGTTGTCTTACTGTAGCTCATTGTTAAACTTTCCCACCTTCGCTGTCGTTGACGTCCTGTATTACAGCAGTCAGAAAGTAAATACAGTGATGTGGGTGGTTTTATGCTCATCCTTTTTATATTTGTGTTATATTATCTTCTTTGCCTGTTGTTTTCTGTCTTGCTATTGTGCGGCGCTTTGAACAGTAGAATAGCGGCCGCGCTACAAAACGAAGAAAGTCCTCCAGGGTAGGAAAAAACAGCCAAGCGCTGCAGAGCTGTTTTTCGATTTGCCAAGTGCGCCAGCGCTTCTTTTCCTGTCAGGAAATGAGAGCGCAATGGGGAGCGCGGTGACGCGCGCCGGGAGCGGGTCTCTGTGGCGAGAGAGAGAGAGAAGCGGCACTTCCGCGCAGCGAGACCGACAGCGCCGCGCGGCCCGAGGCCTGGCCCCCCTCCCTGGACGTTTGCTCCTTCTCTCTTCGCCCACCTCGGTGAGCCTCTTCAGGGGCTCCCACACAGGATGAGGCTGCAGCCCCTCCCCACAAATATTTGCCATCCTTGGAAATGTGGGCAGCCGCCCTCTTCCTCCCTGGTGAGGAATTCAGCCATTGCCTTAGTGCTGCCCGGGCTGCAGTGGTCCCAGCTCGATTCGGCATGAGGGGTTCGGCCCTTTGCCTGGGACCTTTGTTGTTTTTATTAATAACGCAATAAAAAAAAGTGTGTTTACTTATGCACTGGAGAGTTAACAAAAATGAAAAAAGGGGGAAATTTCTAACTCGCGCTAATAAAATTGGTTGTGTGCTTAAAAAACATTTGCTTCTAAAATGTAGTTTTTACTGGGGCTTAACTAAATAATCCCACTGAAACAGATGTGGAAGGCGTTTAAGACTGCCTAACCGTTCTGACATCAGTTAAACTGTTCTCTGCATCGGAGCGCTTCGACCTCATACTTGCAGGAGGCAGAAGTGTCGCGTCCTCCGAGTCGTGAGGCTTCAATCATGGCAGGTTTCTGACTTGTGCTGAAAGACACGTTTGATGGTCTGAACACAATTGCCAAGTAGCAGAAACATCTTGCTCAGAGACTGTTGAGTAAGAGGGGGGAAACTGGCTGGTGTCGTATCTTGAGTTACCCTCCTTTGGAATTTCAAGGTATTTCATATATACTGTATATGGAGTTAAAGGTGGCAGGGCTCATGTTTCAGTGTTATATGGTCAATTCTATTTTTATTCATTTACCGTGAGTTGGCAGTGACGTAAGTGGACTTCTTTCACTTAACTTACTGTGAAATTCTCCCTTGGTCTTCGCAAGGGCTGGAAAGGCAGGCGGGGTCCTAGGTTCAGCGTAGGCACTAATGATTGAAGCACAGGGGACTCGCAGCTGATTCACAGAAGATTCCCGTTTCAAAACCTTCGTTTCTACTAATACAAGAGATTGGCGAGAATAAACACTGGTTGTGCCGGTCCTGTACTGCAGTGAAGCAGCAGTCAGGAACAGGGGAGAAGGTACTGGTCGGGAGAAGGCCTGGGGAGATCCTGTCATCATTTTTGTGACTTTCATTTGTAAGGAGGCCTGTCTTGGCGAATGAGCAGACTGTTGAGTGGACCCACAACAGACAGAGGCTGGTGTCTGCGTCAGTCCTGCCAGTGGTGCCAGCTCCTTGGCCAGCTGCCAGCTCTCCCTCACATGCCCGCCTGCGTTTGGTAGCTGGACACACGTTCACTGATGATCACAGAGAAAGGAGCCATGCTTCTCTGTGGCTTAATTTGCTCACTTGAGCCTCTAAATTTGGAAATGGGAATGTCATAAATACTGCAGAGGTGTGAATGGGACCTTTTCCAGCAGAAGAGAGAGTCTTAAAATATGTGGTGTCTGGTCACCCAAGACCATGGCAGACTGTGTTATTACAATCCACCCCTCTGCCAAAAGGAGCAGTTTGTTCCTTCTTTAGGACACAGATAATAGGTAGGATCATGTAACTTGCCTTCAAATGAATTTGACCTTGGTTTTCTAGTGCAGCTGAACACACCGAGATCAGTGGGTTAATAAGGATACCTTCCCCTTTAATTAATTCTTAGTTACTACTAAAGCTGTGTTAACACACTACTGTTCCTATAGAGTTCAGACCCTGGCCAAGTCCTGTCCCGGACACCTCTGATCCGCTGCTGTGCTGCGATTGCGGGATTTTTGTCTTCCATGCACCAGAGGGTGTAATTCCCTCCTTTAAAGAAGTCTGAAAAGCCTCTAATCCCTCCCCATTCCCAGATTGCTTATCCCTTGGCTGAAAACCTGGTTAGAAGCACTGAGATCAGCTCAGGTCAGCCCCGGCCGCATGGTGACCACTGGTAGCCCTGCGATGAAGTGGCAGCCAGTTAGTGCAGTCCTCAGTGTTACCAGTGCTGTGCGGTCTACAGAGGTGGAAAGAAAAACAAGATTCGCATTGCTTAGCAAATCTGTTCCATACTGTATATAGTCTGCAGTTTTGTCTTAATTGTGCTTATAATGCAGAAGCTCAACACACTCAGTTTTATTTTAGTGTCAGTATGTATTTATAACTTTTCTTCAAAAATGAGGAACCAGAGTCACTATATCACTATAGCACCTGTTGTTGATTTATTTAAGAGTCTGCAGCTGGGAAAATCTGACATGGCTCTACTCTACATATTTTATAGCCAGCAGCCATATCACCCTGCAACTCCCCACTGGCAGCCCACAGGAGCTCAGCAGGTGTGAGCCTGGTCAGTACCTGGATGGGAGACCTCCTGGGAAAAACCTGGGAAAGGTTGTGTTACCCATTGTATTTCTCGAGAAGAGTAGGGGTGTAACCCCGGCGTCCTGGCCCATTGGCCCTTACCAATCATAGCCTCCTAATAACCCCCCTCTCTGAACTGGCTTCATCACTGCTCTCCTCCCCACTGAGAGCTGCTGTGTGTGAGCAGACTGGAGCATCATCCAGGTGGGGCTGCACACTGGTGGTGGTGGAGGGGATCCCCATTACCTGTAAAGCGCTTTGAGTGGAGAGTCCAGAAAAGTGCTGTATAAGTGTAAGCAATGATTATTATTATTACATGCGTGAACTTGTGCTATGCTGACTTTGGTTGATGGCCTCTGCACTTTCATTTTTCGTTTCAGGCACGTTTTCCTGAAACCTTCTTTATTTATATGATCCCTTTGTGTGAGCGCTGAGTGCTGCACAGTTTTGGTGGGGTGTCAGGGTGTTGTGTAAGGCCAACACACGCCAGTGCTGTGGACAGTTGTTTCAGAACAATTTAAATGTGAAGCATGGCAAAATTATAGTGTAAGCAGACTATGAGATCAGTAGCTATTCAGTATAATTATTATTGGAGTGAGTTTTCCTTTCCCCTGCAGTCTTCTACAGGCCATACAGATTACAACCTGTTCTTCTAACCTAAAGAAAACCACTTAAAAACTCTTCTGCTGTTGAAGAGATTGTCGTGTTTTTGGCTGATCTCTGCCCAGTAAACCAGGGCTTTAATTGCTGCATATGTGAAGGAGGAACTTGGCCTTGCCTAGTTAGATCCAGATGTTTTCCGGCAAAAACATATGAAAAGATTTAATTTCTTTCCCACAGGAGTGAAAAGTGACTCTTACATATAGCGTATTTACAGTGGCAACTGCCCTAAACCATAAATCAGGTCTAACTGGGAGTTGGTTGACATTTTAAAGACTAGGAATTTTTATAAGTTTTTTTTTTCTTTTTGAGAAATGTGTAAAAGGATTAGAATTAAAAAAGGATGAAAAAATTGGATGTCATTCACATAAAGCTTTGCAGCTGTAACTGGAGAGATGTCCTGCTGCTGTATTGGGTCAGATCACTGTATCACTCTTGCCCTGTGGCAAGATTCCTATCTGTTCAGAGATTTTATGTGAAGATTATACTTGCATGAAAATTTTCAAACAATTAATTGTAAGCCCGATACACATTCTTTATGACAGATGCTCAGGAGAGCACTACTGTACATTCTTTAAGGATTTAATATCTTTTAATGAGGGACTAGAGAATATTCAACCCTAAATTCAATATTTCAAAATATAATTGATTGAAATCCATTAGCTTTTTAAATATTTTACTCACCCGATCATTGACATTGAGCAGACACTGCCACCCCATGGATGTGAACTGTAATTGAAACAAGTGTTTTTCAAGGGAGCACTATTCTGTACATTTTGAGTATGAAGTTACTTCTCTTAACTGATTTGATAAGAATATGAGCATTACTGATTCTGTACTAAACTAACCTTGATGAAGATGCACAGAAAGTTTTCTGAAATCAATCCAACTATCATGATGGCTCTTCTTCTGCTGTTATATGGGCATATTCAACCATTCGGCTAGTTTAGTATACAGTAAATGCACTGTTGTTCTTTTAGAAAAGATGAGAAGCTATATGTGAGCACTAGTGAGGGACTAGAGCGGTAGGCTGTTGACTTGTTCATCCTATAGAAACATATCGTCACTCTCAGATTTGCTTGTTTCTATAGATTTGTATATAGAAACAACAAATACATTAGTGTCTGTTTTATGTTTTGGACGTTGTGTGTGCATGATATAGTAATAGTAATTATATGTACGTATCTGAACTTAGCTGGGAATTTTACACAGGGAAGTGTCTGATGGAAGGAAGGGGAGGAACTGGTGTGTCTTTTTGTCTGAGAGAGGGGCTGAAGAGTCCAACTGCATCCTGTTGACATATCCAAGTGGAGCAGCGAATGTACCTACTGTACGGCACTTTCAGCAGAAAGTCATGTGCAAACTGATGTCCTCCCAAAAGAGCTCCTTGACTTTGACTTGTATTGCAAGATGTATAACAAATTGTTATGTGTAAACTGCAGGAGCTTAACGCATGCACCTGTGCAGGAAAAGGATCTTTTTAGGTGCCTTCAGGCCAGACACCCACAGCTGTTTAACCCAACGCAGGTTGTTATTTTTGATAATAAATTACCAGGTACCAGGACACTGTTTGCATCCATCTATCCATCCATCCATCCATCCATCCATCCTCTAGCTGTTTCATCCAGTACTGTCACGGGTGAGCTGGGGCCTATCCTGGCAAGCAGTGGATGCAAGGCAGGAAGCAATGTGGACAGGACATTAGTCCATCACAGGGCACACACGGGCATAAACAGACACACTTTACCAGAATCCTGTTAACCTACCAATATGTCTTTGGACTGTGGAAGGAAACCAGAGCACCTGGAAGAAGCCCACACAAATGCAGGGAGAACATACAGACTCCGGGCAGACGGCATTCCAGGTCTGGTAGTAAACCCATAGCTCCAGTGGTATGAGGCCGCAATGTTGGGCACGGACCCTCATTGTATATGATATTTTAATTATCTTACACAATGAGTGACCAGCTTTAATGGTCTGTTCGGCTGCTGCCACTGGTGCAGCACTGTCACGGCTTGTGTTGATCGAATAACTCCTGGCTTCTGCTCATGGTTTCTTTATCGAAGTACCGGAGAAGCTACTGGAGAAAGCAGTTAAATAATTTGCCCATTAATTAATAATGAGTGTGCCGAAGTGATTTGAGTTGGCTATAATAAACTTTTGGCGAACTGTTGCAGTTGTATTAATGTGTAATCACCCCCACGGCATATGTAATCGTGGAGGGTAATTTCAGCTTGAAACGTGTGCTTTTGGTGTCACTCATGTCTGAGGCCTGGGCTCACAGTGTCTTACACTTCCCCCATTTTTGTGTTCATTTGTTTCTGAAGGACCAGCAGCAACTCTCCGTCAGCGTCTGTTTATCCATCTGCTGTGATCCATTCACAAATTTTCCTCCATCTGCTGTAATCATCACTGCACTTAAATGTTGAATCAGCTCGTTAGCAAACAATTAGCTGTATTTTGAAAAAGTGTTTAAAGAGACTTCTGAATGTTTCTCCTGAAGTTTTGGAGATGGGAGACAGAAGGCGACTGCACACTCTCTGCACACTCTTTCTAATTGGTAATCAGCCATCTCTTCTGCGTTGCCTGCATTAGCTCAGACTACTAATTTGAGCATTTTGAGACATTTGCAGACACAACTGCTCCTTGTATATTGTAGTTCAGGTCACCTTGATATGAAAAGGACATCGCTGCCTTGAATTAAACTAAATCTCTGTCATCCTGAGCAGGGGATATTAAGTGGACCCAACAGATTTCAGTTTTCAGTAGCAAAATGAGAATATAAGACACATCCAGAAGTTGTGAGCAAATATATTTAGAACAGGAGTCAGTTCTTTAAAAAAAAAAAGGAACAAGCTTGATGATGTTTTGTAATTGTCGTTGAAGATTTCCTAGGATCCTTCAGGAAGTGCCAGTATGAGGCTCTTGTATCTGTTAACTAATGATAATCACACATGCATACATAGCTCAATGGCCTCTTCTTTTTTGTTAAAATCCTTATGTTCGTTCTCTTGTTTCTTCTTTTCAGATTGACGCCTTGAGCAAAAGAAGCAAAGAAGCAGAGGCTGCCTTCTTGAATGTATACAAGAGATTAATCGATGTCCCAGGTGAGACTCAGACACAGCGGTGTGTTGTCTTTCTCCTCGTTGTGTTGCCAAGTGTGGATGAATACAAGCAGAGAACTGCTTCCATGAGAGTGTTCTTCTGCAGTCGTGGTGCTCCCTGGGAGTTAAAGTTGAGCGTGTGAAGTTTTCCTCAATGCCAGCCATGATGCAGTTTTTGCAACACACACTCTCATGAGAAATATCAAAGCTGAAATCATTCAGTGTGCTTCATTCTAAAAAACAAGTCAACAAATGATTAATTTGCTCATGGGCTGATAGTCAAAAAAAGAGAAAAACTCCCATTTTCACAATCCTCCTGAGAGAAATGAGTGATTCTGAAGTGATTCAAATACTGACATTTCGGCTGTGGAGCCTTCTTCCGAAACGTTGTCTCTTTTCTTCACTTGTTCTTTTGCAGCCTACGCTTGCTGGTGCAACTACTTAATTGTTTTTTGACAATTTACCGATTAACAGATGTCACTTTCAACTACAAAGCTATATCAGAGTGAAATTGTGCACGGTGCCCCTTTGTGCTGCTGGCTGGTCTGAAGCAAGAGAACAGAAATGGCACAAGTGCTTTTGCTGGCCGTTGTGATCCAGGACATCCAGGTCGGGTTTTCACTGTGTCTTTGGGCTTCGGGGTGGCAGGCAGGCAGACAGCAGGGCGTGTTTGAACAGGTCTGCCTGGGGAAACACTCAGCGCATCTGTAAATTATGGCTGTTGTGGTTTGGAGTTCCCAGCCATCCTAAAAAGAGGGGGGGGGGGTTGATCTACAGTAGACAGTTGCACAGAGCAGCCGAAGCCTGCCAAGACAGATGAGGAGCACCCCAGAGACTTTCTGCCATGCTCTGACGTCAACTTGTCTCTCCACTCGGATTAGCTGTGTGTGTGTGTGTCCTGTGTCTCTGTCTTCACTTGTAGGCCTTGCCTGCCTGCGTGTATCGTTGTTGTATCTGGCTGAACGTTTGGCACATCCTCTTGTGTCTGTTTGTGTATTTGTGCTGTGGAAGTGTGTGTGTCAGAGCCCTGGCAGCCTGCATCTTTCCTGCTTCCTTCTGAGAATTCCCAGAGTTCTGTGAGCAGAGCCACATCCTCCCACTTTCTCCCGATTTCCTGATTGCCTGATACACACAGCTGCTCCTCAGCTCAATAGCCAGGTCCAGAGGCTCCACTGCCTTATGGGACTCATGTCTAATCACAGCAACAGTGTGTTTTCCCCTGACCTTAGAATCTTTTAAACATCATAGATGTTGAGTTACTTCATCCTGTTAATAACAGCATAAACCATTGTTTCTTAATCTGGGGTGCACTTTGGGTGCCCCTGGAATAGCGAGATGCCCTTTCTGCGGGTGCGAGACATGCCAGATGTTTTTAGTAGGTAAAATCGCAAAACACAAAACAAGTACAGGTACGTAAGTACAGCTACAGTACTTTCACCAAATCTGTATATTTTAAGGTTAATGTAGTGTGTCATTATTTTTAATGTTGCTGTGAAACAAAATAGAATTATATATTGATTCTATTTTATTTAGGAATATGTTTCATTTTATAGTTAAGATATATCTCAGGTTTAAAGAAGTGATCTGCTTCAACACTTTTCGATAAAAGGTGCGAGCACCTATTTTGAGAGCCAAAGGGATGCAAGCTGCAGTCAGGGTTAATAGCTGCTGGTTGAAGCTACTGCAGTTATAACGACATACTGCATGAGAGTCCGGTTCAAATGAGAAAGTAAGGCACTGTGAGCACCTGCGACCACAGTGCCCGTCCCTGCTCCTGCCTCCCTGTCCTGCCCTCACATGGCAGCGGCCCTGGCCTTCCTGCGGCTGTCATTCCCACATGGCCTGGGCGCTGGGACATGGTTACACAGCCCGCCACTGGCCCTTCAGCTCCAGCACACCTCTCTATGGGAAACAGCAGCTGTATCGCAGGCTTGACTCTACTGCGCTAAACCAGCAGTTTATGTCTGCTATCCTGGTGCTTTATTTTTTTTTTTAAGTGTCTGCTGTATGTTTTCTGTCATGCAGTCTGATTATAGTGATTGAAGAAGGGCGGGTGTCCATTCAGGGTATCCTTTAACACTTTTTGGGTGAACAGTGTAACTAAAACATAAAAACTAAATATTTTACCACTTCTGTTCTGTAAGATATTATGGGTAATTGTTGTTTGCAATTCAGGGATCTGAGTTATAATTATATCAACGATGCTCATATTGCATGAGCCGAGACTTTGTAATTGGAGTAAGATTTAAAATTTTACTGAGAATCAAGGTTGCTGGGATGTTAACAATGGAGAGAAGAGGTTTGGTGTGTTACGTCATGTGGAGAAGCTTATTTTTAAGAATCCTTCTAACATTCTCCTTACATTTTTTATGGGAGACTTCTCAGACAGTTCGCTGTGCTCGATTTGGTGGGCTAAACAGAGATTTCTACCTGAGACAGTTACTACAGTGTGAAATTTATAGGTGCCTGTCTTCTAATCTGGCTCTTTTAAATCATTAAAAGAGGTTTAACATTCTGTGACTCACTGAACTACTTTCCAAAGGCAAGCTGTAGGCATTCCACAGCAGGGAGACAAAAAAAAAACTGAACGTTAAAAAAAAAGCTTTTTATTTTTTGTAAAGATGATTGGTGAAGAAGGCTGATCTAATCTGGTTCTTCATCAAAAGCTCTTTCTGTCTTTAACTTTTTTGTTCTGCTTTTCATTCCATCTCTCTCTCTCGCTTTGGCTGCTGACTCCTGCTGTCCTCACTCCCCTTCTCTGTCCCCTCTCCTCTGTCCCTCTCTCTCCCCCTCTCTCCGTCTCGCTCTCTCTCTCTTCCCGGCGGGGCTCTTGGGGCTAATGTAATCATATGATTACATAATTAACCCAGCTGTCTCATTAAAGAAAATCAACTGGAATTGGGGCATAATTAGTCATACAGCAATTAGTATGCTGATGATGAGCGCTGATGAAAAGGCTTGCCTGGCTGGCAGGGCCTCTGAAGAGACCACCATGGGAACGCATGCTCGTCTCCTGCAGACCACCAGGGCTGGGTTTCACGTGGGGCCATCGCTGCCAGGCTGAGATTTACCCGAGAGGAGAAGAGCAGCTTGAGAAGGCAGCAGAGCTCTGCAGGCACAGCGATTCCTGATCACTTGTTAAAGATGGAGTGCACACTGCATCCCTGCAAAAGTCTTTGGCACAGTTGGGAGTTGCTTTTTGTGTATATTATGAGCATTAACAGCTTCCTCAAACCCTCCACTTGTTTTCTGCTTTTATAACAACTTTGCTATTCATACAGCTTAGTTAGGGTGGAAAGTAACCAAGCTTGTTCTGTAGAAATATGAAATTTACATAGATCATAATCTGCAAAAACTAATCACAGCTATTTAATGTGAATTCTACATGCAGTATGAAGTGTTGTGTGATGGATTAACTGTAATTTACCATGCATGACTAGTTGATTAATTGTTGGAAGTTCCTTATCATTAACTTCATCTGTTCTTCTGTATACATTCATAAAGCTTAAAAGGGTACCTTTTGTACTTGTAATAACGCGTCTATCAGAGTTCCCTATTAGTTTAAAGCAAAATGGCTAAATGTTCAGGAGCAAATCACCCTAGAGCTGTCTCTGCATGAAGAAGAAAGAACAGTGCAATATGTCCAAGGCTTCTGTGCAGCTGTGTGGCTCATTCAGGAAAACAGTGATTACAGCAGAATCTGGACAGTACCCAGGCACAGATCTGCCCCCACATCCCTCCTCACAGTGCTGGCTGTTTTCAGAAGATTTTAACTATGACTAATGTACTATTTGCTGTTGTTTTATCTTCTTACGTATTATAATGCTTTGCAGTGTAGTTCAGCTGGGAGGGTGAGAGATTGAGCACGATCTTATTGTGTAGGGCAAGAACGTCTGGTATGCTCCCTGTTCAAATTAAGCCTTTACGCTTATACGGACATCTAATACTTTTCTGGAGCAGCATCCTTGTGACTGCCTGTTTCCCACTCTAGAGATTTAGAAGAACGTGTCTGTCTCTTCTCCTTGTCGCCAGCACTGTCCTGTTTGACAGCATCCTTCAGGCTCAGTGGACAGGATTGCCGAGGATGGCTCCCCGTGCCACTGGAGATGTGGAAGCAGGGCTTCTTCTTCTGCACACATTTCCTCTTGGCTTATTAAGTTCTGACACAGTTCTTCACTTAATGCTCCAGTCAGCTGTTAACACCAAGGAGTGGGGCACTGTGGCCAAGGTGGTCCGCATCGGTTAGTCAGCTTCGTCTCTCTCACAGAAGCTTTGTCTGCACTTCAGTGTAGGACACAGTACAGTCGGAGGATCAGGAGATGACTTTTGATTTTACATGCTGTTTTCTTCTTCTGCTGCTTTTGGCTGTTTTGCCTGATGCTCTTTGTTTTGTTTTTACTTTTTCTTCTTGGGTTACCATGTGTGTTTATCAAAAAGTTCCTGTAAAAACGGGTTCTGAAATGACATCTCCAAGTTGATTATGGGGAGGAGAACCAGTGAAGGAAACTGATTTTGTGTAGTATGTTGTTATCTCATTGGTGGCTTTTAGTGTGTGTGAGTGCAACACTTGTACTAAATCGCTCACTCTGCTCCCTTTCATTTGACAGTGACGAGCCTTTTGTAAGGCTTCATTGTAGTTAGCATTGCAGGATCTTTAAGTGGAAGCCATTTCCAGAAATCATGCAGAATAGAAGCAATCAGACATGATACCAACCGGAATAGAAATCGCACAATGACAATTTAACTTCTCTGAAATAGTGTACTAATGCTTTGTATTAAGTGTGCACCTGTAAAGGCTCTGGCTGGGCTTTCCCCTTCTGTTTCTGTTCATTCTTTTCTCCTCCTGTCATTTTCAGTTCTCTTCTCCAGGACAAAATCGAGCAGTTTTTATTCATGATGTGGGCAAAAAAAAAAAAGCATCTGGGCCACAGTGGCAGTAAAACATAAGTTCATCTTGTTGCCATGTGACAGAAATGCATTTCTAATGCACTGCTGTATCAGCACAACCACAAGATGCAAAGAAAAGTTGCTATAGATAGCACTGCTCCTGCCAACAAGCACTTCGCCAATTAGTCATTGAATTGCTAATGTTTGAAGAAGCCCAAATCGGGGGGAAAAAGTGGACTAGGAAATGAGATGCTAGATGATCCTTAAGAAAAGAATAATTTGGCACAGATTATGATTTGGATAGATCATACCATCTCAAGTACATTTTCTTGATGCTCTTGATTTTGTTTTTGCTGAGCTCTTCCTTATTTTAATCAGCTGAGTTGAGATGTTGACACATGGCAACCTTGAGAATATAACCCACGATTAAATGCAGGTCTGTGCGAGAAACTGCACATTTCTAAAAAGTTGTGTCAATGCCTGAAGATTTATAATTGCCGAACTGTTAGATCAGTTTTGGTGGGATTAGGAAATGCTGTAGGGATTTTATTAAAAAAACAGGAGGGAAGTCTGTCTGTTTTTCTCAATGGAGCCCAGTTAGGTCAGTCTCTCTCTCTTCCAGCATTGTCAGAGGCTGTTGAGGTTTTGGCAAGTGGAAGAGTATTGTTGAAGTTACTGTGGCCCAGACATGCTCTGATCGTTATCTGACTCGTTGGGTAATTAGTAACTTCTTAAACATGGTAATAAAGACTGAGCCTGGGAGGTGTCTCAGACATCTTCTGTCTCTCAGTGCTTCGAAACAATACCCTTTTTCTGTAGGGGGTGAACTCCTTTCCAGCTGCAATGGTCAGGTAAAGCTGAATGAATGAAGTGAATTGAAAGTGAACAAGGGATTTTTGGAAAGAAAACCACTGTAGAGTTTTCACCTGTGTCAAAGCGGTGCAGATGGGTGTCTTTGGTGTGAGCAACATGTTTCGTAATTTGAAATTTCTAATGTGCTAAAAGGCATCTTTTTGTGCTACATAAAAGTGGATATAGCTTACATTGTTGGAAGCCTTGGTTTACCTTGATTTAGATGAATCATTTACTGTGGTCATGAGTTTTGAATAGTGACAGAGAGAATGAGATTGTGGGTACAAGCGGTGGAATGAGGTTTCTCCATGGGGCAGCTGGGCATTCTCTCTGTGACACAGAGATGAGCTCAGCAGTATGGGAGAACCTTGCAGTGCAGTCGCTGCTCGACCAGATCGAGAGGAGCCAGCTGAGGTTGCTCAGGCATCTAGTGAGGATGCCCCTCGGAGGCCCCCCACTGAAAGAAACCCCAGGGCAGACCCAGGACATGCTGGGGGATTATACATCTCTGCTGGCCTGGGGGTGCTTGGGAGACTTGCCGGAGATAGGAAGTCTGGTCTGCCCTGCTCAGCCTGTTATGACCCTCCCCAGGAGTAAGTGGTTAGAAGATGGATGGATTTTTAAAACTTCTTTGGTGAGATTATAGAAAAGCAGTGCGGATGCAGTGCGGGGCCTTCACTGCGGGTGTGTGTCTTTCAGACCCGGTGCCTGCTCTGGAACTCGGGCAGCAGTTGCAGCTGAAGGTCCAGAGGATGCACGACGTGGAGACGGAGAACCAGAAGCTGCGCGAGACGCTGGAGGAGTATAACAAGGAGTTTGCAGAGGTCAAGAACCAAGGTGAGAGAGGCCGTCGTGCAGCTCAACCCAGGAGAGCCTGTGCTGAGAGAGTAGTTTGGGACGTAACATTGGCTAAATGCGACCGAGGTCACATGGGTTTGACTTGGACTCGGGTTTTAATTGATCAGCAGTGCCCGACCTCTGGCGTCCTGCCCTGATGGAACTAAGATGATAGGATTGTCAGGAGGAGCTGTCTCAGTCCTCTACTCTGTACTCTTGCTCTGGTGATTGCTGACCTGCCAGTGCCCATTTCTTTGATGAAATAGCAGGGAAAAATACAGTTGGGGGAGCAAAACAGCAGTGAGTCAGAAGGAACGCATGGGAACAGGAAACAGAAAATGACCGGAAATGGTAGCTATAAAGTGAGGCTGACGATCTCCTCCACATCGCTGCAGAAAACGGCGTGTTTGCATCAGAAGCCCGCAGGCTCCAGTGGTTGGCCATCTGTGCTGTAGAGCAGCGTGAGGCAGCCACGGCAGTGGTGCTTTTCCCTGGCAGCAGCCTGCCCTGGAAATTCATTGTTACATGTTCAGAGACAGGAGAGAATCACATCTGCCCCCGAGTCTGTTACAGGATCTCTTCAGGATGCAGTGGGGAGGGAGTGTGTCTGTAAATCCCCACCCGCGGAGAGCTAATTGAGCCAACTCGATAGCGGCAGTGTTATATTTTGTTATTGATTTTTGTTTTTGCCTTTTCCCCTCCCTCCTGTCTGGACTGTGGAAATCCCCCCCCCCCCCCCATCCCTTTACACTCTTCCCTGCTGAGGCCATTGATCCTCTGCAACCTAAACGTTTAAAGTTCAATTTAACAGTTAAGGAGTAAAAAGTCTCCGAAGGGACTCATTGCCATTGATTATGTGTCAGGGCTGAAATGCTGGAGTTTAAATCACTGGGAAGGGGAGGGGAGAAGAAAAAAGGCAGTGAGCGGATCTGAGAGCTTTCATTCACAAACAGGCAGCACAGCCCTCCCTGCCTCTCGCCCCCCTCTCCTGTGTTTCTCGTACTGAACCTGCGCCTACGGATCACATACAGGCCTCCGCCGCCCCAGACAAGCGCTCCGCCTTGAAAGGAGGGTGACTGCCGCTGAACAATACCGACACTGAGCCGTTTGTGTCTCAGCCCGAGTCTCTCCAAGCAGAGATCCTGCAGTGTTTTGTCCTCTTTCTCAGGCTGGGTTAGCTCCTGCCAACCATTTCTCTGTGAGTTTGTTTCATTGTTCTTGCACTTTGCAACGAACCGATCGAATGCCCAAGGAAATCTCGGAAGTGTCAGTGTGCTCCTGTGGGTTCACGCTGGGCGATTGCTGTTAACACAGTTCTGCCGCTGCAGAGAGAAAGGGATTTTCATTTAGAGCACAGTATCTTGTTGATGTCAAAGAGACGAGTCATATTATTATGAGACTGTTTCATTAAAGTCATCATCTGCTTTTTTTGATTGAATCTTTGAGTAGTAATATCTGCAACTTAGTATTTTTCTCCACCTAAAAACCTTGAGCTGCCATGCAGTTGCTCACTGTAATTCCAGTAATAAATCAGCAGGTTCAGATTGTATAAAAATGTCTGGCAATTAATTGATTGCGGTTATTGATGGCAAGCACTGCAAGGAGTAATTGCTAAGTGTAAAACCACTATAGACTTGAAGATGGATGTCTTCAATAAATCCTGATCTCGTTAGGTCATGGTGGGGGGGTTGGTCTTGGCTGGGTCAGCCTTTGGAAGACCCTACCACAAGTCCTTCTGGACTGCAGAATCACCCGTGATTTCTGCCTGACATAGGTGTTATAATCATCTCCCCTCTCTCTTCTGGGGCAGAGGTTACAATCAAAGCACTTAAGGAGAAGATCCGGGAGTACGAACAGACTGTCAAGAACCAGGCGGAGAACCTGGCTCTGGAGAAGGAGCAGCAGCTTCACAATGACTATGCAGAGAAGGAGAGGTGAGTGAAGCCCCTGGCCTGCCCGCCCACGCTGTCATACATGCAGGTAGCCGAAATATGAGCTGGACAGAAAACATGGGAAACACTGAGCTAGAGCAGACTGCGGATGAAAAAGACTTTGGTGTTTTATGTTGACACATCATTAACATCATCTACACAATGCGGAGATGCAATAGAAAAAGGCAAACGTCCGTCCTAACAATGTTAGGGTGTACAGCTGAGAGCATAGAATTTCAGTCAAGGGGTGTTAAAATTGTCCGATGCTCTCGAAAGGTCTAATTTAGAATAGTGTGCTGAGAATAGGAAGCAGTGTTTCACCCTCAGGGTGCGGGAGAAAGGAACAAAGTGCTTCGTTGAAACCAGGCTGTACCACATTGTTGCAGCAGCAGTCCCGTAGTCCTCTACCTAGAGTTAAGGCCTTGTGGAATGGAGGTTGCTGGTTTGATTCCGAGTTGTGTTCTCATCTCCACAGTTATTCCTATAAAACAAAGAGCCATTTACTTGGGTCTGGAAGGGTGCGACTTGGAGACGTGATGGTCTAGAATTGCAGTGGGTGTGTCCCCAGGGAACACTCGGCGCTTGGATCATGGTTACACAACTCCTTACTTTGGTCAGCTTTGTAAAACCACTAATCTCCCTGTAAAGCATTTAATTCCGTAATGTTCTTTTTCTTTGGGTCATAAATCTCCCTCCATAACTTGAAGATATCCCTAATTCCGGCTCGGCCGTCCGTGTGGCCTGCCTCGGCGATTGACTGCCATGGTAATGCTGGTCTTGTGAGGCACGCTGAGCCGCTCTCACCTAGTCTGCCCCTCGGCTCGGCTCCCAGCCCTCCCGCAGAAACGTGCTGTCCCCTGTGGTCAGCAGGCCAGGTCCCCTGTCAGTGTCTAGGACAGCTGTGTCCCAGAAATAAAGGAATCTGTATTGTAAAGAGGTTATTGAACGTCTGTATCCTTAGAGCTCAGCATTTCTATAGATTGCAAATGAGCAGTTGTGTGTCCAAGTATTCAGCTCTAAGCGTGTTCTTTTGTGTTTTATTTAAATGGTTAATGGTGAATGACTGTGCTGGGCTGTTATTCATTCAGTCATTTATGCTAATAGTCTGCAGTCTGTTCCCTGGGCTTCCTTTTTCCACTGTTCGCATGTTCATTTGGGAAACTCAAAGATACTAAAAATGATGTAAAAATGTGAACAACTCAACTCGTGCAGAATTGACGATTTCTCAAATTACTGCCCAAGATATGCACTGTCACTGGTGTTACCAACAGCAGGTTATTGCAGAATTCAGTCTCTGCTTCAGGAAATCGGTTTTATAGTTTGAAACCTCTTTTTTTTTTGCTTCAGCAGTTCACCATGATGAAATGTAGGGTCTTGATGCAGTCTTTATAGATTTTAAATCTTGTTGGAAGGTCCTGTTAATCATTGTTCTGTAACGGTTTCAAACAAATCTGCTTTAACTTGCTCTTGGAGCAGAGCCCATTCAGAGCAGACTGATTTATCAATAGAGAAAGCCGGTTCTTTATGGGTTAGTGGATTCTTGCATGTTGGGAAGCCTAGTTCATGTGACTGATTGTGACTGATGTTTTGACCAGGAACAGATAAACATTACAGTAAACAGAAACCCCATAGACGGCACCACCTGTTTTTTCTTCAACATGTAGTTTGCCACAGGGGCTCATTTCACCCTCACACTCTCAGGCAGTGTCTGTCTGCTTGCCTGCGTAGGGTTCAAGATTAGAAAAGGGGGTCTCTGGAGTCTCTGTCAGGATTTCCTGGTTCCTGGTTTCGTTTGGCGCTCCCTACAAAGCCCCCTGTTTGTTTGGATTGTCTTCAGTGAGCTCGCCAGGCAGCTCACTGCCCACACTGCTCTTTCAGGAGGTTCTTGAGCGAGGACGTGGGTCTGTGACTCACCTGCTGCTCAGACGTGGCCCTCTGACTCTGTGAAGTCTAACTGGAGGGTGGGGGATTCTGCTTGCCATCTTCACAGAAGAGTGCCTGACTGGGGGGCTTGGTTTGCATGGAAAGAGAGCCAGCTGTGTGGTGGGTTTTCTCTCAGTGACTGGTGCCTCAGTATTGCTCAAGACCTTGACAGCAAGACAGAGCACCATTAAGAGAACCGAGTGGTCTGATGGGAAGACCGCTGGGCAGCTCTTGCAGCACAGGGAACGACAATTCCCTGGTGTCCCAGTCGTCAACTCCGTTAAGAAGAGTTTCACAGTCCAAGCCGACCTGACATTTTCAGGTATTGAATGGATATATTTTATTCTTTCGCAGGCTTCATTCTTTTCTCACCTTTTGCTTTATGGATCTGAAAATTTAAGATTGTTTTTTGTCATTGTTTCTAAGATGTTTTTTTTCCAAAGTCACTTCACTTCGAGCAGAAGGCAGGAGAGGGAGTTATAACTGCTGAACATAACAGAAAGCTGCACTGTTTTTCTCACCCTTTGGCAAATACAGTGGTGCCCTGACACAAAGCAAATTAGTCTAAAAAACCAGGGCAGTTTTGCTTTAACAGCCCAAATAAAATAACATAGACCGTTTGTTCAATTTCTCCGTAAGTCAACAACTATATCAGCAAGACAGAAAAATAAGTTAATGTGTCCTGTGTTCTTAAAGTTCATGTGTCCTGAGTTCCAACTCCAAGTGTTGACCTTAACAATGCGGAAGAGTTTTCAATGGAACCATAACCTGACTTTTATTCTCGGTATTAAGTTAACTGTTTTGGACATATACACAGTCAGGATGCACTCACTACACTTTCCAAAATCTGACAGCGCCTCAGTTGGGGTAAAAAAATCTGGAATGTGCTCTGAATGTGAAATGTATTTTTGGGGAGAATAGACTACTGGTTAAGATGTAGTGGCAATTTCTTTTGATCCTCCCTGATCCCTGAGTTTTTACACCTCCCCGTTCTCTTCCGTTCATCACATTCCTGCATTCTCTTCCACACCTCGCTCTTCCCTTCCCTGTCGTGTGGATGTATTATTAAGGCCTTCTCCTGCAGACTCCTTATTTAGTAATGAAGCCTGTTTATGACACCTCTCAAGACGTCGGCTTTTCTTCTAATGAGGAGTTTGTGAAAACAGTGCTTGTCGAAGGGGCTGTCTTGATGAGTTATTAATATCCCAAACCGACAGGCAATCCAAAAACTAAAGTATTTTCTAAGCTGCAGTCAAAAGAAACCAGTCTGGGGAAGAAAAAAAGGTTGTTTTTCTGTGTAGGAGCCATTGTGGACATAGGTTGTGTGTTGTGATGGCTGAACAGTCCTGCAGAATGCGTTTGCACCAGAAAACTGTCTGATCTTCCATTTTCAAATTGAATTGATTCTGTCTTTCTTTATCTTCGACATCAGTCAAGACATCTGTAGAAATACAGAAGGATGATAAATATTCTGGTGACTGTCTTTATTCTTCTGAAGGTCTTTAAATCATGACGGTAGTCTTCTCAGCTTACCATTTGCTTCCTGACTCAGTTTTTGAGAAATATCAGGCAAATGTCAAACATGGAACCATATGATGTGACTGTGATTTTGTAAAGTTTAATGTTGGTATTTCAGGAGCTTTCATTTCTGGAGCTGTTTTCGAACTTGACTGCCAAAGAGCTTTTACGTGCCAAGATTTACGGATTGACTGATTTTAACAAAACATTGTAAATTACACTTTAGCAGGCCCCCTTTTTGCACCAGAAACAACTTTGCTTAAATTAACAATTCAAAAGCGTCGGCCTATAAACACTTCTCTATACGTTTCGGGAAGTGATTGAGGTTTCTCTCAGGTGTTCTGACACATTAAAGCTGGAGGACGTGTGCCCTTGAAAAGGAAGAGTTTTCTTGTGGCTTGAAGAATTGTAAATCCCGTGATCATGAGAAGTACCGTATTTTGTGAAGCTTGCACAGAATTACAGTCTTCACTGGGGTTCTGTTTTCTCCTTTCAGAAAGCTACAGGAATCCCAGGAGTCACTGGCCTCCAAGCTGGAAGAGGCAGATCACAAGGCCCAGTCACTACAAACAGGTACAGAATACACTGAACATGTTACTGGCACCTACCAGCCAGGAGAGCACAAGGCATTGTGACCATTACACCTAATCCTCTACAGTGCACCAAACAGCAGCAGTACGAGTCCTGCTTCGCAGATGTAACCACAAGAGATTTATAAATATGATTACACTTGTAAATTTATGATTCGTACTGGCCTGGCCTTAGCAGTTTCTAAATCTCTTTGTATGACAAATAGCATGCATCAAAATATCCCTCGATATTTTTATTTTATCCAGAAAATGAA